>NW_027532882.1:821691-822672 GCF_008692635.1 Crocuta crocuta | reverse complement strand
CCCCCCCCCCCCATCCTGAGTCATGAGGCCTGGTTCTCCACCCTGTACCGGGGGACTGTCGGGGTAGGACCGGACCCCCCCTCCTCTCTGCACTCACGGTCGGGGTCCCCCGGCTCACGCAGCCCTGGTCACGCCCGTGGTCCCCCAGGTGGAGGCGCTGACACGGCAGCCTCGCGCCACCACGGTGCACGCGGTGCGCGACACGGAGCTGGCCAAACTCCCCGAGGGCACCCTGGGCCACATCAAACGTCGATACCCGCAGGTGCGGCTGGGCGCTGTGTGGGCTAGTCTCATAATGGGGTGGCATGGGGCCCCAGGAAGCAGGGCCCAATAGAGAGGCGGATAGAGCCTCAGGGAGGAGGCGAACCCTCCCCCCACCCAGGAAGAGCAGGGCTCTTTGGGGGTGGGGCCCGGGTAATGGGTACGCAGGCAACCCAGTAGGAGGAGGGACAAGTTGCCCTTCTTGTCTCACTGGGACTCGGGCTTCCCTCGCGCCAGGTCGTGACCCGCCTCATCCACCTGCTAAGCCAGAAAATTTTGGGGAATTTGCAGCAGCTGCAAGGACCCTTCCCAGGTAAGAGTTGGTGCCCTGGGCATGCTGGGGGATGTAGTCTAAGCCTAGAACACACTGGGAGAGGGAGCCCCAAGCCCTGGGCATGCTGGGAGATGGGAGTCCAATCCTTAGAAACCAACGCTCTGGGTGGGGCTTGAAGGGGGGAGGGGGATCTGATGGATTTCCGGTGCTTGCTGTGGGGAGGGAGGTAGAGTTCGGGTTCTTGGGCACGCTGGAAGCAGAGCCGTAGACCCCAGGCCATGCTTTGAATGGAATCTAAAGGATCGTAGTGCTGAAGGGCAGAGTCTTTAGCGGTGAGCTTGGTTGTGGGTGTCCGCAGCTACGGGGTGGGATGGGGTCCACATCCTGAACACACTGCCAGAGGGAGTCCTTCAAATAGTATGCAGAGAATGAAGTCTGGGGGGGGG
>NW_027532882.1:819972-821684 GCF_008692635.1 Crocuta crocuta | reverse complement strand
CCTGAGTGAGGGTTCACCGGGGAACGGATTCGGGTAACAGGCATGTGGAAGTGTGGGCCTGAGATTCTCTGTAGGGGCAAGCCGCCCCTGGATGGGCCCAGCGACCTCTACACCTGCCCTTCTTTACCCCTCAGGATCTTCTGCCCCTTGGCCTTGATGCCTGGATGGGGGGTGGGCAGTGGTGACCTTTGCTAAGAACCGCCCCCACGCCCACGGTCTTTCCTGACAGATTCCCCCCACCCTTCACCTGTCTTGGCCCATGCGTGCGAGTGCCCACTCATTTCCATCAGGCCGTCCATCCACCCTGTCACAATTCTGGGGCAACCGCAGGGGCGGAAACGTCAAGATTTTAGATCCCTGAGAGCCTCTCTGTTGATGAGATACAGAAAAGTTTTCCAAGGACCATCTAACAACCTAGGCACTGTGCTGGGCCCGGGGTAGGGAGAGTGTACAGGCAGAGGCGTCGTCTAAAAGGGCTTACAGCTCCGCAAGAGAGAGATTTTAAAAACACAAAGAAAAAGGCCAGAATGGGGTAGGAGCACGGGTCCGTCCATGCAGACGCAGTGGAGTGGTTATAGAGTTATGCAGTGGGTCCTGCTGAGATTGGCGCCCAAATGGAAGTTCACATGGGTAGATCTTATCCAGACGGGATGGCGTGAGGCCGTGGGTCCAGGACCAAAGCCATAACCTTTGCTATGGCCTCACCTGGCCTCAGCTAGGGGATGAGGGGCTGGGATTTCCGAGGAGGAGGAGGTAGGTCTCCACAGGATTGCACAGCAAATCTCCTTTACTCGGGTCTCAACAGGCTCGGGACTCGGCGTCCCCCCTCACTCGGAACTTACCAACCCAGCTAGCAACTTGGCAACGGTGGCTGTCCTGCCAGTGTGCGCCGAGGTGCCCATGGTGGCCTTCACCCTGGAGCTGCAGCATGCTCTGCAAGCGATTGGTCAGTTGGGAAAGGGGCGTGGCGAGAAGCATGGCTCTGGGCAGGGCCGGGTTGTGTGTGGGCGTGGCATTGGCCGGTAAGCCAGTAGTGAGGGTGCGGTGGACCGGGGAGTGGGGTGGGCGGTATTCTCTTACAGGAGAGCCTCCTTCCTCCCCACTCCCGCACCCCCTTCTCGTGGCCTGGGTTCCTAACTCCCCATCCTCACCCATCCCCAGGTCCCACGCTCCTCCTCAACAGTGACATCATCAGGGCCCGCCTGGGGGCTTCTGCGCTGGATAGGTGTGTGTTTGGGGTTTGAGGAGGTGGGGATGGACTTGAAGCCTAGAATTCTTGAAACTCCAGTTGAGTTCTGGGCTGTGAACCAAGGAGCATGTGCCCCATCCATGCAATTAATGGGAGACCCTGGTTTGAATCGCCCCTGGAGGGCATGGATGGGTTGTGGGGGGCCTGGGTGTCTAAGATCCCCTCCAAGCTGGATTGGAGCTGAGTAGTTTCCGGGAGGGGTGGGACCCTGACCCGCGCCCTGGACGGCTCACCCCCGACCCCGTCCCAGCATCCAGGAGTTCCGGCTGTCCGGGTGGCTGGCCCAGCAGGAGGATGCGCACCGCATCGTGCTCTACCAGACGGACTCGTCGCTGACACCCTGGACCGTGCGCTGCCTGCGCCAGGCCGACTGCATCCTCATCGTGGGCCTGGGTGACCAGGAGCCCACTCTCGGCCAGGTCCGGACAGCGCACACAGAGACCCCACCTTCCCGTGCCTGCAC
>NW_027532882.1:819649-819966 GCF_008692635.1 Crocuta crocuta | reverse complement strand
GTCATCAGTGACTTCCACCACTACCACCCCCGCACCCTCCCCCTCGCTCCCCCACAGCTGGAGCAGATGCTGGAGAACACGGCAGTGCGTGCTCTCAAGCAGCTGGTGCTGCTCCACCGGGAGGAGGGCGCGGGCCCCACGCGCACGGTCGAGTGGCTCAACATGCGGAGCTGGTGTTCGGGGCACTTGCATCTGCGCTGTCCACGCCGCCTGTTCTCTCGCCGCAGCCCTGCCAAGTTGGTGAGGAGGGCTGGCTGCGCTTGGAGAGGGGCTCGCGGAAGGTGGGGAGGGGGCGGGGCCTAGAGACCTGCGGGGAG
>NW_027532882.1:798748-819635 GCF_008692635.1 Crocuta crocuta | reverse complement strand
GGGGTAGGGGTGAGGCTGGCACTTGTTGGTTGCCTGGGGAGCTGGGAGAGGGGAGCTCCTGGTTGGGGGGTGGCCTGGGGGATCTCCAGTGAGTCCCTGGGTTTGCTCCCCTTTCCAGGGGCTGTTCACACATCGGCGTGCTGAAGGCATTGGAGGAGGCGGGGGTCCCCGTCGACCTGGTAGGAGGCACATCCATCGGCTCCTTCATCGGTGCCCTGTATGCTGAGGAGCGGAGCGCCAGTCGCACGAAGCAGCGGGCCCGGGAGTGGGCCAAGGTGTGTGTTGGGGATGGGGAGGGGAGGGGGGAGAAACGAGGGGTGGGGGACAGGCCCACCCCCCCCTGCAGGAGGAGCACCCTGAAACCTGATCCCAGAAGGGCTCCTGAGCTCTTCCAGCCCTTTTCCTGACTTAATTAACAAACCCCACTTGGACCCTGAAAGCGGATTCCTCCAGGGCCTTTGTGACCCCCTTGTTAGCGACCCCACATGCCTCCGGTTTGACCCCTGCCGGCCTCCTTGCCCCTAGAACATGACCTCGGTGGTGGAGCCGGTGCTGGACCTCACATACCCCGTCACCTCCATGTTCACCGGGTCAGCCTTCAACCGCGGCATTCACCGTGTCTTCCAGGACAAGCAGATCGAGGTGTGCCCTCCTCCCTCGCCTGCCCTGCCCCTGCTGCTCCCTGCGGGAGCCCCCACTCCCCTGCCACCCTGGTCCCTGTCCCCACAGGACCTGTGGTTGCCGTACTTCAATGTGACCACAGACATCACCGCCTCAGCCATGCGCGTCCACAAAGATGGTGGGTGCCCCCGGCCGGCCCCACGACAGCCTCCGTGGCTGTGCGGGGAGGGGGTGCGGGGAGGGCGGCCGAGCAGCTGGGACACTGTTAACATGAGTGACCGTCCACCCCGGCCTGATTGCCGAGCACTAACCACCACCCACTAATGCCCCAGAGGCACCCAGGTATGTGTCTCCTCAGGGGAGGGGGGCTGGAAGGCTAGTCAGGCGCCTCACCCCCTCACGCCGTCCCCGCAGGCTGCGTGTGGCGTTACGTCCGGGCCAGCGCCTCCTACTGCCCTTACCTGCCCCCACTCTGCGACCCCAAGGACGGGCACCTGCTTGTGGACGGGTGCTATGTCAACAATGTGCCAGGTCAGCGAGCCCACCGGGCTGGCCGGGCCTCTGCGCGTGTCTGAGCGTGTCTGTGCGTGTCTGTGTCTGTGTGTCCTGCCGGGCAGGCTCCTTGTGGCGGTATGTGCGCGCCAGCATGACGCTCTCAGGCTACCTGCCCCCGCTGTGCGACCCAAAGGACGGGCACCTCCTCATGGACGGCGGCTACATCAACAACCTGCCAGGCAAGTGGCCGCCCGCTCGCTCACACGTGTCCGCGCGCCCAGCACACGCGAGCAGGGGTGCCCACGTGCGGGCACAGGCGCAGGCAGACCCGGGCAGGGGTGTGGCCGCGCGCACACACTCACGCACAGGCAGGCGTGCCCCGGAGCAGAAGTGTGGGGAGTTGAGAAGCGCAGCCACGTGCTGCATCCAACACAAACGAACACGTACAGATACACACGCGCACAGCAGGGATGACAGACGCCTCTGGATCCGCACCAGCTACACGTGTGCCCCGCAGCTGCTCACAGTTCGTGTGGTCAGACACGTGCGCATGAGGGAGGGCACACGTGCGCACGCCCTTCCACCCACGCTGCCGCACGCGCACACGAGTGTGCACACACACAGATGGCGGGCTCCATGCGACCAGGCTAAGCTTTCAGTCTTCCCCGCCGACCTCGCCCGTGCCGATGACAGGTGGCCAGACGTGCTGCTTGAAATTTCGCACATCCAGAAGTGAGCGCGTACAAACAGATGCACCTGCTAGGTATGTGCGCTCTCAGTCCGCAGTCCCTGGGATCAGCAGAATCCGGCCCCCAGCCTGGTTTTGCAAGTGAAGTTTTGTGGGCACGCAGCCACGCCCAGTCACCCACGCTCTGTCCCTCTGGCCCCTTCTGGGGGATGGTCACCATCTCCCGCCACCCACGCTCTGCACGGATACATGCCTATCAGCCACACACACATGAGCAGCTGTGTACAGATCCCTAGGAGCACAGGTACTAGGAATCTTGCGTGCAAGGGTTGTCCACGTGTGTGTACAGATGTGTAGACACACACAGAGGTGTGCGTGCTCATGCTCACAGACGGGAGACACACACAGGCTGCAGGCGTGTGCCGACGTGTGCCAGCGTGTGCGGCCTCATGGACGTGGCGACACGTCCTGAGACATACGAACAAGCCCATGAGGGACTCGGGTAAAGTCTGATGGAGGCTGCAGGTCCCTGCCCCCACACCCCCAGGCTCTTCCAGACCCACGCAGAGATGCTCCGTGAGCACACAGACGTGGGAACACAGATCCACAGGCACACCAGCCTCCTCACCGGGCCATCTCCTGCCCTTCACCCCTCTGCCCTGTTTCTCTGAACCTCTTCATTCCTATTCATTGTTCTCTGTCCCCGTCTCAGCCCCACGTTTCCCCCCAGATTCTCTCTCCCTCCATATCTCTGATATTTCTTTCTCCCCCAAAAGTCTTTGTTGCTGCCTGTGCTTCCCCTTATTTCTCTCCCTCGTGGCGTGACTTCCACGCGTCTCCGCGTCTGTCCTCACGACCCCGTCTTTCCACATCACTCCCTCTGCACCTCTGTCCCCCCACGTGTCTGACTTCGCATCTTTTTTCCCTTTTTTCGATGTTGTCTCTCTCCCTAAAACTTCTACCGTCTGACCCCACCCCCTCAGCGTCCTGGGCGTTGATGCCCATGCCCTTTGGACACTGACTTGTTGTTTGCATGGTTTTCTGCGTGTGACCTCTTGCATGGCGGTGTTTGCGGGACTGGGTTGAGCTTTCCTCCCTGGGCTCTGGTGGGGACCCACCTGATGACCATCCCCGGCCCCACAGCGGACATCGCCCGCAGCATGGGTGCCAAGACGGTCATCGCCATCGATGTGGGGAGTCAGGATGAGACGGACCTCAGTACCTACGGGGACAGCCTGTCTGGCTGGTGGCTGCTGTGGAAGCGGCTAAACCCCTGGACAGACAAGATCAAGGTTCCAGACATGGCCGAGATCCAGTCTCGCCTGGCCTACGTGTCCTGCGTGCGGCAGCTGGAGGTCGTTAAGTCCAGCTCCTACTGCGAGTACCTGCGCCCGCCCATCGACTGCTTCAAGACCATGGACTTCGGGAAGTTCGACCAGATCTATGTGAGTGGGTGGGAGGGGCAGGGTGCCGGTATGGGGGGCTGACAGAGCTTTACTACTTAGAGCCCAGAGCAACATGAGGGGAAGGAGTCCAGGGCTCCATTCCCAAATGGGATTCGTGAAGACCAGAACGGTAATTGATTTGTGATGTCTGCAGTGCGTGTGGCAAGACTGGCTGTGCACATGCTGCGTAAGGAACTAGGTTTCCGTTATGTGCCAGCTGCACTTCCTGAAGCACTGTCTAGAGATTTCTAAAGCCATTTTCTGCATCGGTTGGATTGAGAACAGTGATCAGTGTGTAACGTTTGCCACAGGGTGGGAGAGGTGTGGAGCAGCATATATGTCACATGCCACAGACCTCAAAAATGTGTCCTAGCCCAGGCCAGCTGAAATTGACTGGGAGCTGCTGCCCAGAGGCCTGAGTAAAAAAAGTCTGACCCCCCCCCCCTCCTTTCTGGGCTCCCTAGGAAAGCGTGCCATGATGGATTGGTGATGTCTGTCATGGGCGTGGGAGATGATGGTATCCACAAACATACTGCATTTTTGCAGACCTTGAAATAAGCTTATGCACCATCATCTCAGGCCATCTGGTACTTGGCATACTGCATGGGGCTGAGTGGGAAAGAATGTAGAGAGAGCAATTGGTGACGGCTGAAAAGGGCACTGGATGAGACGATTGGTAATGTCTGACGGGGGCACAGGATGAGCAATGTGGGGACGAGTGTGCTACCTAAGGCTGGCCCTGAAATAGGCTTAGTCTCAAATGCCAGCTCCCCCAGGTTATGAGGTTGTTGAGGGGCCAGGGAAAGGTCAACAGAACGGAGATGAGAGAAGGTGAGGCAGAGAAAACCATTAGGGGAGTGGGGTGCACGGGCATAGCCTCAGCCTTCTCGCTTCCTGCAGGATGTGGGCTACCAGTACGGGAAGGCTGTGTTTGGGGGCTGGAGCAGGGGTGACATCATTGAGAAGATGCTCACGGACCGGCGGTCTGCCGACCTCAATGAGAGCCGCCGTGCGGACGTAAGCCCGTGACCTACCCCGGTGGGGCCACTCTTAAAAATAGATTCCCCCGGGGGCGCCTGGGTGGCTTGGTTGGTTGAGCGTCCGACTTTCGCTTAGGTCATGATCTCGCAGTTCGTGGGTTCGAGCCCTGCGTCGGGCTCTGTGCTGACGGCCAGCTCAGAGCCTGGAGCCTGTTTCAGTCTGTGACTCCCTCTCTCTCTGACCCTCCCCTGCTCGCGCTGTCTCTCTTTCTCTCTCTCCTAGAAATAAATAAAACATTAAAAAAAAAAATCTTAAAAAAAAAAAAATAGATTCCCCCGACCCATCTCAGATGACCACAGACCTCCTTGGATTTAGCTGAGACCCTCAGACCAGAGGACTCCCGCTAGGATCTCTGGGCCCCCAAAAAACCACAGCCCCTGATGCTCCAGGACCCCGCAGAGCACCCCACCTCTGCCTGTGCTTCACAGGTGCTGGCCTTCCCCAGCTCTGGCTTCACCGACTTGGCGGAGATCGTGTCCCGGATTGAGCCGCCCACGAGCTACGTTTCCGATGGCTGTGCCGATGGTGAGGGGCCAAGGGGGCCCCCAGGAGGGTGGGACTGGGCCTGGGATTGGTGGCCCCTGGCCCCACACCTCACCCTGCTCCCTGATTCCAGGAGAGGAATCGGATTGCCTGACGGAGTATGAGGAAGACGCCGGGCCTGACTGCTCGCGGGACGAAGGGGGCTCTCCCGAGGGCGCGAGCCCCAGCACTGCCTCCGAGATGGTGAGAGCGGGTGGCCCAGGCCCTCCCCAAGGTGGGGTGACACGGCTGATACGTGCTGAGTGGCGTGCACCAGCCTCCCGGGCGGTGTGATGCGTGCTGATGGGTGTGTGTGGCGCTCGCTCCTGTCCCCTCAGGAGGAGGAGAAGTCCATTCTCCGGCACCGGCGCTGCCCGCCCCCGGACCCTCCCAGCTCGGCTGTGGATGCCTGAGGACCTTGAGAGGGTCCCCCCGGGGCTGGGCTGGGGGCGAGCCCTGTGGGGGCGGCTCATTCCCTCTCTGCCTGCTGCTATGCCTGCGACCCTCCTGGGGCCCCCTTGACCCCAGCGCCCAGGGCGCACACACTGGACTGCCCTGCCCCCAAGGGGAGTGACAGCACTGCACTGAGGACCCTTGACCAGTTGCTCCCAATAAACCCTCCCCTCTTGGAAGTGGCCTCATGTCATCTTTGGGTGCAGGCGGCACCTCGCTCCAGCTTCCATGACTGGGATGGCTGGAGCTGGGGCCGAGACAGCCCTGAGCCTGTCACAGCCCCCACCCCCCGTGCCCAGCCTCAGGCCCAGCTTCCCCCTCTGAGTGCTCTCAGAATTCACCGGTAGTCCCCCTCTGTGCGGGCTTCAGACCACAGGACCTCCGAATGCCACGGGCACCCCCCGGGTCACAGATGTTCTTGGGTGCCCACCCTGGTACCCCTTATTTTCCTCTGCCCTTGGCTGCTCCAACTGTGTGCAGGTGCTTTGTGTGTCCTGCGTGTACCTACTGTGTGCACTGCAGAGCCTGGTTCCCAAAGGATGCTACACGTGCAAAGAGCTCAGGAACTTTCAGAGGCTCCCAGGCATTGACCCCACTGTGTGTTCAGCTGAGGTCGCACAGGATGAGCCAGTCCCAGTGGTGCGCCGAGACCTGTCCCCAGGGGCTGCCAGTCCCTATCTTGGTGTGTCTGGAGTGTGGAGCCAAACTGCCTGGTGTGAAACCCCAATCTTGCCTCTTACTGGAGGCTGCAGGCTCATTACTGAAACTCTGAGCCTCACCTGCTCCATCTGTGAAGTGGGGACAGTGGTAGTATGTGCCTCATCAGATGTCACTACTACTGGACTCTAGCCTGGGCCTGAGCCCGGGCCCCTCGAGGCTCCCAGCCAGCACCCCTACTATGCACTGAAGGCCTTTTGGGGCTCCCAGTCACTGCTTTGACCACATGCCGTTAAGTGCGAAATTCAGTGGCACTGAATACACTCCCACTGTTATGCAGCCGTCCCCACTGCCTACATCCAGAACTTTCTTACCTGAAACTGAAACTCCTCCTCAATTAAACACTAACTTCCCCTCCCCCAGCCACAGCAGGCACCATCTCCTTTCTGTCCCTATGGCTTTGATTCCTCTAGGGACCTCATATAAATGAAATCAGATCATATTTGTCCTTTGGGGTGACTGGCTTATTTCGCTAAGCATGATGCCCTCAGGTTTCATCCGTGCAGCAGGCATCAAAATGTCCTTCCTTTTTAAGACTGAGTGATACCCCATTGTGTGCATGGACCACATTTTGTTTATTTATCTGTCAGTGGACACTCGTGGTCGCTTCCCCCTTTGGGGTGGTAAACAATGGTGCTGTGAACACGAGCGTACACATATGCGATTATGAGTCCCTGCTTTCACTTCCTCTGGGTGTGGACCCAGAAGTGGAGTTGCTGAGTCACATAGTCGTGCTCGGTTTAACTTTTGAGGAACTACCGTGCTCTTCTTTACAGTGGCCATACCACTTGACCTTCCCACCAGCAGTACACCAGCCTTGGAAGGTTCTGGAAACACAGATCCAGGAGGGGATGGCTCAGATGGGACTGAGGAGAGATGATTGGGGCAGCGGACACAGGGAGGGTAAGGAGGGGACAACATCCAAGAGACATTTACAAGAAATTTTGCCGGAATNGGGGGGGGGGGGGGAGCACGGGACAGGGGATGCCAAGGAGGATGAGGGCACCTTGGCACAGATGACCAGGGAGGAGCCTCTTTGCCAAGATGGGGTGTGGGGAAAGGAACAGGAGTGGGGGGTGATGCTGGGCTCTGTTTTGACCATGTTCAGTGTGAGGAGCTTGAGGGACCATTCGAAGGGAGATGATGGGGGCTCTGTACATTTGGGTTGAGAACTTAAAAGAGATTTGTGCTGGGACCTGCCTGGAAGCATCAGGGCAGTGGCGGATACGGATGACCTGGGGATGGATGATGTTGTCCAGAGAGAGGCCATGCTGGGCAAGAACAGCCCCGGGGCTTATGTATGTGCTCTCTAGATGCTTATCTGAAGCTCCCCTCCTTGCCTTGAAGTGGCCCAGAACCAGCTGAGGTGGGCCAAGTACTCTAACATCGACACCGTGGGCGTGGAGAGCACTGCTCTTCCAGGCGGACCCAGGGTGAGCTGGAGATGGGCTGGGGCTCCCCACAGTCCCCAGGTGTATTACTTTGCTGCGGCCACCATAACAAAGTACCACAGGCTGGGGGCCTTCAACGCAGACCTTTATCTCTCAGATCTGGAGTCTTTGAAGTCAAAGATCAAGGTGCCAACATAGCTGGGTTCTGGGGAAGGCCTTTTCTGGGTTGCAGGCTGCCGACTTTCTGTTGTACCCTAACTTGGCAGTGAGAGGGCGAGAGATCTCTCTGGGGTTTCTCTTATAAGGGCACTTGCTGATCGCAGTCCTCAGGTGAGGACTCCACCCTCATGACCTCCCAGAGGCCCCATCTGATGCCATTACATTGGGGGTCAGCACTTCAACGTATGAATTGAAGCACGGGACACAAACTGTCAGCCAGGGAATCGAATTCCCTGTTGCTCCAATTCCTGGATTCTGTGACGAAGAGGGCTGTCTTTCCTGGGTTTTGGCTCACATATGATTTTCCTCCTGCTTCTGGAACTAATCACCACAAACCTAGTGCTGGAAAACACACGCGTTTATTATTTTACAGTTCTGGAGTTCAGAAGTTCGAAATGGGTCTCTCTGAGCTAAAAGCAAGGTGTCTGCAAGGCTGCATTGCTTCTCGAGGCCCTAGAGGAGAGTGTTTTCTTGACTTTCCATCTTCTGAAGGCACCTGCATTCCTTGGCTTGTGGCCGCATTCTCTACCTTCGAAGCCAGAGGTGGCGGGCTGCATCTATCTCATGTTGCATCACCAACCTCTGCTTCCATCCTCTGCCTCCTTCCCTGACTCTGACCCTCCTGCCTCCCTCATGTAGAGACCCTTGTGATGGCATTAGGCCCACGTGGGTAATCCAGGATCATCTCAAGATCCTCAGTGTAATCACTTCTGCAGAGTCCCTTTTGCCAGGTAGAGGGACTTTCACTGGTTCTGGGGACTAGGATGTAGGCGTATTTGGAGGAAGCGGGCATTATTTTGCCCAAGCACATAGGCTGAGCCGACAGGAGACCCTCAATAATTAGTCATTTTTGACATTCTGACTGTTCATATCTGGAACACCAGCCCCTCGAGAGTAGGGAACTTCATCTCCTGCCCCCATTGTTGAACCAATGGCTTCTCTCTTTTCGGGGAACCTGGTCTAGGGTGTCAGCACCATGGACAGCGAGAGAGCTGTCCCAGGTGCTGATAAGGCCCCCCTCTCTGTCTTCCCATCCAAGCCCTGGACATCCCTGCCCTCAGCAAATCTCTAGGTTTTGAGACACATGAAGCTGAAGATTCAGTGTAAGTCTGCCCCTTGTCAACATCTCCATCCTAATGGCCTTCCCCTCCACCCTCACCCATGCTGTTCCAAATACACAAACTCTCCCACCTTCAATCCCTCTCTCTGCTCTTTACTTTCAGACTGTCTGAAGCTACTGTCTAAAGTAGCTTTCACATCCCCACCTGCCTGTGTCCTTGTTTTTCTTTTTAATTTTTTTTAATGTTTATTTAGTTTTTAGAGAGACAGCGCAAACAGGGGAAGGCCAGAGAGAGAGAGAGAGGGAGACACAGAATCAGAAGCATCTCCAGGCTCTGAGCTGTCAGCACAGAGTCCAATGCAGGGCTCGAACTCACGAACTGTGAGATCATGACCTGAGATGAAGTTAGACACTTAACCGACTGAGCCACCCAGGCGCCCCCTGTTTCCTTGCTTTTAAATCACGATCTCTATCCACCGTTGTTTTACTTGTTTATTTAGTTGTTTATATCTGTCTAAATGAGACACGCTTGAATAGAAGTTCCATCACTGGAGAAACTTTCCATAGAAGAGCCCCTGGCTCATAGTAGCTGCTCAACAAATGCTTGTTGAATGAGCCCAGGTTTTGGAGATAAGTCAAAGATGCTTGAGATATCTCCCACTCTGTAGGAATCTTGGCACTCCACCCTGAAACCACATAATTTCCCCCTTTAAACACAAATCAACAGCATCAGCAGCAATTATAATGGATTCGTGGAAAAACTGCTATATATCAGGCCTTGCATTGATGCATGTATGTTCTCTCTGAATTCCTACAGTAGCTCTACAAGAGAGCATATTATTATCATCCCATTAAGCTCATGAGGGTGTTAAGTTGCACAGTGGTTAGGAGACGGAGCCAGGAGTCATATTCATAAGCTTACTCACTACCCAATGCTATTTCCTTGGGAGGTAAGACGCTGAGATTTACATTTAAGGTTGCAGTCCTGGGGCAGCACTTAATCCTCAGGAAAGTAGCCCTCCATAGACCTAGAAGGAACCCCATGATCACTAGAGCCTAAGATGCCACAAGCCTCACCAACTTAGACTGGCATCAATCTTTCCCACTTTTTCTCACCGATTCTGGTCAGGATGGGACCCCTGGCACCTTGAAGTTGGAATAGAGCCTGCTATGGGCTGAATCATGCCCCCCTCCCAAATGTATATGTTGAAATCCTAACCCTCAGGACAACAGAATGTGACCGTATTTGGAGATAAGGTTTTTAAAGAGGTAATTAAGTCAAAATTAATCTATCGTGACCAGTGTCCTTCTAAAACAGGGAAATTTAGACTCTAGGACAGACATGTAGAGGAAAGACAATGTAAAGACACAGACAGAGCATCAGCTACAAAGCCAAGGAATCCCTGAGTCCACCAGAAGCTAGGAAAGCAGCATTGAACAGATGCTCCCTCACAGCCCCGAGGGGAACCAACCCTGTTAACTTGGATCTCCGACTTCTAGCCTCCAGAACTGTGAGACAATCACTTCTGTTGTTTAAGCCACCCAGCCTGTGGTCCTTCATCATGGAAGCCCTACCAAACTAATATAAAGGCCTTGGCTAGACCCAGGTACCATGATGTGGATGGGGTGGTGTATTGGTCAGGATAAATTAGATTATGCTGCTGTAAATAAATGACTCCAAAGTCCTGGGGGCCTAAAACCGTACAAGATTCATTTTTTGCTCTCAAGATCTGTCTATTGCAGATCACCTAGGGATTCTCTGCCATGTTCCTCACTCCTCACCCCACATGATGTAGCAGCCACTGTCTGGAATGTGTCAGATCACTGTAACAGAGGAAAGAAATCTCTGAGGGGCCTGCCCGGCAATTAAATACTCTGGCTGGGAAATGATGAATTTTGCTCACTGCTCATTGGCCAGAACGAGTCACATGGCCTTACTCAACCATGAGCCGGCAGGAAAGAGCAGCTCTACTGTGCGCCAAAAAAGAAAGAGCAGTGGAAATCTTTGGAAAAATCATTCATCATTTAACAGAGTTAGTTGGGCTTCCAGTGGGGCTTCTTGGGCTGTTCAGGCTACTTCTCCCTGGTTCTAGAGATTAAGGTACGGCTAATGCTAAGAAATCTTGGGGTTCCAGTGAAAGCCTGGGTTCTAGCTTAGGAGCTCTACCCTGAAGCTCACAGGAGCTGACCCAGAGGAGTGGGAGCAGAGGAGACAGATGGAGCCAGACTTACAAGAGGGTTTGCTTTACATGTTTCTGTCCAGGCCTCTGAAAATGTCTGCATAGAGGTCAGACCCCAGGACATCTGGAGAGCTGAGTTAAAGGGTCTCTCCTATATAGAATGATCTCCTAGGTATCTCTCCCCCAAAATGAAAACAGATGTCCACCAAAATCTTGTACGCATAAGTTCATAAGAGCATTATTCATAATAGCCAATCAAATACCCATCAACTGATGAACAAAGGAACAAACTGTTATATCCATACAATGGAATATTATTTGGGCACCAAGAAAAAATGACATACAGGCACATGTTACAATGTGGATGAAACCTGGAAAATTTTTGCTAAATGAAAGAATGTAGGGGCACCTGGGTGGCTC
This sequence comes from Crocuta crocuta, assembly GCF_008692635.1. Lineage (NCBI taxonomy): Eukaryota > Metazoa > Chordata > Mammalia > Carnivora > Hyaenidae > Crocuta > Crocuta crocuta. The sequence continues at coordinate 808,383 of NW_027532882.1, read as the reverse complement.
AGTCAGTTGAGCTTCCAACTTGGGCTCAAGTCATGATCTCACATTTAGTGAGTTCGAGCCCCACCTTGGGCTCACTGCTGTCAGCACAGAGCCCACTTCAGATTCTCTGTACCACCTTCTCTCTCTGCCCCTCCCCTACTCATGCACGTTCACACACACACACACTCTCTCTCTCAAAAATAAACATTAAAAAAAAGAATGTATAATGTGATGACTTGATATACATTGTGAATGGATCCCCCATTGAGTTAATTAACATGTCCATCACTTCACATATTTACCCGCCCTCCCCCCACTCTGGTGAGTACATTTAAGTTCTACTCTTAGCAAATTTCGATTATGAGATATAGTGTTATTAGTTATAGTCTTCATATTATATATCAGATCCTCAGACCTTATTCATCTTATAACTGAAAGTTTGTGCCCTTTTACCAACCTTTCCCTGTTTCCCCCATCTCCCAGCCCCCGGCAACCACTTTTCTGTTCTCTGTTTCTATGAAGTCAACTTTCTACCCCCAGATTACACACGTAAGTGACGCCTTGCAGTATTTGTCTTTCTCTGACTTATTTTGCTTAGAATAATGCCCTGCAGTTTCATTCATGTTGTGGATGAATGAATGAATGACAGGACTTCTTTCTTTTTAAAGGATGAATTGGGGCACCTGGGTGGCTCAGTCGGTTAAGCATCTGACTTCTGTTCAGGTCATGATCTTACAGTTCATGACTTTGAGCCCCGTGTTGGGGCTGACAGCTCGGAGCCTGGATCCTGCTTCCGATTCTGTGTCTCCCTCTCTCTCTGCTTCTCTCCCTCCCTCCCTCTCTCTCTCTCTTTCAAAAATAAACATTAAAGGATATATAATATTCCATTGTATACATACACTATATCTTCTTTATCCATTTATCCATCAATGGACACCTGGGTTGTTTAAATACCTTGGATATTCCATACCTTGGATATGAGGTGAGCATGGGAGGTGCAGATATCTCTTTGAGATCATGATTTCATGTTCTTTGGATAGATACCTAGAAATGGAGTTCCTGGGTCATGGGTAGTTTTATTTTTAATTTTTTGAGGCAACTCCATACTGTTTTCCATACTGGCTGCATCAGTGTACATTTCTACCAAAGTGCACGAGGATTCTGTCTTCTCCACGTCCTGTGATGGAAATGTTTTCAAGCTGATAGTGGCGGTGGCTGCAGAACTCTATGAATACACTAACGTCCACTGAATTGTTCACTTCCAGTGGGTGAGATGCACGATGTGTGAATTAGATCCACAGACCCAAGGGGGTGAGTAGAGTGACTAAAACCAGGGACCTGGACTTTCTCAGAGTTGGGGGAGATCCTGCCCTTAGCCAGGGAACTCAGCTCTCTCACCTGTGTCTTTTACATAATTTTCTTCCCTGACTCAGAGGGTTGCTTTATGATTAGAATAAAGTGAAATAGAACTCTGTACAGGAGGGCGTGCGTGCACACACACACACACACACACACACACACACACACACTCAACTTTCCTGGATCAGCTTCTTATTTCTCTGCCACCAGGGGGCAATCTTGCTGTGGTATGTGCCCCGGGAGTGAAGACTTCAGGGGCGGAGCCTTCTGCTGGCCGTGGGAGGGTTAAGTGTGTAGCAATTGGCAAAGTTTGCTAACTCCTTGCTTTTTTGGGCTTCCTGGTAAACGTTTACTGGGAAGGGGCCCCTTTTCCTCATTATAAAATGATTGCTGGTGTGTTTAAAATAAATTAAGGAAACAAATGAAGCGTAAAATTAAAATAGGTGTTCCTATACGTGTTCACCAAAATATTAAAGCCTTTGACCCAGCCATTCTCCATCCAACAAACGAGCCCATAAATGTATGTGCCTAACACGGCCCAGTTTGCCATGATGCCATGGCTTGTAAAAGTGAAACGTGGCCAACAGTCGCCATGACTGACAATAGGGGCATAGTTAACCAAATTAGGGCATGGCATGCTACGGGACCACTCTGCAGCCATTAAAAAGAATGAGACAGGGGCGCCTGGGTGGCTTAGTCGGTTAAGCATCCAACTTTCGCTTAGGTCATGANAAATAAAAACATTTAAAAATTAAAAAAAAAAAAAAGAATGAGACAGACCTATATTCATGGACATGGAAAAATCGCTCTGTACCTGCTCCATGGGGGAAAAAAAAGCCACCTAACGTTGACTGTAGTGTGATGGCATTGATATTAGAGAACACGAATGTATACAAGTATATCCATGCATTAGACACCCTGGAAGTCTCTTCCAAACAGTTGAGAGTGGCTCTTTCTTAGGAAGAAGAGGCAGGGTGAGAGTTTAAGGGGGGGGGGGTGATTTCTTTTCTGTTATTTGAGCCTTTTACAGTGAGAGCTTANGAAAGTCGGACACTTAACCAACTAAGCCACCCAGGCGCCCCGTCTTTGTTACTTTTTAAAGCCCCAGAAAATATCTTGTTAAATATTCTTTTGAAGCAGGACACCTCCCCCTCTTCCTTGCCTACCTCCCCTCCCCCCATGGCTGCATAGTTCTTTAACCTGGTCTTTCCTGTTGGGCGGTTAGGTTGGTTGCAACTTTTCACAGTTCTACAGGAAATTGGGATGAATATCCATGTTTGTTCATCTCTATGCCTCTGTGATGAACTCTTCATGCCTCTCCCAATTCATCAGGGAAGAAATAAGTGAACAAGCACATAGTTCTTGTTTCTCTGCTTGTGTTCTTAGAAAAACATCTCATTTGTGGAAATATTTGATCCAAAATAATGGTTTTGTTATAGTTGCATTTTTGTTTTTTTAATGTTTTTATTTCTGAGAAAGAGAAAGAGACAGCATGAGCAGGGGAGGGTCAGAGAGAGAGGGAGACACAGAATCCGAAACAGGCTCCAGGCTCTGAGCTGTCAGCACAGAGCCCGACGCGTGGCTCGAACCCACAAACCGTGAGATCATGACCTGAGCCAAAGTCCGATGCTTAACCAACTGAGCCACCCAGGCGCCCCTGGAAATTTAAAAATGCCTATAGATGCAATTGAAAACAGACTAGCTCCCATTCGTGTAGTGATATTATTGTGCCAGGTTCCATTCTAAGTGTTTCACACTTACTTTTTAATTTATTGTGTGTAGCAATCCTACTTTGCGCTTTGCTTTATTAGTAAACTGAGGCATAGGATGATGTAGTGACTTGGTCAATGGTCTGACTTTTTAAAAAAATTATTTATTTATCTTGAGAGAGAGAAAGAGAGAGCAGGGAAAGAGCAGAGAGAGAGAAAGAGGGAGAGAGAGAGAGAATCCCAAGCAGGTTCTATACTGTCAGGGTGGAGCCTGACCTGGGGCTCAAACCCACGAACTGCGAGATGATGACCTGAGCCAAAATCAAAAGTCAGATGCTCAACCGACTCAGCCACCCACGTGTTCCAAAGGTCTGTTTGTTTGGGTCTGACTTTTTTAAAATTTTTTTAAAAATGTTTTATTTATTTCTGAGAGAGAGAGATGGTGTGAGCAGGGGAGGGTCAGAGAGAGAGAGGGAGACACAGAATCTGAGGCAGGCTCCAGGCTCTGAGCTGTCAGCAGAGAGCCTGATGTGGGGCTGGAACCCACGAACCGTGAGATCATGACCTGAGCTGAAGTTGGACACTTAGCTAACTGACCCACCCAGGTGCCCCTGGTCTGACTTTAAATAAGAAGCCCGTAGCTGAGAACTTTAGGTAGAATGGCTTGACGTTCTGAGTTCATGACCTACCTAACGTCAGTGTGTTAACTTTTTCTTTCTCTTTCTTTCTTTCTTTCTTTCTTTCTTTCTTTCTTTCTTTCTTTCTTTCTTTCTTTCTTTCTTTCTTTCTTTCTTTCTTTTCTCTCTTTCTCTCTTTCTTCTTTCTTTCTTTTTCTTTCTCTCTCTCTCTCTTTCTTTCTCTCTCTCTCTCTCTTTCTTTCTCTTCCTTCCTTCCTTCCTTCCTTCCTTCTTTCCCTTCTTTCTTTCGTTTGTTTTGTGATTTAAGTAGCCTCTACACTCAACATTGGTCTCAAACTCACATCCCAGAGATCAAGAGTCCCACATTCCCACGTCCCCACCCTCCCCCCAACCGAACCAGCCAGGTGCCTGTTTACAACATGTTAAGTTGGTGGGCGTGGCTGTGCTCCAATGGGACTTTATTATGGACACATGGAATTTTGAATTTCATATAATTTTCAGGTATTGTCAAATATTCTTCTTTTGATTTTTAAAAATCATTTTAAAGTTTATTGATTTTGAGAGTGAGAGAAAGAAAGAAAGAGTGTGAGTGAGGGAAGGGCAGAAGGAGATTAGTGAGAGAGAGAGAGAGAGAGAGAGAGAGAGAGAGAGAGTTCCAAGCTGTCCCCACAGTGTCAGCACAGCCCGATGTGGGGCTCAGCCTCACAAACCGTGAGATCATGACCTGAGCCGAAATCAAGAGTCGGTCGCTCAATAGACTGAGCCATCCAGGGGCACCCCGATTTTTAAAAATTATTTTAAAATGAAGGGGGGCCCCTGGGTGGCTCAGTCGGTTAAGCGTCTGACTTCAGCCCAGGTCATGATCGCGGGGTTTGTGAGTTCGAGCCCCATGCGGGGTTCTTTGCTGTCAACACAGAAACTGCTTCAGATCCTATGTCCCCCGCCTCTCGCCCCTGTCTCTACCTCTCCCACTCACATGCATACTCTCTCCCTCTCTCAAATAAACATTAAAAAATAATAAAAATAATAAAAATGATTTTAAAATGTCAAAACCATTCTTAGCTTGCAAGCCATACAAAAAAAGCATTGGGTCATACTTTGCCCACCCCTGTTTTAGATATTCCCTATATTATGAAAGAAATCATACCCATTGTCAGTTATACTGCAAATATTTTTATTTTTATTATTTTAATAAATATTTTAATAATATTTAATAATTTATTTTTAATTTTTTAATGTTTATTTTTAAGAGAGAGACAGAGCATGAGTGGGGAAGGGCAGAGAGAGAGGGAGTCACAGAATCAGAAGCAGGCTCTGTCAGCACAGAGCCCAACGGGGGGCTTGAACTCATGGACCACAAGATCATAACCTGAGCCGAAGTCAGATGCTTAACTAACTGAGCCACCCAGGTACCCCTAATTTGAGTTACATTTAAAATATGATGTGAGGTAAGGATCAAGGTTTATGTATTTACATATATTTGCATATAGATGCATCATTGTATCCATACCATTTGTCAAAAAGACTGTCCTTTTCTCACTGAGTTACCTTGACAGCTTTATCAAAATCAACTGATTATATATGTGTGGGTCTATATTTATGGGCTGTCTATTACATTGACATATATGTTTACCTTATACCTAAAACTTTATGTCTTGAGATCAGATAACTTAAATCCTGCAATTTCATTCTTTCTCTTTTTAAAAAAAATTTTTTTAAGTGTATTTATTTTGAGAGAGAGCGAGCAGGGGTGGGGGGCAGAGAGAGAGGGGAGAAGAGAGAATCCCAAGCATACTCTGACCGTCAATGCAGAATCCAATGTGGGGTTTGAACCCACAAACCTTGAGATCATGACCTGAGCTGAAGTCAAGAGTCTGATATTTAACCAACTGAGCCACCTAGGTGCCCCTCATTCTTTTTCAAATTGCTTAGGCTGTCCTAGGTCTTTCACAATTCTGTAATTTTACAATCAGCTCAGTGACCTCTACAAAAAACAAGAAAAACAAAAACAAAAACTCTACTGAAATATTGATTGGGATTGCATTTAATCTATGGATTATTTTAGGGAGAAATGACATATTACCACTATTGAATCCTCTAATCCATGAAAGTAGTGTACTTCTATGTTTATTTTGGCTTTCTTTGATTTCTCTAAATAGTGCTTTCTAGTTTCCAACATACGGGTCTTATGTTAAACTTATCTCTCAGTATTTCATGGTTTTGATGCTATCGAAAATAGTAGTGATTTTCCAGAGTTTCATTTTTCCGATTGTCTATCGTAAGTATGTAGAGATAGAACTCATTTATATATACACGACTTGGCTAAACTCACAGTAGGTCTAATGGCCCGCTTGTCCATTCTTTATGATTTTCTATGTGTTGATGATTGTATTTTACTTGTTTTCTTTCTTTCCATTTATATAGATTATCATATTTAACTTTTCTTTCCAATCTGTGCTTCGTTATTCCTTTTCTTGCCTTATTACACTGGCTATGATCTCCAACACAATGTTGATTAGAGGCAGTAAGAGCTGACACCTTTGCCCTCTTCCCAGTCTTGGGGTAAAACATCCCAGCATTCACCATTAAGTATATTGTTTTAGCTCTAAGTTTTCATAGGTACTTTTTAGTACAGAGAGGAAATCTCCTTTTATTCCTAGTTTGCTGAGAGTTTTTTTTTTTCAGTAGAATGAACCTGCTTTGATTTTTGTCAAATGAGTTTTCTACATCTATTAAGATGATGATTCTCATCTGATTCTTTCTTTTCTAATCTCTTGGTACGGCAAATTAGACTGATTTGATTTTCAAATGCTGAATCAACTTTGCATTTCTTAAATAAACCACAATGTGATCATGATGTGTTTTCCTTTTTATAAATTGCTGGACTCTATTTGCTAATATTTTGTTAATGATTGTTTATGACCATAGTCACAAAAGATATTGGTCCGTAGTTTCCTTTTATTTTCTTTCTTTTTTTTTTTTTAAATTAGGCCCCACACCCAGTGTGGAGCCCAATGTGGGGCTTGAGCTCACGACGCTGAGATCAAGGCCTGAGCTGAGGTCAGGAGTTGGACACTTAACTGACTGAGCCACCCAGCACCCCATTTTGCTGTTTTATTTTCATGTAATATGCTTATCTGTTATGGTGTCAGGATAATACTACCCTTATAGATTGAATTGGGAAATGCACCTTCCTATTTTCTGGAAGAATTTGTGTAGAATCAGTATTATGTATTTTTTTACATTTTTGTAGGATTCACCAATGAAGACCTCTGGGCATGGAGTTTTCTTTGTGGGAAAGCTTTTTGTTTTTTAAGTTTATTTTGAGAGAGAGAGAGAGAGAGAAAGAGAGAGAGAGAACATGAGCAGGGAAGGGGCAGAGAGAGAGGGAGAGAATTCCAAGCAGGCTCTGCACTGTCAGAGAGGAGCCCGATATAGGGTTTGATCTCATGGTTCATGAGATCTTGACCTGAGCTGAAATTAAGAGCCAAATGCTTGCCTGAACCACCCAGGCACCCCTTCTTTGTGGGAAGGTTTTTAATCATAAATTGTATGTATGTATGTATTATTTAAAAATCACTCTTCTTAACCACCTTTATTATTTTTTAATCTATTTATTTATTTTGATCGGGGGAGGGGCTGAGAGGGAGAGAGAGAATCCCAAGCAGGCTCCGCACTGTCAGCGCAGGGCCAGGAGCAGGACTGGAATTCACAAACCATGAGATCATGACCTGAAGGGAAACCAAGAGTTGGACACTTAACCAACTGAGCCACCCAGGTGCCCCTTGAATTCCATTTGTAAATAAAGGACTATTTAGGTTATCCATTTCTTCCTCAGTAAGCATTTGCATTTCAAGGAATTCATTTATGCCATGTAACTTCTCAGACTTATTGACCTAAAGCTGTTCATAAATTTCCTTCATTATCCTCGTAATGTCTGAGGACTTATAGCGATCTCCTATCTTTTATTCTACGATGGAAGTGCTTTGCAAGGCTCTGGTTCTGTCACATATCCTATTGTCCCATTGGCCAAAATAAGTCGCAGAGCTGAGCCCTGACTCGGTGCGGGCGGAGATCCCCTGGATGGGTGAAGACAAGCAGATGTGAACCAATTGGGAGTCATTACTTCAACTGTCTGCCATATGCATACCTCCTTGTGGAAAGGCTCTACCCCTAAGGAACGTATTTGTTCTTATGACTTGCTTAGCAATTTTGTGTTTTATTTAGACACGTTCACAAGAGTGTTGAGGGTTCATTAAGTCTGCCTTGTTGTATGGACGACCCGTCTACAATGCATCCTACATCTCTTTCTCCCAGAGCGCTCACCACAACTATAATTAAATAATTGTGTCTTTAGCTGTTCCATGTCTTGTGTTCCCTCTGGAACATAAGCTCCATGAAGACAGAGACTGTGTCTGTCTTCATCCAGGTTGAATCCCCAGCTCCTGGTACATAGTGGATTGCTCTGTTGATTCATGTATCCAAAGTGAAAACCTATCATCGACAAGGTACTCCACATGTTGGCAATTAGCTTCATGTCTGGGATATATAATCTGATAGGGACGTTGCGACATGAGTTTGGTGGGGGGTGTTAGTGGCACAGACTCTACAAACAGGAAGTAAAGACCTCCTACATTCATGATTCTGCTGGAAGAATAGATCTGGAGCCACCAGAGCCGGCAGGGGCCACTTCTTTCAGTAGTGAGCTCGCTTCCCATGGAAAGAATCAAAGATGGGCTGTGCAAGAGGAGACTCAGAGATGCTGCAGAGGGGGCTTGTTTTAGCTTGGGGGAAGGTCTGGACTAGCCAATGTCTACCATTCCTCTCGTCTCCAATACCCTGCAATTCCACAGCAGGGGGTTGAGTTGGAGGGGAAGATAGGATGTGGAAAAGGAGCTCAAAGGGAGGACTCCCAGAGGAAGGATGGGGTCGTGGGGAAGATCAGCTGTGGAGAGCAGTGGAAGACAGGCAGGGAGGGTGGTTGGAGACGCAGAGGGGTTTCAGAGGGAAGATCTTAGATAAAGTCTCCACCCCCTCTCATCTTCTTTGACTCCCTCCCTGGCACCTCCCCCACACATGCCCTTGAAACTGCTTTCCTCAAGGTCGTGGTTGGGCACCATGTTCCTGTATCTACTGTGAGTGCTCAGTTCTTATCTTGCACACCCTCCAGCTGGCCCCTAACACTGGGGAGCACTCCCGCCTTCTAGAAACCCCCACCCTCTGTGTTTTGCCTCTCCAGATTCTGTCCTCAGCCTGGGTCTCATTTTCCAGGGGGTTTCCATTTCTGCCTTCCACATGGGTATCCCCAGTCCTGGCCACGATGACTCTTGAGGGGCTCCCGAGCCACGAGTTCTTGGCAGACTGCGACATCACGGGACCCAAAGTTTATATGTGACTTGTTTTTTCCAGTGTGGCCTTTGCTGTGCCCTTGGGGTTGGCAAAGGCCAGTGGGGCACAGCAATGAGTTGCAGGATGACACGGAATCTTCATCTGGGTTGAGTCCTCACAGGCTTCACCCACGTCAGAAGAGCAGCCAGAGCCCCCCTTCTCTCTCCACTTCACCCTCCACCCTCCATCCCCTACAATCACGTAGGTCTTCATGCTTTATACGTGCAAAGTGATTGCCTTACTCTCTCTCCCCAAAGACCTTCTCCTATGAGCAGGAAGAAAAAAAGAGATGAAGTGGACAGAAAAACTCTTCCTGTCAAGGGTATGCAAAACATAGAAGGCATATTTGAGATAATCTGTCTCCCTTGACCTACATCAATACGGACCATGGGCATGAATGTGTGTGTGTGCGTGCACTCACACACACAGATATCTGTGTTCGTGAATGCAGTTCACCTGGTGTGTTCAAGTGTCCAAGCATGCATTTGTGGATGTTTGTTTAGCATTTATCCATGTGTCCCATTTTGTGTCTGTGTGTGTATTATAGACTTTTTTAAAAAAC
>NW_027532882.1:782876-798670 GCF_008692635.1 Crocuta crocuta | reverse complement strand
GGGGTGGGGGGGTGGGCAGGTGCTTGGGTGGCTCCATCGATGAAGCGATCAACTATTGATTTCGGCTCAGGTCACGATCTCACAGTTTGTGGGTCTGAGCCCCACATCAGGCTCCAGACACCGACAGTGGGGAGCCTGCTTGGGACTCTCTCTCTCTCCCTCTCCCTCTGTCCCTCCCCCACTTGTGCTGTCTCTGTCTCTCCCTAAATAAAGAAATAAACTAAAAAAAATAAATAAATAAAATAAAAAATCATGTAAAAAAATAGCTTGAAGTTCATGGCAAAGTTGAGCAGAAAATATGGAGTTCCCATATTCGCCCCGCCGTCACAGAAGCGTCCCTCACAGTCAACTGAACTGCACTGACGTACCATCACCACTCAGAGTCCATAGTTTATGTCAGGGTTCACTCGTGGTGTCATACGTTCTGTGGGTTTTGACAAATGTGTAATGACGCGTATTCACAACTGTAGTCTCATACGGGGTATTTTCATTGCCCTGAAACTCCTCTGTGCTCCAGCTTTTCACCCCTCCCGCCCCCCTGAACCCCATGGCAATCCCTGACCCTTTTAGTGTCTCCTCCCTCAGTTTCACCTCTTCCAGAATGCCCTAGAGCTGGGATCGTACCATCTGGAGCCTTCTCCGATCAGCTTCTTCGATTCAGTACTAAGCATTTAAGACTCCTCCATGGCTTTTTGTGGTTTGAAAGCTCATTCTTTTCAAGAACTGAATAATATTGCAGTGTCCAACTAGACCACAGTTTATGTATCTATTCACATGCTGAAGGACATCTCGGAGCCTCCCAGGTCCCACTGCATTTTTGTGTGAGAGGGAAGGGGCTGGGAAGGAGAGCAGAAGTTCATGAACTTGTACACATCATGATGAGTGATGCCCCAGGTGCCTAATCAAATGTCTGGTATTCCCCGCGGGGCCATGTCAGAAGAGCAGCTGTGATTGTTGCAGGGGTGTAGGTGGAGGGAGTGGTGGGGAGAGAAGGGGGCTCTGGCTGCTCTTCTGACATGGTCCCTCGGGAGTACTGTGCATTTGATCAGGCACATGGGACATCACTCATCACGATATGCACAAGCTCGTGAACTTCCTCTCTCCCTCATGGCCTTACAGGACCTGAACTCCACCTGTCCAAGACGAAACTCATCACCCTCCCCTCCCTCGCCCAGCCTGGCCCCTCATCTCACGTTCCCATCTCGGCACATGACACCACCATCTACCCAGTTGCGAAAGGCGGCAGCAATCTGTGCATCTTCCAAAACCCCTCCCTTCCTCCTTCGCTTCCTGCCCCCATCGATCGGCAAGTCCCGTCACCTCTCTCTCCCAAACACATTCTGAACCTTTCCGTTCTCTCTGGCCCCAAGGGCACACCCTAGAATGGGCCTTCTGAGCGAAGCTACCACAAACCACCCGTCATCAGTAGGGCTGATTGGGAGATACCAGGCCCCTCAAGGCAGGCCTGAAACTCGCAAACACGCATGGGGCTTTCTGGACCACGTTTCCAGATTTGACTTTGTGGCCTGCATACGTGCGCGCACGTGCGTGGTTTTTGATGGGAAAGTGATTTGACCCACTGGGGCACATTGGGCAATGTCTGGAGACATTGTTGCCTGTCACAGTTGGAAGGGGCTGCTAGTGACATCTAGTGTGTAGAGGTCAGGGATGCTGCTAAACACCCTACAATGCACAGGCACCCCCCCTCCCAAGAACGATCTGTCCCCAAGTGTCAACAGAGCTGAGGATGAAGAACTCTTCTCTAGAACCACTCAAAGGCTGCCGCTGACCACCTGACCCGATGAGAAAGTACAGAAAACAGTAAGAGTAGAGAAACTTTATAATAACTTTATGATAGAGTAATTTTGACTGTTGGGCTCATGTTTTGCATGTCTTTTAAAGTTTTTAAAATCAAGTTTTAGAAGAGTTTTAAACGCACAGAAAATATTAAGCAAATAGCAGTTTCTATATATACGGCTTCCCCCAGCACACACACACATACACTGTTTCCCTTTCTAGTAACATCTTAGACTAGTATGGGACATTTGTTACAATTAGTGAACGAATTTGGATACATTAGTATTAAGGAAAGCACAGGCTTTATGCAGATTTCTCCAGCTTTACCCCAATGTCCTTTTTTGGGGGGGGTCCAGGATCCCACATGAGATTGAGTTGGTTCGCCACCTTAGGCTCGTCCGCCAGGATGGTCCTGAGCTTTCTTTGCCTTTGATGACCTTGACAATCTTGAGGAGTATTGGTCAGGGGATACCAGAGGGTGCCTCTCTGTTGGAATTTTTCCGATCTTTTCCTTGTGGTTAGGCTAGGGTTATGGGTTTGTGGAAGGAAGATCACAGAGGCCAAGTGCCATTTTCATTGCCTTATGTCACAAGAAGACATACTAGCCACCTAATTATGACTGTTGATGGTGGCCTTGATCGCCCAGTCAGCAGATGACATGTGTGTTTCTCAAGAGGCTCCTTCACTGTATGATTATGCTTTTCTCCTCTCTTTCCCCAACATACTTCCTGGAAAGACGTCACGCTGTGCAGTTGAACCTCTTCCAGAGGGTTCCGTATGTCCGTCAGCGATCTGGAATTCTTCTGCACATCAAGTCTGACTCTTGTCCTTCAACGCTTCATGTATTTGATCATTTATTTGTATCAATGCTAACTCGTAGATATTTACTTTATTCTTAAGGTTATAAGCCAATACTACATTGATTTCTTCGCTCAAATCACTGCAGCTGTGGCCACAGAGGCAAGGGCTTTCTTTCAGTGGGGCTCCTGCTGCCTTTGACATGCCCAATCCTTCCCCATCGTTCCTTGCTTTCTGGCACTACACCTGTGTTTTTCAACTTCATTTTTCTAGAAATTAATTTTCATTGCATCTTATGGGGGGGGGTGGTGTAGGGGGAAGTGGTTCTTCACTGGAGAGAATTTGAGAAGCACTTCAAGACCTTCCAGAAGCTTTCTCTGAACGTCCCCTGCAGTGACCTTCCCTGAGCACACCAGGCTTTATCTGCCCAAGGCTCTTGCATTTCTCTGAGCTTGGAATGCTTTTCCTACAACTGTTCCTTTTTTTTTTTTTTAAATGTTTTTTTATTTTTGAGGGTGCAGAGAGGAGCAGAGAGAGACAGGGGATCCAAAGCAGGCCCTGCGCTGACAGAGAGAGCCTGATGGGAGGCTCGAACTCAGGTCGGATGCTTAACCGACTGAGCCACCCACCCACTACAACTATTCCTTTTCATTCTTCCTGTCTTTGCCCATCTCCCCCATCCACAGAGCCGCCTCCCCATCCCAAGCTGAAGCAGCCCCCACCCCAGCCGTCTCCAGGATTCTTGCTTTGTTTCCTTATTGTCTCAATATTTTGTTCCCTGTTGAAGTCATCTCTTTGGCCTACTAACAATTGCTTCTAAATGCAAGTGTCAGGGGGCGCCTGGGTGGCCCAGTTGGTTAAGCGGCCAACTGCAGCTCAGCTCATGATCTCATGGGTCGTGAGTTTGAGCCCCGCATAGGGCTCTATGCTGACAACTCAGAGCCTGGAGCCTGCTTCGGATTCTGTGTCTCCTTCTCTCTCTACCCCTCCTCCACTCACACTCTGTCTCTCTCTCTCAAAAATAAATAAACAGTAAAAAAAAAAAAAAAGCTTTAAAGTGCAAGTGTTAAGGCACCTGACGGGCTCAGTCAGTAGAGCATGTGACTCGATCTCAGATTGTGAGTTTGAGCCCCACGTTGGGTGTAGAGATTACTTAAAAATAAAATCTTAAAAAAATAAAAATGAATGCAATGTCACAAGACAGGGATAGACCTTGGCATGAATAATATTGTGGGGTTTTTTAAAATGTTTATTTATTGGGGAGCCTGGATGGCTCAGTTGGTTGTGTGCCTGACCTCAGCTCAGGTCAAGATCTCATGATTTATGAGTTTGAGCCCCATGTTGGGCTCTGTGCTGACAGTTCGGAGCCTGGAGCCTGCCTCGAATTCTGTGTCTCCCTCTCTCTCTCTGCCCCTCCCCTGCTCACACTCTATCTCTCTCTTTAAAAAATAAACATTAAAAAATTAAATAAAATCTTTATTTATTTTGAGAGAGAGAGAACGTGGGGTTGGGGAGGGGCAGAGAGAGAGGGAGAGAATTCCAAGCAGGCTCCACTGTTAGCACAGAGCTTGATGTGGGGCTCAATCTCACGAACCTTGAGAACATGACCTAAACCGAAATCAAGGGTTGGTCACCCAGGTCGCCCTGTTGCTTTTTTCTAATGTTATTTTGAAATACTTCAGAAACGTCCCCCTGAGATCGCTGGATTTGGGCCAGTCTGGTAATAATCTCCTTCTACTGAGGCCAAACTTCAGAAAAGCCCACTATGTGGGTAGGTAGGACAAAAAAAGTGGCCACACTCGAATCCCCATCACTATGGTTCAGTGTGGGTGAGAGGTACTGGAGGAGACCCCAACCTGCCTCTGTTCTGAGGCCCTACAGCCACGGGCTTCATCGCACCCCATTGGAGGGTGACGAACGATGAGAGAAGGCAGGCCGGCCTCGGAATGGAAGGGCAGCAGAGTGGATCAGTAGATGGATCCAGGTGCCTTGGGCCCAAAGCTTCCTTCATTCTCCTCGCTGTGTCATTCTGAGGTCCCCAGCCTCAATTTTTCTGTCTGCAAAATGGGTATAATACTCATTATGCTCGGGCTGCTGTAAGAATTAAATGAGATTGTGCTGGGCATCAAATAGTCTCAAAAATGGTTACCTCTTGGTATGATCCCCAAAGTGCACACATACCCGGAATTTTGCAGATGATTTGGGGTGGGGGGCTTCATACACTTCCCCAAAACTTAGGTGTCCTGAATCCCNACTTAATAACCAGAGCCTGTCCGATGAGTTAGGAGGTGTGAGAACCAAAGGGAGCCCCAGGTGAGGGAGGAGGTGGCAGGCAAGCACTTGGGGAGGGCCGGAGGTGGGGGAGGGGAGGAGGCCACCTCCCGCTCACAGGGGAGCCAGTGTGTCTGGAGCTGCCTGGGCCCCAGGAACAGGCCCTCAGGGGCAGGTGGGACCTCGCTTGCAGCCGGCTGTGTGTGGGTGGGGCCGTCTAGCAGCCAGGAGTTCCAGTTGGCCCAGTGTGGGGGCTGGGCCCGAGGACGCCCCTGGCGCCTGAGGTGGGGGCACTGCGCCCAGTTCTCACTCTGACACCAGGGGACGCCCCCAGGCCCTGCCTTCCAGACCAGGGGAGGGCCTGCGGGTTCCCTCCCGTGGCAGGAACCCTGTGCTTGTGTTTACAGAGCATCCCGGGGAGTGTGTCTCAGCTCCAGCTTGTCCTTGGGGTCCACAGAAGTCACAGGAACCCTCCCAGAAAAGCAAACACACATGCGAGCCGGCGGGACATGCCACGCTCATGGGAGTGGCAGCCGTGACACTGTGCCCTTCCCTTCCCGGTCACCTCCCGATGCCAGGAGCCCAGGGTCCCCCAGCCGTGCCAGGGGAGGGGAAACCAAAGCCCAGTGGAGAAAGGACGTTTCCAGGTCTTTCAGCGAGACTGGGGCAGGAGCTGAGGCACATGCATCGCACGCATCCACACGTGCACGAAAACACACGCACACTGGCCCCTTTGTGCGCCCACACCTACTCCTGCACAGGCACATCCAGACAGGAGGGCCGACGCCCCAGCTCCCCTCCCTCGGGCACACCCACCCCCTCTCTGGTCACACGCTCTGGACCATGAGACCCATGCCTCAAACACACCTATGCAATGTATCTTGAGGGGACCCAGGAGTTTCTACAAAGTAGGCTCGGGGACCATCGCAGCCTGGGAGGGGGTTGTCCCAGGAAACGGACTTGCTAGTGTGCTTTTTATATAGTCAAGAACCACTCTTTGCTCTGTGTGTGTGTTGAACGAAACTCTGTAGTTGTGAATGCAAAAACTCACACTTACACTACCTTTAGGTGGAATTCACCCACCTAGTCTCCCTTATATGCAGCACTCAAATGCATCTAGGTGCACACAAATACCCTTACATACTCAGAGCCGTTCAAAACCCAACTTCTTACATGCGCATACTTATGTGCACACTATAGTCTGAGATTTGCCCCCAGGCGCACCCACGCATACGCTCACACATAAAGAGGAAAGTTCAGACATTCAATTTACATTCAGAAAATATATACATGTACACTGTCACACCCACGCTTACACACAGACCCATGCAAACATCCAAAAGTCAGATGTAAACACCAGCTTCACACAAAAATGCGCAGAAAGCCATACATGTCAACACTCGTATGAAAAGGTAACATGCCAACCCAGACACATATGTACACTTATGTTACACATGTGATTACACCTGGCTATACACACCGTAGACATACAGGCCCACAGACTCAACATACAATTCTGTGTTCACAATTACACTCAGCTAAGAGGCACGTGGCAGATGTTTTGACACAAAAACACAATGGAATACACAAGCAATTAAAAATATTTTTTTAATGTTAATTTCTTTTTGAGAGAAAGAGAGAGCAGAATTCCAAGTGGGCTCCAGGCTCTGAGCTGTCAGCCCGGAGCCCCATGTAGGGCTCGAACTCACGAACTGTGAGATCATGACCTGAGCCAAAGTCAGACCAAGCTTAACCAACTGAGCCACCCAGGAGCCCTGACACAAGCAAATATTAAATATCCACAAAAAGGGCTCAGACATTTGCAAGTGTACCACTAATTGCCATTCAAATGCATTCATAGATACAAGTAATCACACTCCTGAATAAACACACGTGCTCTCAAACATTTCTCTCATATGCTCCTTCACGGACACGGATCACATCCTTATACAAAACACAAGTACATCTAGATGCTTACAAGTACGGACAAGACACAAATACACACGCACACTTGCCACAACTATATTCTCTGGATACAGGCTCCTACACCATATGGATCCTTGCACACACAACTCATGGAAAAGGGACACACACACACACAGGTGCTGTCACACTCCCACCCAGATACGCACACGCAGACACCCTCAAATACGCTCGTTCACCCCCAAATGCATTCAGAGACGCACACACAGCCAACAACACACACTCCTGTACGCTCACAATCCGCCATCGGACACAGGTGCACCCACGCACACGCCGCCTCCTGGGCAGGAAGGACAAGCCCGCGTCGACGCTCACATTCACATCTAAGGGTACACACTTGGGCCAGCACACACATCCGCAAACAGAGGGTCCCTCGTCCTCCCCAGCGCACGCGCGCACACGCACACGCACTCCTCCGCAGCCTCCCTCCCACACCGCAGTCCGGGCCCGCCCCACCCCGCTGCAGGCNCCCACACCCCGCGTCAGCTCTCCCTGCGCTGCAGGCGGCGAGGGCAGCTCCGGGAACCCCTTCTTTCCCCTCCACGGTCCCGGCCAGCGGCTGGCAGCTGTGGCTTATTACCCCATTTTGCCTAGGAGGCGGGCGAGCCCAGGAGAAGGGAATTGGCTTGTCCGAGATCGGCGGGGGTGGGGACCCAGGTGTAAGGCCTTCTCCCACCCCGGGGCAGAGCCTCCACCCCTCCCCTAGGGCCACGTGTGTGAGGAAGTCAGGCCACCCCAAGGGGGAGGAGGCGGGTGGGTCCCCAGGATTCGAGGGCCCGAGTGGGCAAAGTCAGGGCCCTAGGGCAGCCCCACCACCCAGGCCAGAGCTGGGAGCCAGGGCCTGCTGTGGGCCAGCTGGGGTTAATTAAGGTCTGGGCCTTCCCAGGCGGCCTCAGGGGGACGCTCTGCTCTCCCACCGGCCTGGCCACTGGTCCTGGCACCAGCTGGGCACAGCCCAGCCCCCCCTTCCCCCCCCTTTCAGTGGCCTTCCCAGATCAACCTGTTCTGGGTGTGGGGTTCGGGGACAGCTGCCCATCTCCTGGGTCCGCCCAAGCCTGTGTCTTTCTCCCAGCACCTTCCCATGCAGGGCCCACTCTGGGGCCTGCCTTTCTTTGCCCGAGGATCTGCCTGAGAAAGAAAGGGGGCTGGTAGGGAGAGATCTGGGTCTGCCCCAGCCTCTCCTGTCCCAGGTTATGTGGCCCTCATTAGAAGGCTTCCGCTTTGGGAATCAGAGTTGGGTTTGAGTCCCAGCTACACCAGGTTATGGACAAACTGTCTCAATTCTCTAAGCTTCTGTTTCCGCCTGTGTATAAATAAGAAGGCATTTGTTCACTTATTTATCCGTTTCGCCAATGTCTGCGGGGGCACCCACTAAGTGCCAGGGCAGAGCTCGGGCGGCTGGGATCCCGGTACCGTCTTCACAAGGTTGCTGGGCAGCAGACCTCACATTTCTTCGCACTGTGTTTGGCACACGGTACACGGTGCTCGCTGCCACTGCTGCTGTGACCCATTGTGGTATTTTTATTAATAACATTAGTATCGTCATGGAGCAGAAATTACCGTCCCATTTCATAGAGAGGAAAGCAAGGTCTCCTGAGGAGGTGGCCGGACTCGCCGGGTCCTGTTCTCATTGACTGCGCTGTGCGATGTCCCGAGGGTCCCGAGGGTCGCGTTCAGTTGGCCTCCTACCCACCTTCTCTGAACGGAGGGAGTGGGGCAGCTGGCCCAGAGGAGGAAGCGGGCAACAGCTCTGCTTGATTCATGAGCCCTCGGACTTTTTACGGATGCCTGTGGGGTGCCAGGCTGGGGCCGGGTGCTCGGGACCGAGCGGAGGGGGGTGGAGTTGGGAGAATGGGGGATGGGATGCGAAATCAGATCTTTGCTGCTTAGGGTGATAAGGTCTCTGTTGTAGAGGCGAGCTGTGGGGCGGGAGGAGATCCATGAAATCTGCCGGGGAGGGGAGGGGAGGAGAAGGGAAGCCTCTCCGGAGAAGGGAAAGTTTGAACCTTGAGGGATGGATGGGAGTTTGCCAGGGGGAGACCACATATGGAAAGGCCTGGGGTTTGGACTTTCAGGGAGAATGTGCAGGGCCCAGTGGTGGGGTGGGGGCCCAGGGAGGTGGGAGGTGAGAGGGGCCGGCGGGACAGAGAAGGGTCTCTCGAACTGTAGCCGGGAGGTGGGGGGAATCTGAGGGCACTGGGGAGCCATAGACTGTGTTTGGGGACTGACAAAATGAGTTCAGATGTGCAGTACCTGGGGGAATAGTGGCTGGGGGCCCCGGGGGAGGTAGTTCTGGCAGCCTGGAGCATGGGTGTGAGAGGCTGGGCAGGAATGGCGGCGGGTGGNGCCGTCTCTACCCAAGTTTGGGGAACACCACACAGAGTCCCTTATGCCAGAACGTCACTGTGACCCACAGGGAAACTGGGTGCACGTCAGCTCGGATGTTCTTTAGCTTGCGATCTTGGACCAGTTGGCTCAGCTCTCTGGGCCTTGGTTTTCTCATCTCTACAGTGGGGATAAGAAGGAGTGTCATAAGGATTACGCGAGCAAATGCATACAGGTGGCCGTGGTAAAGTAAATGCCAGATGTGCTTTAGAGCTGTGTGGTCTAGTCCGGGGGCCACAGCCACACATGGCCGGTGTTCATCATGCTATAAACGTAAAACACACAGTGGCTTCTGAAGACTTGATACCAAAAACGTGAATGTCTGATTAATAATGTTTTTATATTAATTACATGTTGTAATGATAGTACCAGATGTATACCGTGTTAAATATATACTAAGGTTACCCGTTTCTTTTTTTTTTAAGTTCACTTATTTATTTTTGAGAGAAAGAAAGAAAGTGCAAGTTGGAGAGGGGCAGAGAGAGAGAGAGAGAGAGAATATCCCAAGCAGGCTCCACACTGTCAGCATCGAGCCCTGCACTGGGGCTCACCCACAAACTGTGAGATCCTGACCTGAGCTGAAGTCGGATGCTTACCCGACTGAGCCACCCAGGTGCCCCGTTTGTACTTTAAAAAAAATTTTTTTTTAATGTTTTATTTATTTCTGAGAGAGAGAGAGACTGACAGACCGACAGCATGAGCAGGGGAGGCTCAGAGAGAGAGGGAGGTACAGAATCTGAAACAGGCGTCAGACTCCGAGCTGTCAGCACAGAGCCCGACGCGGGGCTNTTTTTTTTTTTTTTTTTTTTTTTTGTTGTTACTAGAAAGGTTAAAACTACATATGTCAGTTGAAACACTTGGGTGGCTCAAATCTGTTAAGCTTCTGACTTCGACTCGGGTCATGGTCTCTTGACTCTTGAGTTCAAGCCCTGTGTCAGGCTCTGCTGACAGCTCGGAGCCTGGAGCCTGCTTCGGATTCTGTGTCTCCCTCTCTCTCTGACCCTCCCCCTCTCGCACTGTCTCTTAAAAATGAATAAACATTAAAAGAGTTTTAAAACTACATATGTGGGTCAAATTGTATTTCTGTCGGCCAGCACTACCCTGTAGTAAATGATCAGTAAATATTTTTAGTAGAGAGCAGTGGCTCTCAACCCCGGGGGTGGTTTTGCCTTCTAGGAGACCTTTGATATGTCTGGAGACACTTTTGGTTGTCATTGCTTGGGAGGAGGGGGCCACTGGCATTTTGTGAATAGAGACCAGGGATTCTGCTGACCATCCTAGGAAGCAGCAGACAGCCTACCCCCGACCCCTGTGAAACAAAGAATTATCCAGCCCCAAGTGCCAGTCGTGTTGAGGCAGAGGCACCCACACAGGTATAGAGGAAGTGCTTGATAAACATTAGCTGTTGGTAGCCCTAGCTCACGTTTTTTTTTTTTTTTTCATCTTGAAGGCCCTGACAAGTCCTGCAGGAAAGAAATTTGTTTACTTTCCCCAATGGGAGCAGGAAATGAGCAGGGACTGGGGAGATAGGGCACAGGGTTGCGTTGGGGAGATGCCAAGAGAATAAAACCAGAGGGCTTTAGGTGTTGGGGGGGGTGAGGAGGAGGGATGGTGATTCCTACTGCAGTTTCTCTCAGAGAGAGAAGGAACAGGTTTGAAGCAAGATACTAAGCATCATAGGAAATGCCCAGAAGACAGTGGGACACCCGGCCTGGGCTGCAGCAGGTGGCAGTGCTCAGATGGCCATGGAAGCCATCACTGGGTGGGGGTGGGGGTTGTACATATCCATTTACAGGGCTGTTCTGACCGAGCCGTCAGGAACCTGGCATTGAAGGGGCGTGAGGGGAGGAGGCCTGGCTTGAGTGATGGACAGAGAAGAAGATGGAAAGCTGGGACATACTGGGGGAGGAAGCCTTCCGGAACAAGGAGGTGCTGGGCAGAGCGCCCAGGCAAGATCCAGCCCACGACTGTGCGTTGGAGGGCCGCCGCTGGCCTTGGGGAGGCAGGGAGCCGGGAGGGCAGGAGCCGGATCAGGCAGGTTGGGGTGGAGGTCAGGTGGAAGGAGGACTCTGTTCTTCCAAGGAGCTGCGCTGAGAGGGGCAGAGAGTCCACACCACTGTCCCCGGTGGTGGAGCATGACTTGGGAAGGTCAAGTGTGATTTTAGGAGGCGGGACAGACTGAAGGAAAGGAAGCCTGGGTCTTTATACGTGAGGGCAGGGGGTCTCTGGGGAGCCTGGCTGTGAAGACAGGCCCCTGAGAAAGCCTGGTATGTCATGGGCCCATGTTTTTAAGCAGTAGAGTCCTGCCCCCCCAT
This sequence comes from Crocuta crocuta, assembly GCF_008692635.1. Taxonomy (NCBI): domain Eukaryota; kingdom Metazoa; phylum Chordata; class Mammalia; order Carnivora; family Hyaenidae; genus Crocuta; species Crocuta crocuta. Next base: position 787,121 of record NW_027532882.1, on the reverse strand, counting down.
TATTTCAGACACATAGCACCCCAAGAGACAAAACAGCTGTTCTGATTGGAATGAGAGTTAGAGTCTCCCTGGAAAACCCCCACGAGGGCAGGTCCCCTGTGCTGGCCTCAGTCACCTCCTCCTGGACCTTCCCAGAGAATCATCCTGGTGACTTATTCTGGTCTTTCTGCCTCCCACCCATGGATCCTGCTTGGGGGCTCCATGCACCACCCCAGTCCCTCCCCATGGGACTTCCTCACGCCTCTCCCTGCCCTGCCTGTCTCATTCAATGTTTTCAGGGGGTTTGTGGCCGCCTCTGCAAGGTGATCTCCCCCCTCTCCGGACCGCCGGCCCCTCACACTCAGCTTTTGCTGCCTCACCTCCCGTACCCTCATTTCAGCCACCTCCCTCTCCCCACATTCCCACTCACGCTTGCTGGGGCCCAGGACGGCTCCTCCTTCCTTCCCTGCCTCCTCCCTTCAGTCACCAGGTTCAGACCATTCACCCTCCTCAGAATGTCTGCAGTCTGTCAAGGTCCCTCGTTCTATGGCTGGCCTGCCAGCCAGACCCCCAATTCCACAGTGCATCCCACCCCCGTTTCCAAGAGGGTGCAGGGGCTGCTAAAGGCCTGAGTTTGAATCCCAGTTCTGGCACTGTCCAGCGGCGTGGCCTTAGGCAGGTTGCTTTCCCTCTCTGTGCCTGTTTCTGGAGTTACCAGTGCTGCCCTCGCTACTGCTTCCTAGGCTTGCAGGGCACCCAGGGAGATGGTGGATTAACCTATCTTGTCATTGTTACTGTTCTCTGAGGGCCTATAAGACCACCCGCCTCCCAATAAGCCGCTGCTGCTGCTCGCGTGGCCTCTCCTCCTCCCAGAACTGCCCTTCCCCCACCCCAGGCACTGTGCTCCCCATCCCCTGGCGTTTGCGTGCGCCCCCCTCTTCCTGGAGCCCCTTCCTGAGGCGAACTCCTGCACGCCTGCGCCCAGGTCCCCTAGCCCTCCGTTCCGCGCCGTCCTCCGACGTATGCCAGGGTGCTGACCCGCCGACACCCCCCTCGCCCCGCAGAGCACGTACCCTCGGAGCTGTGGGAGCCCTTCTACACCGACCAGTACGCACAGGAGCACGTGAAGCCCCCGGTGACACGGCTGCTGCTCTCGGCNCCCCGAGCCCCTCCGGGCTGCTGGCCCTGCTGGCGCGGAGGGGCACGGTGCCCGCGCTGCCCGAGCGCCCGGTGCAGGAGGCCGACCTGAGGCACCAGCCCATCCTCATGGTAGGCCCCGCCCCGGTCCGTCCGGCCCCGCCCACCAGGTCTGGCCCCTCCCCAGAGGCTCCGCCCACCAGGCCTGGCTCCTCCCAGAGCGGCTACCCTGGTCCTCCAGGACATGCTTAGGGGGCCGGCCAGCAGTGGTTCTTCTGGGACCCCTATCCTGGCTGCTTCCCTGAAGCCCCACCCACTAACTNCCCCCCCCCCCCCCGGTCCCTCTCCGTGGCCTCACCCTTGAGCCCTTCCCTGCACAGGGAGCCCACCTAGCTGTCATTGACGCCCTCATGGTTGCCTTCGCCTTCGAGTGGACAAAGACACTGCCCGGTCCCTTGGCCCTGGCCAGCTTGGAGCACAAGCTACTTTTCTGGGTGGACACGGTAGGTGGGGTTAGGCGGGTGTGGGCTGGGGGCCGGCATTGCCCAGTGACCACAGTACTGACCTCTCCCTGCTCCCCAGACCATCCGGCGGTTGCAGGAGAAGACAGAGCAGGAAGCTGCCCAGAGAGCCTCCCCCGCGGCCCCCGCAGACGGGGTGGCCCCAGCACAGCCCTCGGTGAGACTAGGGCAGCGGCCGGACACAAGGGCTGGGTGGACGGGGAAGGGCTGCACTGGGCGGGGGGGGGAGGAGGTGACTCTCTCTCTCTCTGCCCTCTCCCCTGTGCCTCTCCCGCTGCCCCCCCCTCTGCCTCTCTGGCATCAGTGCCCCACACGCTGGTACTGGAAGCTGGTTCCTGTAAGTGGGGCTGTTTCTCCGCCCCGTCTGCCTGCCTCGCTTGTCGCTTGGTCTGTCTGTCTGTCTGTTCTGCCTGCCTGTCCGCTCCGTCTCCTACCTCCTCCCAGCTGTGAGCAGAGGATATGGGACCCCGGCCCTGGGGGATGGAGGGAACCCCTCCGTAGACCAAGAGAAGAGAGGCGTGTTCAGTGAGAGGCCAGTTACCTGACGGTGGGGGTGGGGACGAGTCTCTCCTCCCAGTCATCAGGAGGACAGAGCTGCTGGGCTCGTCCAGCATTGCTGAGGCGGAGACTTCCAGCACCCTTGAGGGGGGGACCCAGGCCCATCAGGCACATGGGTCCTGACCCTGGTGGGCAGGGCACATGGAGAAGACCCCTTAGCCAAAAGGAAGGCCCCCAAGCCCAGAAGAGGGTAGAAGAGCCTTCCTAAGACCCCAGTTTCCCTAAGGACAAGCCCAGCTTTGGGGGGGAGGGGGGCATCCATCCCTGAAGCACAACAAGGGGCAAGCGGCCACTGCCACTGGGGGCTTCGGGTGGACAGAGTCCCCGCCTTTGCTCACTCTGGGGACTCCCTCCTTCCACTCTCGGGCCTGGGTTGGGGGCTCCTCTCCTTCTGCCCACCTGCTTCCTCTGCACCCCCTCCCCGAGCTGGGACCTGGGTCTTTTGTAGGGGGGGAAGATTCCCTGCATGGGGGGCTGCTCTGTGGGGTCCCTCCAGGCTGGGAGGAGCTGGGGTCCCCAAAGCCGGCCAGAGCACAGTCAGGGACCTGGACGGCCAGGGCTCGTGACAGGAGTCAGGGCTATCTCCCCCTCCCCTGGAGGTGTGCTTGGGGGCCCAGCAAGTCAGCACCCCTCCCGCCCGGCTGACGGCTGCTCCTCTCCCCCCCCAGCACGCAATTGCCTTCTGTTTGAAGGAGTCGGGGAGCAAACCCCCCATGGTAATGTATCCCCCGCCCCGGGGCCCCAGGAGACCTGCCCCGGCCCTCGCTGCTGGCCTGGCTGCTCGCAGACACTTCCTTGCCTCTTGCTGCTGCCCTTCCCCTGCTCCAGGCTGGCCCCACTCTGGCTCTGGGACCCCCAGCTTCATGCCCCCTCATGGCGGAAACCCCAGGCCTCCCCACCCAGCCTGCATGACTGCTGACCTGGGGGCCAGCCTGACCTCTGACCTAACCTGGCTCCCACCCACAGATTCGATACCGCAAGGACCGAGCTGTGGCCCGACGCGCCCCCTGCTTTCCAACTGTGACCACCCTCCAGGATCTGGCAAGCGGGGCCGCACTGGCCGCCACAATCCACTGCTATTGTCCCCAGCTCTTGCGACTCGAGGGTGAGTGGGTGGGCCTGGGCCGCACCTGCCCTTGGGAGCTTGGCACCCAGGTATCTTCTGGACCTGAGTGCAGCTTCCAGACCTGGCGGACCTGGGTTTAAACACCTCTTTCCCTCGTTAGCTGTGTGACCTTGCACACGTGTCTAAACTTCTCTGTGCTTTATAGAATTCAGTCCCGCGGCAGATATTTATAGGACGCAAGCTGTGTGCCAGGTCCTGTTGTAGGTGCCAGAGATCCAGGGCGAGCAGCACAGACATACGCTCCTGACCTCAGGCAGCTCACATCCTAGTTGATCCAAGCGTTCTGGGCGTTAGGTGCCCTGAGGGAGGCCGAGGTAGTCAGGAGCAGCTCTTTGCGTTGAGATCCTGGGGGACGCGTTCTCTCGGCCATTGGGAAGAGTTGCAGAGGCCCTTCATAGTGCCCGCTTTGCAAAGGGCGCCTGGCAGAGGCCCGGCCCGTAGGAGGGCCTCTGCGTGTGTCGGCTGCTGGGCCCTCGCTTCCCCAGGGCCCCGTCCCCCTCCGCATAGCCCCGGGGACCCAGGTGTCCTGTCCCTACAGAGGTGTGCCTCAAGGACCCCATGTCTGTGGCGGACAGCCTGTACAACCTCCAGCTGGTGCAGGATTTCTGTGCCTCCCGCCTTCCTCGTGGCTGCCCGCTGTCCCTCGAGGACCTGCTGTATGTCCCACCGCCCCTCAAGGTAAGGCCGTCTCCAGGCCTCGTGGGCCCCGGCTGGCGTCCAGGGCCGTGGGTCCCAGGGGCTGATCTCGCCTTCCGCCTCCAGGTCAACCTGGTGGTGCTGCTCGCCGAGATGTTCATGTGCTTTGAGGTGCTCAAACCGGATTTCGTGCAGGCTAAGGACCTTCCTGATGGTCACGGTGAGGCTGCGCCCGGGGCGTGGGGCGGGGGAGGGAGGGAGGCCAGGCCCCGCCTGACCCTCCTCTCT
>NW_027532882.1:781025-782868 GCF_008692635.1 Crocuta crocuta | reverse complement strand
GGGGGGGGGCCCAGGCCCCGCCTGCCCCTCCTCTCTGTGCTACAGCGGCCTCCCCCCGGGCCACAGAGGCCTCTCCCGCCCAGAACAGCAGTGGCTGCAGGTACGGTTTCCCCGTTGCGTGAGTCTCCGTGGCCTTGGCCGTGGCCCTGTGACGGGGCTAGGGGTTGCTCTGTTCTGGGCTCCGGGGAGAGGTGAGCAGGNATGTATATATCTTGGCAGTTCTCCTGTCTTCAATTTCCGCCACCCGCTCCTGTCACCCGGCGGCCCCCAGTCCCCGCTCCGTGGATCCACAGGTGAGGGCAGGGGTACAGCTTGTCCCTGGAGACCCCTACGCAGACACTACCCTGCTGACCTTGTGTCTCCTCCTAATCCTTCTGCTGGGTCCCTCTGAACCCAAATGACCCTGTGATGACACCCCCCACCGTGACCCCCCAGCTGTCTGTCCACATAATGCCCATCAGTGACACCCTCTGGCAGACCCCACCCAGGGTCCCCAGCACCCTAGTGACCGCTTACCACCCCTTACAGGCTCACTGAAGTCCTCCCCGTCCATGTCCCACATGGAGGCCCTCGGCAAGGCCTGGAACCGTCAGCTCAGGTGAGTGCATCTCAGGGGCCAGGCCCGTGGAGCAGGCTGGGCAGGGGCAGGGCCGGCGCTCGTCCCAGGGGCTGACCCCTCCCTCCTGCCGCCCAGCCGTCCCCTTTCCCAGGCAGTGTCGTTCAGCACCCCCTTTGGCCTGGACAGCGACGTGGATGTCGTCATGGGAGATCCCGTCCTGCTCCGCTCCGTCAGCTCAGACAGCTTGGGTCCCCCGCGCCCTGTGCCAGCCCGGACCCCCGTCCAGCCGCCCCCAGAGCCTGGCGACCTGCCTACCATCGAGGAGGCCCTGCAGATCATCCACAGTGCCGAGCCCCGGCTGCTCCCAGATGGGGCTGCCGACGGCAGCTTCTACCTCCACTCCCCCGAGGGCTCCTCCAAACTGCCGCTGGCTTCCTCCTTCCCACTCGAGGGGGCCTCCAAGCCACTGCCCGATGGGCCCACCAAAGCACCCACCTACGTGCCCCACCCCGAGGGCCCCTTGAAACCGTCTCCCTGCCCAGCGGCAGAGGTGTCGAAACCGTTGGCCCTACCCGAGGGCTCCCCGAAGGCGGCAGCGTCGTCCCCAGCGGCTGGCAACTCTGAAGTGAAGATGACCAGCTTTGCTGAACGCAAGAAGCAGCTGGTGAGGGTGGAGGCCGAGGCAGGGTCCCCGGCGGCCACCCCCGCAGCACCAGAGGCCCTGAGCTCAGAGATGAGTGAGCTGGGAGCCCGGCTGGAGGAGAAACGGCGGGCCATAGAGGCTCAGAAGCGACGGATCGAGGCCATCTTCGCCAAGCACCGCCAGCGACTGGGCAAGAGCGCGTTCCTGCAGGTGCAGCCTCGGGAGGCTGGAGGGGAGGCAGAGGCGGAGGCCGAGCCAGGCCCTGTCCCTGCTGGGGAGCGGCCGGCGGGTGAGGGCCAGGGTGAGCCATCCCCACGGCCCAAGGCAGTGACCTTCTCACCCGAACTGGGCCCAGCGCCCCCCGAGGGGCTGGGGGACTATAACCGGGCAGTCAGCAAGTTAAGTGCCGCACTGAGCTCACTGCAGCGGGACATGCAGAGGCTCACGGACCAGCAGCAGAGGCTCCTGGCCCCGCCCGAGGCCCCTGGGCCTGCCCCGCCGCCCGCTGCGTGGGTCATCCCTGGTCCCACGGTGGTTCCCAAAGCTGCATCTCCCAGCCCTGCTCGGCGCACCCCGGCTGCCCGGCGCAGCCCCGGGCCCGGCCCCAGCCCGACACCCCGAAGCCCGAAGCACGCGCGGAA
>NW_027532882.1:780559-780859 GCF_008692635.1 Crocuta crocuta | reverse complement strand
CCCCTGACGAGAGTGCTCACGCCTCCCCACGATGTAGACAGCCTCCCCCACCTGCGCAAGTTCTCGCCAAGCCAGGTGCCCGTGCAGACACGCTCCTCTATCCTCCTGGCGGAGGGGTCGCCTCCCGAGGAGCCTGCGGCCCGGCCTGGCCTCATCGAGATCCCACTGGGCAGCCTGGAGGAGCCCTCGGCCGAGGACGAGGGAGACGGGAGCCCCCCTGGTGCCGAGGATTCCTTAGAGGAAGAGGCGTCTTCGGAGGGAGAGCCCCGGGCCGGGCTGGGATTCTTCTACAAGGAGTAA
>NW_027532882.1:777667-780554 GCF_008692635.1 Crocuta crocuta | reverse complement strand
GGTGAGAGTGAGTCACAGAAGCAGGGTGGGGAAGGGGTGGGGTGGGGGGGCACACGGGTGGAGGCGGCCAGCCAGGTGGGAGTGGGCACGGGCAAGGTGGGCGCAGCAGATGGATAGACAGACGGGAGGGTGGACAGACAGATGGGGGCAGGCGGACAAGCAGGGCTGGGTCCTCGGCGGCATTTCCTGCGGTCTCACGCTCTCCTGCACACTCTGCCCACCACGGCCCTGCCGGTCCCCCTCCCCACTCTCCCATGCCTGGTCCCTGTTCTCCATCCTCCCGGCACCCCCAGCCTGGACCCGTGGCCTCACCGGACCCGCCTCTGGACTGGCCTCTGCTGTCCACCCCACTCCTCCATCCCTGGCCACTTTCAACTGAGCAGCCAGAGAGTTGTTTTTTGTTTTTTGTTTTTTTACTGTAAACTGGACCTTGTCGGTCCCTTTGAAGCCCTCCCATAGCTCCCCTTGCTCTTAGAATACAAGTCTTTCCGTGGCCTTAGGCTCTGCTCACCTCTGACCCTCCCAGGCCCTTCTCCCCGCCCCATCCACGTCCCAGCCACACTGGCCTCCCTGTTCCGGGTCTGCTAGCCTTGTTCTAACCTCAGGGCTTTTACTCTTGCTGTTCCCTCTTGCCTGGAATATTCTCTTTTCCTCTCACCTTGTCATTCTCCCTCCCTGGTCACCTCCTCCAGAAAGCCTTGCTTAGTGACCCCAGGCTGGGATCATCCCTCCCCGCTCTGTAGACTGGTAGCTATTGTTTGTTTGTAATATTATTTATTTTGAGAGGGAGCAAGAGTGAGCAAGGGAGGGACAGAGAGAGAGAGAATCCCAAGCAGGCTCCCCACTGTCTGTGAAGCCTGATGCGGGGCTCAAACTCCTGAACCGTGAGATCATGACCTGAGCGGAAAGGAAGAGTCGGATGCTTAACCGACTGAGCCTCCCCGGCAGGCGCCCCAGACCGCTGCTGGCTGCTTCTGGTGTATCAGGTTGTCTTCACCCTGGGTTAAGTGCTCTGTGTGGACAGCACCCGGGTCTGCTCCGGTCCCTGCTTCACCCCAGGGCCACGCATAGGGCTGTTCGCAAAGCAGGTGCCAAGTAGATGTCCTCAGATCACAAGTGAAAGGGTGGGTGAGCGGCTGGCCGGCTGGGTGGCCGGACACCCCCAGGGAGGGATGGCCCGCCAGACTCGGTGCCCGCCCCCAGGATGAAGACAAGCCCGAGGACGAGATGGCCCAAAAGCGGGCCAGCCTGCTGGAGCGGCAGCAGCGGCGGGCAGAGGAGGCTCGGCGGCGGAAGCAGTGGCAGGAGGCTGAGAGGGAACAGCGGAGGGAAGAGGCCGCCCGGTGAGGCTGGAGGCTGCCCGGGACCCCGGCCCCCAGCAGGGNCTGTCTGCAGGCTGGCCCAGGAGGAGGCGGCCCCCGGCCCCCCGGCCCCCACCGCGACCCCGGCCCCTGCCGCCAGGGCCCCAGTCGAGGAGGAGGTGGGCCCCCGGAGGGGGGACTTCACTCGGCTCGAGTACGAACGCCGGGCCCAGCTGAAGCTGATGGATGACCTTGACAAAGTGCTACGGCCGCGGGCTGCGGGGACTGGGGGGCCAGGCCGGGGTGGGCGGAGGGGCCCCCGGCCGCGCTCTGGTTGCTGTGATGATTCGGCCCTGGCACGAAGCCCTGCCCGTGGCCTGCTGGGTAAGGAGCCTGTAGGGAGGGGTGGGGCGCCAGGGACGGTGCCTGCCCAGTGCCCTTTTCCAGGGCTTACGGAGACCCCGAAAATGTGGGGGAGGGGAGGGCTGTACCTGGAGTGAGGGGGGCCCTGCCCACGCCCATTAGCCGTCCAGAGGGATGTGGGAGCTACAGTGGGGGTAAGGTGTGCTGGGCAGAGCTGGCCCAGAGTTCTCTCTGGGGCTTCGCGGACGAGGCCCCCTCAGATATGTTAGGGGCAACAGCTTTCTAGTGGAGGTTTCCCCACAGCCTGCCGGGCACTGCCCCTGCCCCCACGGGTAGGGGGAGGTCTCAGTTGGGGTGTGCAGGGTGAGGGTCTGGGTAGGGCTGACCCTGTGTGCCTGCCACAGCCTACTAGATAAGGTCCTCCCCCCCACCCCCCCCAGGCATTTGGGAGGACCGGGGCAGGGATGACTCCATGCCCTCTTCCACCAGGCTCCCGGCTCAGCAAAGTCTACTCTCAGTCCACCTTGTCACTGTCAACCGTGGCTAACGAGGCCCCCAATAACCTTGGCGTGAAGAGGCCCACGTCCCGGTGAGTTGGGCAGGGGCGGGCAGGTGCACCGGAGTGTGTGTGTACGTCCCACTGAAGGGATTAGAGGACATGTTCAAGGGCGGGTGTGCGAGGCGGGGCTCTGTCCCCTGAGCAGGGCTGAGGCGTCTGAGGCTGGCGCGCCCGTCTCCCACTCTGCAGGGTTCCGGGCTCGTCCCTTCCCTGGTCTCTCTGTGCCTGGGAAGGCTTCACGCACCGCTGATCTCAGCCCCATCCCTTCCTCCCCCCCCCAGGGCTCCGTCCCCATCCGGCCTCATGTCCCCAAGCCGCCTGCCTGGAAGCCGGGAACGCGACTGGGAGAATGGTAGCAATGCCTCGTCCCCGGCGTCGGTGCCCGAGTACACAGGTAGGAGGGCCGGAGATAGCGAGCGCCCGGTCAGGCCCTGCGCGTCCCCCATCGTCCCCGCTGACCACCCTGCCCCGCGCCCCCAGGTCCGCGGCTGTACAAGGAGCCCAGCGCCAAGTCCAACAAGTTCATCATCCACAACGCCCTGTCGCACTGCTGCCTGGCGGGCAAGGTGAACGAACCGCAGAAGAACCGCATTCTGGAGGTGAGCCTGTGCCTGGGGCCGGGATGGGGGGGCGGGGGAGGGGGGAGTGGCAGGGCTGCCCCCGG
>NW_027532882.1:775222-777051 GCF_008692635.1 Crocuta crocuta | reverse complement strand
GCTGAGCCGCCGCCACCACCCGACCAGGAAATTGAGAAGAGCAAGGCCAACCACTTCCTGATCCTTTTCCGGGACTCGAGCTGCCAGTTCCGGGCCCTCTACACGCTGTCCGGGGAGACAGAGGAGCTGACGAGGCTGGCCGGCTACGGGCCCCGCACAGTCACGCCCGCCATGGTCGAGGGCATCTACAAGTACAACTCGGACCGCAAGCGCTTTACCCAGATCCCTGCCAAGACCATGTCCATGAGCGTAGATGCCTTCACCATCCAGGGCCACCTGTGGCAGAGCAAGAAGCCCACGACTCCCAAGAAGGGCAGCAGCACCCCCAAGTAGGCTCGTCCCGGTGTTCCCAGGGTGGAGGACAGCCTGGAGGACAATCAGTGGGTATTCCTGGGTCTTGTCTGTCCCCAACCTTGTCTGGGTAGGGCTGGAGCCCCTACCCCCTAACTTCTGTCCTGTCCTGCTGTGGGGGCTGAGCTGGGAGCTTCAGGGACTCAGGGCTCAGCTCAGTCCCCTGTCTGTCCTCCCTACCTTCTTGAATAAAATAATTTAGAAAGAGCCTGCGTGCTGGCACCTCCCTGAGGCTGGTGGGGCGCCTGGTGACACTGCCTGAGAGGGTTTTCCACCTTCATTTCCTGCCGCCTCAAGAGCCCTGATGCGTCTCCTGGGCTGCCCCCCCCCCCAGCGGGCACTTCCTCCTCCCTGCGGATGTTGTCGGCCCCTCCTGGCACTTGGTCTGCGGCCAGCTGCAAAGCCTGACCTTCTCTCCTCCAGCCACCTGCCTCCGTTTGGGCCTCTTGAAGGGATTCCTGTTTCCCATAAGCCCCACACGCAAGGGTCCAGGTGTGCCCTTGGCCTGGATGTGCACGTCTCAGGTGTAGGCCCTACGCCGGGAGCTGAGCTCCTGGGTCTCCCTGTGGCCCAGCTTCACCAACCCTACCCGCTGTGCGATTCACCTAATGGCATTTCTGTTCCCTGGCTTCTCTCCAGCCCCCCCCCCAGTCCAGGCTGACAACCTGGGCCTCCCCACACCTCCCGCCACCAGCTGATCCCCCACAGCCCACATGGCCTGTTTGTTTAGATCACAAATCTGATTATGTTCCTTGATGCTTAAAATCCCTTAATAGTTCAGAGCCCACTAATGGCTTCCCAGAGCTTAGGCCTAAGGACCACGCCCTGGCCCCCTGGCTGCCATCTGGGGCGAGAGAGAAGTACCTTGCTAAGCTCTCGGCCCTGGCCCAGAGTGAAACAATTTGGAGAGGGGAGGCCGCGTATCTTTACCTGCTACTGTGGGAACCTGGGCAGTCGGGGGCAAGGCCCTCAAGGAGGCCTCGGGCGGCAGAGACTGGCCTCTGAGAAGAGAACTGGCTCTGCAGGGTGAGGGCGGGGCGTGTGCCCTGGCCGACAGCCCAGCTGCCCCACTTCCTGGGCCAGCCAATCTGGGGGCGGGACCAAGGCCAAGGCACTACCCAGCTGGCAGGCCCCACGGGCACCTGGGCAGGGGGAAGGTGGGCAGGAAAGAGGCTCAGACGGTGTATACAAACACAGACTGTATTGGGGGGCGGGGGGCGCAGGGCTGGGGTCAGTCCTCCTTCAGGCTCCCGAACACAGCGGCCGGCACACTCTGCTGNNNCCCTAGACGGTCCCACCTGCCCGGCTGGCCCCTGACCGTTGGGCTCCAGGTCCATCTCGTCCTCGTCCTCGTCCTCCCCCAGCTCGATCTCCTCGGGGTTGGCCTGCTGGGCCAGCTCGGCCAGCTCCTCCCGTGACGCGTCGCTCCTGGGGGCGGGCAGGCGGGCGGGCGTGAGGGAGAGGGCACACCCCCCCCG
>NW_027532882.1:771966-775147 GCF_008692635.1 Crocuta crocuta | reverse complement strand
GAAGGGGGGGTTCCCCCCCCCTCCCGGTCACCCCCCACCCCAGCCCCCGCACCTCACAAACAGGATCTTGCTCTGGGCCCTTGGGGGCTGGTCCCGCTCGGCCTCGGCCGCCAGCTGCTCGGCCCGCTGTTCCAGCAGCTTCATGTCATCCATGCCGCTCTGCCCGGGGGCCAGGTCGGACACTGGTGCGGAGCGTGGGGTCAGCCATCAGAAGCGGGTCCTGCCCTCTCCATGCCTCCCCTCCCCAGAGCTACGCCCCCTCCACGGCCCATGGGTCCACCTGCTTCTTACTGGGCACCCCCCAACCTGTTCGAGGACCCAGGCCTCAAGGAGTTCCCAGTCTCGGGGCGGGGTCGGGGGGGGGAAGAGGCAGGGGTGGACCCTCAACCCTCTCAGGCCAGGAGGTCCAGGCTGGGCAGAGAGCAGGGAGACGGGCAGCGCACAGCTGCTCACCAGTGCCCGTGGCGCTGCCGGACACTTTGAGCATTTGCGAGGCCATGAAGTTGACCTGCGTGTTGTACGTGGCCTGCACACTGCGGCGGATGCGCAGCATCTCCCGGATGGTGTCCTCGTTGCCGTGCCGGACCTCGAAGTCCTTCCATGTCTGCCAGAAAGCGCCAGTGGTCTGGGGAGGGGAGGACACACGTGCATGAGCGAGCGGCCAGCCTCCCACCACCTGCCTGCCCAGGCTCTCCCCCGGCCCAGGCTCTCCCTACCCGGGGGTCGCAGATCTGGGAGCAAAAGCTGTAGATGGCCCGCGCCCGGTCGATCTCGCCCAGCTTGCACTCCATGTCGGCGAACCGCAGGCACATCTCCCGGGCATGTTCATCTGACAGCACCTGGTGGGGGCGGGGGAGAAGGCAGAGCATGAGCGGGTTCCCTGTACCTGGGCCTCCAGAACACTCCCTCGGGGTTCCCAAGTGCGGGCACACTCAGACCCTCTAGCCACCCCCCCCAACCCCCCCGCAGGGTACCTCGATGGCTTTCTGGTAGATGCTGCGGGTGTGGGTGACCCCGTAGATCTCGGCCGCACGCTTGATGTAGATGTTGAACATGTCGTACTGCTGGGCAGGCTCCACGGCCCGCGTGGCGCGCTCGTACACCGCCATGGCGTGCCGGGCCAGGCCCCACTCCTCCTCCAGCTGGGCGTACAGCAGGTACAGCGCTGCAACACGACGGGAGGGGGTCAGAGGCTGGCGTCGGGTCCTGGACAACCCCTCCCCTGCCCGGCCTGCCTGGCTCACTCTTCGCATATTTGGGAGGGCAGCCGTCCAGCGCCTGCTCGAAGAGGTCCCGTGCCCGCTCCAGCTTGCGGCCCCCGTAGCGGGCGATGAACTTGGTCAGGTAGGTGCTCCAGATATCAGACACGTTGGGCCACTTGAACAGCGAGATACCACGCTCATACGCCTGCCCCGAGAGAGGGTGTTGCGCATTGGAACCCAGGGCAAGACCATGTGGCACCCAGCCTGCCAGAGGGGTCCCCATGTCCCCCTTGGGCTGGTCACAGCAGCCCCACCCTGTCCACCCCGCCCCAGGATGACGGCGCAGTCAAGGGGTCTGTACACCCCCCTCAACAAACTGGGCAGGACTGGGACCCAGCAAGTCCCTGGTAGGTGACCTTACGGGCCAGGGAGTTTGGGGGGGTCCTCAGCTCTGTGGACACTGGAGCCCAGGGCCCTGGAAAGAGGTTCACGTGCCCAGGCCAGCGTCTGTGTCACTCGGACAGGGGGTGGAAACGTGCGGTGTCTGCACAGAACCAAAACCTCTCAACAGCGAGGCAAGGCCTCCCAACATGTGCACGCACAGAACCTCCCATACCTACAACCTGTGAGGCACACAGAGCAGGGACAGCCCGCACACGCCCGCAGCACAGAAACCAGACTCGATGCCTGTTAGGAGGTGAACTGTGGCCCCCAAACTCCTTCCCAGGACCTCAGGATGTAATGGGACATAACTCAGACATCTAGTCTTTAAAAAGGAAATGAAGGGGAGACATGACACCAGACCCTAATCTGAGATGCCTGGAGGGCCTGGGAGACGAAGACACAGACACACTGGTGGGAAGACGTAGGAAGACAGCCACCCGCAGGCCGAAGAGAGGGGCCTGGGGACAGACCAGCCCTGCCCACACTGCAGTCTGAGATCTCCGGCCCCCGGGACGAGGACAGTACGTCTCTGTTGTACACAAGCCCCCCGTACCTTGAAGCTCTCCTCAAAGTACTTGTGCTCCTCCAGGAACATGGCGTAGTTGATGACGATCTGGGGCGTGGCGATGCGCAGATCCAGGATGCGGTCGTACACGGCCTTGGTGGACTGCGGGGTGGCGGCCAGTCAGGGCACGTCCNACCTGGAAGGAGCCCAGGCTTTCCTCTAGGTCGGCGAGCATCGACCACACCTTCAGGGACTTGTACACGCGGTTCTGCACGGGCTCCGAGCCGTCAAAGTACTCGGCGCGGCGAGCAGGCAGCGCGGTGGCCTTCTGTGGGGAGCCAGCAGCAGGGGCGGGGGCTCAGAGTCGGCAGGGCCAGGTACACGCACCCCCACCCCCACCCCGGGCTCGTGCTCACCCGCAGCAGCCGCAGAGCCTGGTCGTAGTTCTCATGCCGGAGCTCCAGCTCGCCACACTCACACCACACGCTTGCCAGGTCGTCCACCTGCTTGAAGCTCACCTTGGTGGCCTTCTCTAGGATGACGCGGGCCTGCCGGGGTGGGCAGAGGGCAGGCTGGGACCCTGCTGGTTCAGCCCCCGTGAGAGTACACGTCTGTGCCTCCTGGGTCTTCTGGCCAAAGACACATCTGTACTTACACACACACACAAATGCACACGCAGCGGGTACTCACGTCATCCAGCTGCCCGTTGTCCTCATAAAACTTGGCGAATGCGACCCACAGGGTGTGGGGCTTGCCTGTAGCCTTGAAAGGGTCCACCGTCTGCACAGCCTCCGTGTACGTGTTGATGATCTGGGTGGGAAGCACGGAGTCAGGCTGGGCTGTAGGGCCTGGCCGGTGTGGGGGGGTGAGAGGGCTGATCACACACCTCCCGGGGGCGGCCTTGATGCAGGGCCACACGCTTGTGCCACTCGTGCACATGGTGTGGGTTCTGGCGCAGCAGGACACTGTTGAGGAGCAGGGGCCGCCGGCCAATGAGCTGCTCAAAGCGGGCCAGGCGCAGCTCCAGATC
>NW_027532882.1:761456-771880 GCF_008692635.1 Crocuta crocuta | reverse complement strand
GGGGGGGGGGGGGGGGGGCAGGGCCTCAGCACAGCGGCCCCGCCCCCACCTCTCTACCAGCAGGGCCCACTGGCCTGGGCCTGGCCAACTCACCCCACTGGCCACCCAGTCAGAGATGCAGCCCCAGTCCTGGCTGCTCACCCATGCTCTGCCCACACTGGCCCCTGGGCCTCCCTCCCCGCTGGCCCACGACTAATGTGGAGACACCACCCTCCTGTCGCCATCACTCAGGGCTCTCAGCCCTACCCCCCAGCCCAGCCCTCTCTCCTCACCCGCCCAGGCTTGGCCGGGGGGGGGGGGGCTCACCTTCCTCCTCCCGCCCCAGTTCTGAGGCTGTCTCCATCTTGGCTGCGATCATGCTCTCCTCAAACTGGGCGTAGCTGTCAAACACCTGGGTGAAGTCCCGCACGGTCATCACGGTCCGGATGGCCTCCTCGTACACATCTCGAGCCTGGGGGCACAGGAAGGGTGAAAGGGAAGTGCTGGCTGGCGGTGGGGGGAGGGGGCGCGCGTGCCTGCCCGCGTAGGTGCAGGGAACGTGGCAGCGCTGCCTGGGGCACCGACGCTCAGCAGAGCCACAGCCGTCTGCCCCCTGCCCTGCCAGAGTGATCTGAGGCCGCACTCCTCCCCAGTAAATGGTGACGGTGACAGTCCCCGTGCAGAGGGACTGTGAGGCTTGAGGGAAACACGTGTGAGGTGGCTGACATCCAGTTAAGACTTGAGAAGTGACCAACCCTGACGCCCCCACAGGGCCACACTGCAGGGACCCTGGCCTTGGCCACGGAGGACTCCACTGCTGCTGGGGAGCACCCCTGCCTGCCCCGCCCACTTCGGAAGCTCATATTCTCCCATCCACTCCTGCCCCTGAGCTTGGGCCCCATCCTCTCCACCCCTGTTCCCAGCTGGTCACGTCCCCCTCCCCCCCTCCCCTCCCTCCCCACACTGGGTCCACCAGCCTCCTGACTGGTCCCTCTGCCACCAGCATCAGCCTGTGGTGGCCCGAAGGGTTTCTGTGAAGCGCAGAGCCAGTCTCACCTCCGTTGTGCTCACGCCCGGCCGCTGGCTCCACTCAGCAGAGCACAGCCAACCCCTCGGCTGCAGGGCGCTCCCTCCACTGGGCCGTCAGCGGCCCCTCTCTGCTCCAGCTCCACCCCCTCCACTCCCACTTCCCTGAGACCCCATCAACCCCAGCCAGCCCCTCTGGGGACCGTCGGCCCCATGCACTCCCTGACCCCTGGGCTTGTCATTCCACTGCCTGACGACAAGCTAATGTGGACACTGACAGTAACACTGACGCCGCAGGAAGGACCCTGTGTCAGGCACCTGCCTGGCACCTCATTCCTCTCCCCTCATGGCCCCCTGTGCCTGTGCACCTTTTCGAAGTGGCCACTGCGGATGTAGTAGTCGGCCAGCGAGCACCAGAGCTTGCCCAGCTGGTCGGTGAAGCGGGTGAGGCCCCCACGGATGATGGCGTCCACGTTGAGTGACTGCACTTTGTCTGGGTTCTGGGAGATGAGATCACAGAGCTCGTGCCACAGCTGCGGGGCCAGGAGGAGGAGCGTCAGCCTTGTTCCCCGGGGGGGGGCCTCCTGCCCAACACCCCCACCCCCGCCCCAGGCCCACCTGGTAGTTGGACTTGCCGGCCTTGGACACAAAGCGCTCATCGTTGACCACGGTGGCCAGGCGCTGCGCGGCTTCGTCCAGCCGGTCGCTGGACTTGAGATACTCGATGTACTCCTCTGCGCTCTCGGGGCTCAGCTGCGTAGCGGCCAACCCCGTCAGCAGTCAGCGGACCCCCTCCCTGGCCTGGTGAGGCCAGCAACCCCCCACCGCCCTAATGAGGCGCCAGCCCTGCCAGCCCAGCCTTGGCCACACCTGTCCAACCTGGGCCCCGCCAGTCCGGCTTCAGCCCCACGAGTGCAGCCTTGACTAGTGGTCCAGCCGCAGACACCCCGATCTACCCCCCCCACCCCCGCCGGGGAGCCCCAGCCCTCACTGGTCTGCGCAGACAACAACAGTACAGCCGGCCGTGTCCAGGCCCTGCTTTTACCCTAAACCCCCCAAACAGCACCGTGCTGAGTTTCACAATGTACGACAGCCGTCAGAAGGGCGAGAAGGCGGCACACCGCCCCCACCCGGTTTCCACCTGGAAACATTCCCGGAGCCATTCTGTCTCCCCTGCCCTCCCATGGCTGCGGTTTTGCCAGTTTCAGCTCATGGGCATCTGTCTACGCAGGTAGGTCGAAAGCTCCATGAGGCAGGGACTGTCGTCACACTGTCCCAGCACCTGTCCCAATACTAGACACGCAGCAGGTGCTAGCTCGTTATTTGGAGAAAAATCCAATCGCACACAAAAGCCCGTCTCAAAAGCCTTTTCCCCACTTCCTGTTAGGTGACACCCTGCAAGGGGCTAGCGTCCCAGTAGGCCAGTTTTGGGGCTCCCGCGATGCGGTTACTGGGCCTCCCCTCCCCCCAAGCTCACCTTGAGGAAGCGCCGGTAGCCCCGCACAGCAGTCTCAGGGAGCGGGTGCGAGCGCAGGAAGCGCAGGTACAGGGGCCAGATGCGCGAGTGCTGCGTAATGGGCAGGGCCCGGAGGGCACGGTCGAAGGTGCGCCGGGTGTGAGTGACTCGGCCCTGGTCCATCAGGAACTGGCAGTAGTCTAGCCATAGACGTGGCATCTGGAGGTGTGGACAACAGGCAGGGTCTGAGCTGCCGGTGCCATGGCTCAGCCACAGAGACGGCAGATGTCCTCTGGCCAAGAACACGGCAGGACCCGGGACTCCCTGCTCTAGGACCCAGTCCAGCTCCACCTCGGGTACCCGGAGGCGACAGGACACCACTCCCGCCCCCCATCCCCAGCCCTGCCCTGGCCTCTGCCCCCCACCGCCACCTTGTGCATGAACACAAAGGCCCTCTCGTGGCAGTTGTTGACGTCTTCGTAGGCCGGGTCCGTCACACAGCGATGCTTCACCTGTGCGCGGCGCGCCTTCAGGTACCGGTACCAGAGTTTGTAGCTGGGGTGGGGGAGGGACAGACATCGACAGGTCAGCCTTTCACACCCGGAATCCTTTGCCCTGTGCCACGAAGCAACTGAGGGGCCGAGGGGCCCCAGGGAAGGATGGAAAGTCTCCACGCTGGGGGGATGGGCTGTCAGGGGACGCGCACTTAGTCCCTGAAAGACAGCGATCAGCTGGGACCTACTGGCCAGTCCCGTTTCGGCAGGATTAGGCAGGGTGGGGGCTGGGCAGGGCAGCGGGACGTTGCCCACCTGCAGGGCAGCAGCTTCAGGGCCCGCTCATACAGCTGATTGAGCCTCGGCTTCGGGGCACCTTGTTTGAACTCAATGTAGCGGAGCCAGCACTTGACCGAGAACTGGTTCCGCATGATCTCCTCCTCATAGGGGAGGTCCTCTTCCTCCTGCGGGAGCCGGAGAGTGGGCAGAAGAGAGACCTGCGCTCAGAGCTGGGGCACCACACACCCAGATACTGGGACGCAGATTTGGATTTTACTCCTCGAAATCCTACCACCCGCAGTCTGACCCGGGTCATCAGATTCCTCAACCCCGGCGTTCTAGGCCAGACTTGAGACTGTCACCCAGACACCACTATTCTGGCTCTCAAGTCAAGCCAAGTACTCTCTGGCCCAGGTCACCATATTTCTTAGGCTCCCCGTGCGGTGCCAGACCTCACTCAGACCTGGACACCAAGCTCTACCTCCGCATACCACGCCTCTTCCTAAACTCTAGGCTTTCAGCATCTCAGGCTCCCACTACCCAGGGTGTTGCTCAGCTGTCCAGAACTCAGAAACTGAACACGGAAACCTTATTTGAAATGAAACCAGGAAGCCCTAAGGGGGCACTCTCATGACCCACCATCTCTCTGTCAACTGCAGACCCCCACAGAAAACAGCTCACTATTACTACCCCAGCAAGATTTTTCTCCAGCCCAATGAGAAACTCCCACAACTCAGCCAATGAGAAGCCATCACCACCCTGAACTATCACTTTCACCTAACAGATTTTCCTGCAAAGCAGCCCCTTCCAGTTTACTCCTTTTTCTCTATAAAGTGACGTTCCTTGGGCATCTGGGTGGCTCAGTCAGTTAAGCATCCAACTTCAGCTCAGGTCATGATCTCACAGTTTATGAGT
This sequence comes from Crocuta crocuta, assembly GCF_008692635.1. Taxonomy (NCBI): domain Eukaryota; kingdom Metazoa; phylum Chordata; class Mammalia; order Carnivora; family Hyaenidae; genus Crocuta; species Crocuta crocuta. The sequence goes on along the minus strand of NW_027532882.1, from coordinate 767,731 downwards.
GAAGGCCCCACATGGGGCTCCCTGCAGATAGTGCAGAGATTGGGATTCTCTCTTTCCTTCCCTCTGCCTCTTCTGTGTGCGCGTGCACTCTCAAAATAAACAAACAAGCTTTAACATAAAATAAAGTGATGTTCCTCTACTTCGTTCTCCAGGCTTGCCTCTGGTTTTACCATAGCTTGCATATGCTGAATTAAAATTCCTCTGCCATTCCTAAATAAACTCATTTTGCTGATAGAATCACTGGCATTTTTATTTTCAGGGTTGACAGAAGCTAGACCTTTACATCAGAAGGGAAGGTATGGGCCAGCCCCAAGCCTCCCCAATACAACACACCTGTGAAGATTCTAGGCCTCCACAGGCACACCTCACAGACATTGCTGCTTCAGCCCCAGGCCACCGCAGTACAGTGACTATCACAATACAGCAAGCCAAATGAATTTTTTGGTGTCCTAACACACATGTCTACACCACAGTCTGTTGAATGTGCACTGGCATTATGTCTAAAATGCATGTATTTGATTAAAAGATATCTCATTGCAAAAAAATGCTAACTACTACTAACTACTTCAATGAGCTGTAATCTTTTTTGCTGGTGGAGGGTCTTGCTTCAAGGGTGATGGGCTGCTGAAGGCAGTAGCAATTTCTTTTTTTTTTTATTTTTTAATTTTTGAGACAGAGAGAGATACAGAGTGTGAATGGGGAGGGGCAGAGAGAGAGCGGGAGACACAGAATCCAAAACGGGGTCCAGGCTCTATGCGGTCAGCAGAGCCCAACGCGGGGCTCTAACCCACAAACCGTGAGATCATGACCTGATCCGAAGTCAGACGCTTAACCAACTGAGCCACCCAGGCACCCCGAATCAGAATGTTCTTCATGGCACTTAGAATGGTGAATCTTTCCCTGAAAGTTTTCAATTTGCTTTTCCCAGATCAGAGTAATCACTATCTAGAGCAACTAGAACCTTATGAAACATATTTCTTAAATAATAAGACTTCAAAATGTAGGGGTGCCTGGGCGCCTCAGTTGGTTAAGCATCTGAACTTCGGATCAGGTCATGATTTCGTAGTTCATGAGTTCAAGCTCCGTATCAGGCTCTGTGCTGACAGCTGGAGTCTGGAGCCTGCTCCATATTCTGTGTCTCCCTCTCTCTCTGCACCTTCCCTGCTCATACTCTGTCTCTCCCTCTCTCAAAAATAAACATTAAACAAAAAAAATTTTTTAATTGAAATCACCCTTTGATCCATCCGTGGGCTGCAGAAAGGATGTTATGTTAGCAGGTATGAAAACAACACTAATCCCGTTGGGCAACTCCGTCAGAGCTCTGGGGGGACCAGGTGCATCGTCATGGAGCGGTAACGTTTTGAAAGAAAATTTTCAAAAGTGTTGAGCAGTGGGCCTCAACACTGGATTTAAAGTATTTAGTAAACAGTGTCGTAAACAGACATCATCATCCAAGCCTTGTTACTCCACTTACGCAGCACAAAGTGGATTTGGCTTAATTCTTAAGGGCCTTAAGATTTCCAGAACAGTCAATGAGCACTGGCTTCCACTTCAACTCACCAGCTGCGGTAGCCCCTAACAATGCAGTCAGCCTGTGCTTTGAAGCGCTGAAGCCAGCCAGTGACTTCTCCTCTCTGGCAATGCAAGTCCCAAACGGCCTCTTCTCCCAACAGGCGGCTTTACCATTTATATTAATATTCTGTTCAGTCAGTGTACTCACTTCATTATCTTTAAAAAAATTTTTTTAGTGTTTTGGTTTTTTTTTTTTGAGAGAGACAGAGATTGTAAGTGGGAGAGGGGCAGAGAGAGAGACAGGAAGACACAGAATCTGAAGCAGCATCAAGCTGTCAGCACAGAGCCCGATATCCAGCTCGAACTTACGAACCGTGAGATCATGACCGGAGTTGAAGTCAGATGCTCAACCGACTGAGCCACCCAGGCGCCTCCACTTCATTAATTATCCTAACGAGATCTTCCGTTCGACTTGCTATAGCTTCTACACCAGCACTCACTGCTTCATCTGCACTTTTGTTATAAAGATGGCTTCTCCCCTTAATCCTCCAGAGCCAACCTCTGTCAGCTTCCAACTTCTGTCCGGAAACTCCCTGAGTTGTCTCAGCCTTTACAGAACAGAACAGTTAGGGCTTGCTCTGAATTAGACTTTGGCTTAAGGGGATGTCGTGGCTGGTTTGATCTATCCAGACCACTAAAACTTTCTTTGTAATAGCAAAGGGCTGTTTTGCCTTTTTTTTTTTTTAGGTTTTATTTTTATTTCTGAGAGAAAGAGAGAAAGACAGCATGAGCAGGGGAGGGTCAGAGAGAGAGGGAGGCACAGAATCTGAAACAGGCTCCAGGTTCTGAGCTAGTTGTCAGCACAGAGCCCGACACGGGGCTCAAACCCACGAACCATGAGATCATGACGTGAGCCAAAGTCAGAGGCTTAAACGAATGAGCCACCCAGGCGCCCATTTCGCTTTTTTATCATTCGTGTGTTCACTGGAGTAGCGCTTGAAGTTCTTCAAGAACTTTTCCTTTGCATTCACAACTTGGCTGTGTGGTGCCAGAGGCCTGGCTTTCGGCTCCTCCCAGCTTGCAGCATGCCTTCTTCATTAAGCTTCATCATTTCTAGCTTTTGACTTCAGGTGAGACAGGTGACTCTTAAATTCACTTAAGCACTTAGAAGCCACTGTAAGGTTATTCATTTCAATTTTTTAAATGTTTTTAAAATTTACTTCTGAGAGAGAGGGAACGTGAGCAGGTGAGGGTCAGAGAGAGAGGGAGACACAGAATCTGAAACAGGCCCCAGGCTCTGAGCTAGCTGTCAGCACAGAACCCGATGCAGGGCTCAAACCCATGAACCGTGGGATCATGACCTGAATCGAAGCCAGACGCTGCACCAACTGAGCCACCCAGGTGCCCCTAAGGTTATTAATTTCAAAGTGGTTATGTCTCAGGGAGTAGGGAGGCCCAAGGCCAGAGACGGGCAATAGCCGGTGAAGCAGTCTGAACACACACAACTATTATGAACTTAACGGTTTTATAGGAGTGTGGCTCCTGGCGCCCCAAAACAAAAGTCATGAAAAAGTTCGAAATATTGTGAGATTACCAAAACGTGACACAGAGACATGAAGGGAGCAAATGCTGTTGAGAAACAGTGCCAACACACTTACTTGATGCAGTGTTGACACAAATCTTTAATTCGTGTGAAGAAAGGAAGGAGGAAGGGGAGGGGAGAGAGAGCTAGAAGAAAAAAATCCCCCCAGTACCTACAAACTGCAAGGAAAGGTCCTATGCCCGCGCTCCAAATACCAAGTCTTGGGACTCTTCAGAATCCCACTGGCCACTGCCTGACCAGCTCCACAGTTGAGTCCACAGTTCTACTCCAGACAACAAACCTTCACTGCAGAAACTATAACGCTGAGGGACTGACCTAGGCCGTTACGTAGAACACCAAAACTTTTCCGCAGAAACCGGAGCCCTAGCCTGGTCGCAACGCCTCTCCTTCAGACTCCAGACTTCTACAAGATTCCGCTGTGCGATTCCCCTTCCCCCTCCCCGCGCGCTCCTATTTCCACCCAAGGACCTGACCTCGACTGCAACTCTTAACTCAGACCACTTGGACTGCACTTCCAGACATTTGCTCCTGGCCAGCCTGGTCCGTATGTCCTGTCCTCGAGTAGACAGACTTTTGGCCCAGACACTCCAGACGGCCATGCCCCGAACCCCTGAAGTATCCAAGCGCGGGTGCTCCCACACGGGCCACCCCCGGCCCCGCTGCGGACTCACGAAAACAAGGTCCGGCCGATCCGGCCGGGAAAGACGCGCCATCACCACCATCTTCCGGGCTCTCCGGGGACGGGCAGTAGTCGCGCTATAATGACGTCTCCAGCCGAAGGCCCGCCCTCCAGGGCCAAACCTATTTCCTATTGGTTCAACCGTTCCCGAGCGCGCGGACGCCGTTTGTTGACTTTCGCGTAGACGGCGCCAGGGACCGGAAGCAGAGAAGAGGCGCCCGAAGATGACGTCATGTAGGAACTTTTCGGCCACTCAGCTTCAGTAGCGGACCCCGCGAACGCCCAACGAGCTGCCGTCTTGCTGGAGGGTTGACTTCGGGCGGAAGCGGCTTTGTAGCCTAGGAGAAGCGACATGGGGGTGAAGCTGGAGGTGTTTCGGGTCAGTGAGCTTTGGAGCCGGTGGGCGGCTGGCTTCTTCCCGGATCTGAGGGGAGGCTCTGAAAAGGGGGGATTCCAAGAGAGTAGGAAATCTGAGGAGACAGCGTCTGAGTTTTGAGAGGGGTCTTTAGGGATGGAAGCCTAGAGGAGGGGGCGCCAGGTTAGGGGGCACTGGGAGGGCTGGTGGGAGGAAGGGCCTTTGAAGGGAGTGATCTGGGGAAGGAGTTCCAAGAAGGAAGGCTCCAGACGCTGGGGACGCTCATGGGGCTCCAGGTGGCATATGTGTGTCTGATAGGGAGACGCCTATTCAGCGGAATAGACTGTAAGTGGTGAGGCCTCCTGGGTTGGGAGGTATTTCAGGGATCCGACGAACGGGTGGGCAATGAGGTCCCAGGCAAATAGATGCCTTTGAGTGTGGTACGAAACTTTGTACTCCGAGTCGGGTGCGTGTGGGTTATGTGTCTTTCTCTGAAGTGGATCTCCCAGACTCGGAGGGGGCTTCGAGGTCTCTTAAACTATTATTAGGGGCCTGGGCTTTAAGGTGTGCGGCTTCTCTACCCTTGATGGGCGTTCTGGGGTCCTTGGGGCTCCTGAGGAGGCACTCCTGGCTCTGCGGGAGGATTGCCCTCCAGGCTCTGAGCAACCCCTGCCCGCTGCGGGAGGGATTTAATCCCTGGCTGTGTTCATTTCCCCCCTGCCCTTCTAGATGACACTCTACCTCACCTTCCCCGTGGCCATGTTCTGGATTGCCAATCAGGCCGAGTGGTTTGAGGACTATGTCATACAGCGCAAGGTGGGCATAGAGCCTCCACGGGTTCATTCCGGGGGGTGGGGGAGAGCGTGGGCACCCCCACCCCCCCCCCCCCCCCCCGCTAGGAAGCACTGTCCGCCTTCCATGAGCCGACACTGCCCTGGGTGGGGGGCCCAGGAAGCCCCTGGCTCATGCTACTTTGTCCCCACAGAGGGAGCTGTGGCCACCTGAGAAAGAGGACCAGGTAAGGAACTTGCTCTTCTGCCCCTTGAAGGGATGGAGGTGCCTGGGTCCCCGTGACCATAATGGGTTCGAGTGCAAATGTTGCCCTCCGTCATGCAGAAGAGGAATAGAGCAGACGGGCATAGGGTGTCCTTTCTGCCTTCTTCCCGAAGGATGAAGCTGATCTCACTTGGACCCTAGTTGTAGCTGGCACAGGGCTACCAGTGTAGATGCTGAACTCTGAAGCTGTGGCCTGGGGGGAGTAGGGGGCAGGCAGGGTGGTGGGAAGGGGGTCCAGGCCCCTGAGGGGTGTTTGTGCCCTCCTCCCCCTTCCTTCCTGTTCCATCCCCAGCGCCGGGAGGTAGAAGAATTCAAGGAGAGGATACGGAAGCAGCGGGAGGAGAAGCTCCTTCGTGCAGCCCAGCAGAGCCCCTGAGTCCTATCCGCCCCCCCACCTCAGCTCACAAAATAACACACACAGGGTTCCTTGTTTCTCGAGGAAGTGTTTTATTGTCTGCCTTCAGGGGCCAAGCAGCGCCGAGGATGGTTCAGGCCCTCAGGGGGCTTGGGTCTGGGGCTGGGGGCTGCTGTTCCGGCGGAAGCTGAGAGCAGTCGGATCTTGGGGGGTGAGGAGGGGTTGGGGGCTGAGCGTCCCCGCTCGTTTCTGCACTCCGTCCTGGGGATGAAGAAGGGTCAGCGAGAGGGAGGGAGGAGGGGCAGTGCGAGCCGGAGGTGACACAAACACTGGGGAGGATGCGCGTGTCTCGCCTCCTGCCATTTGGCGCTACCGTCCCCTAGATTTTTTTTTTAACTTTTATATGTTTTCAGGTTTATTTATTTTAAAAGAAAGACAGTGCAATTAGGGAGGGGCAGAGAGAGGAGTCAGGGAGAGAGAGACTCCCAAGCAGGTCTACACCATCAGTGCAGAAGCTGATTCGGGGCTCGAACCCATGAACTGCAAGATTATATGACCCGAGGGGAGCCTGGGGGACTCAGTCAGTTAAGCATCCGACTTCGGCTCAGGTCATGATCTGCGGTTCGTGGGTTTGAGCCCGGCATCGTGATCTGTCCTGAAAGCTCAGAGCCTGGAGCTGCTTCGGATTCTGTGTCTCCCTCTCTCTCTGCCCCCC
>NW_027532882.1:758914-761290 GCF_008692635.1 Crocuta crocuta | reverse complement strand
TGTCTGTCAATGATTTTTTTTAATAAAAAAAAAAAGATTATATGACCCGAGCCGAAATTGAGTCAGACGCCTAACCAACTGAGTCACCTAGGCACCCCCCTTTTTTATTTTGACTTTTAAAAAAAACGTGCATGTGAGAGAGGGAGAGGGAGAATCTTAAGCAGGCTCCCGTGCCCAGTGCAGAGCTCAACACGGGGCTTGATCTCATCACCATGAGATCATGACCTGGGCTGAAATCAAGAGTCGGAAATCAAGAGTCAGGCATTTAGGGAGCACCTGGGTGGCTCAGTTGGCTAAGCATTCGACTTCGGCTCAGGTCATGATCTCACAGTTCATGAGTTTGAGCCACACATCAGGCTCTGTGCCAACAGCTCAGAGCCTGGAGCCTGCTTCAGATTCTGTGTCTCCCTGTATCACTTCTCGGCCTTTTGGCTAAGATCAAGTGCAGATTCTATGTCTCCCTTTCTCTCTGCCCCTCCCCAGCTCATGCTCTGTCTCTCTCAAAAATAAATAAACATTAAAAAAAAAAAAAAGAGTCGGGGGCTTAAAGGACTGAACCACCCAGGCGCCCCCATCCCCCACCTTAGTTACTCAACACTTAGGATGGTATTTGGGTCTTAGGATAATATTTGGGGTCTTGATCAGAATCTGGGCTACCGTGATTTTGTGTGTCATAGACACACATGAGCGTATGGATGCGTGTGTCCTCGGTATAAGCCCATGTGCCCTCTTCCTTGGAGGGAACTTCGCCAGGGAGGGGGGCTGTTTGTTCTCCTCCCAGAAACCGAGACCTGGAGGCAGGAGCCATGAGTTCCGGCCGTGGCTGACGTTAGCATGCCCCCTGCCTGACCTTGGGCCCCTCCAGAGCCTTTGTCCTCCCACCTGAAGTTGGGGATTGGATTGGCCAGGGTCCTGTGACTGGCAGGGACACAGGGTGGCACTCTTACCAGGCACTCAACCCTAGGGGGCAAGTCATGGGTAGGGGAGGGTGAGACCCCATTCCCTCCTGGGTGGTGGTGGGTGGGTGCTCGGCTCAGCCCCAGCAGAAGGTCACCTACCTTGGGGCCTATGGGCTGGAAGCCAGGCAGGGCGCTGATTGTCACCCGCTGGTCATCCATACGGCGGCCCTGGGTACTGGCCAGCATGTCCATGAGACTGTCCATCTCGGGTGCAGGGCCACTCTCTGTGTTGAGCAGGGGCACGTGGGGATGAAGGTGTACACAGACTCCAGGGGGCGCAGCCCAGCTGAAGCCCCCAACCCGCCTCTTCGCCCTCGCTCGTGCTCTCTAGGAAACGTGTCTCCCCCTCCCATCCCTTGCCCTGGGTTCCCAGGTGCTCACTGTCTCAGATTCTTGGCCACAGCCCCGCCCCCCCCCGGATGGCCACTTCCCGGTACCCCTACGCCCTGCCCTGTTCATGCCTCCCAGACATCACGCTGCTTGCATGCACCCCCCCTGCCCGCTCTCACGGCTCTCGGAGGTCGGCCCCGGCCCTGCCTGCAGGGAGCACCGCTGCTCCTCCATCCGGTCGCCCTGCACGTGGGTCAGCAGGTTGAAGAAGCCCTCCTGGTCTGGAGAGCCAGCCTGGGGGACAGACACACTCAGTCCAGCCGGCCTCTCAGCTGGGAAGCCCTTCCCTCCCCTCCCCGGCTCTCACCATGGTCCCGGCTGATGTGCTGCTCTGCGGAGCTGCTCAGAATGAGACCTGAACCTCCTCCCCGATCCTGGCCCCCGCCCCAGGGGCCCAGCCAGCGGGGCCCCTTCACGTGGTGCCGCCTCCAGGGAGAGGCTGCGGGTGCCAGCATCCTGACGTCCTAAATTGGGGCCTGGCGGCAGGGTGGCCTGGGGGCTGGGACGCGGGCCAGGGAAACATACGGGGGGCTGCCCCCAAACCTATATTCCCTCACCTCACAGGGGTCAGCACTGAGAGCCCTGACCCCTGCCCTGGGGCCGGGTTAGGCACTTGGACCCTCGTGCCCACCAGCACTTCCTCAGGCCACGCAACTGGGTCAGGGGTCCCAGGAGACCTGCCTGCTAACTAGGTGGCCTACAAACGAATTTGTCTTGTCATTCACAGGCCCTTGAGTTGGGGGGCTGTGGGGGTGTGCTTACCTTGACGCCGGGGCCTGAGCTCCCATCCACCTTCTCTTCCTGGTCCATCATGGTCCCTGCTCCCCTCTCCCGGGGCCACCTCTCCGCTGGCCTCTAACCCGGCCTTGTGCCAGAGAAGGCTTTTTAAAAGACTGTGACATGGGGGGAGCGGATACCCAGCCCCAAATCCCCAGCTCATGTCCCATCTGCTCCCACCTGAGCTTAAGCCCCATAAAGAGGATCCAGATCATTGTTTTTGAAAGAGGAAGACAGTGCTGCCAGGGGG
>NW_027532882.1:751737-758858 GCF_008692635.1 Crocuta crocuta | reverse complement strand
GGTGGGGGGGTGCGGGGGAGGGGGCAGGGGGACCTGGCTTTGGACCTTGCCCAGCAGGACTCACTGGGCTTCGGGGACTCGTGGGTGGGGCTCAGCAGCAAGTCAGAGCAGCGTCCCCATGGTGGGGAGCGAGGGCTGGCTGCCCCCACCGGGAGAGAACAGGCCGCCCCGGTAGCTGAGGGGGGGGGTTGTAGCCCCCCAGCAGGAAGCAGCACAGGACGGTCCCAGCCTGCTGGAGGGGTGGATGTCATCTGCAGGTGCTCGGGGAAGAGGCTGGACCTGAGGACCACTGAGAAGTCGCCAGGCCACACCTTCCCGTCACTGTCCCTGGGTCCAGGTGCCCTCCCGTCACTGTCCCTGGGTCCAGGTGCCCTCCATAGGCCCCCGAGACAAGAAGGTCTGGGATTTCCTGTCCTGTCCCCAGTGTCAGGTTGAGCTATCTCCTGTGATCTGTCATCTCAGTGCCTGGAGACAGGAGGCAAAGAGGAAAGTCCCTGCCCCCACCCCCAAGCAGCTAGGGCTTTCTTTCAGTGCCCAGGAGAGGATGCCAGGGGGAGTTCCCACCAGCACCCATCCCCTTCCCAAGACGCCTTTCTGGAAACCAGTTAAAATTTCTTCTCGGAATAAATGGGCCGCACTGTCCCCACACAAGCGCAAAACTTGGACCTCCTCCCCAGGCAGCACCCCCCCCCACACACACACCCAGGGCCCACATCTACCCCCCTGCATAGCCCCAGGTCCTCGATGCCAACAGGATGCCCTGCTCCTCCGCGGGGGGTACTGGTCTCCCGGAGCCGCCTTGACAAAGGCACAAACTGGGTGGCCGAGAGCAACAGACATCGTCACACAGTTCTGGAGGCCAGAGCCTGAAGTTGAGGTGTGACAGCGCCATGCTCCTGAAACCTGGGGGGGAGGGGGAGGGTCCTTCCTTTCCTCTCCCTGGGTTCTGGTGGCCGCAGGCAGCCCTTGGTGTTCGCAGGCTGGGAGCTGCAGGACTTCAAACTCCGCCTCTGTCATCACATGGCATTCCTCTGTGTCCTTGTCTGCACAAAGCTGTCATAAGACACCGACACCAGTCACATTGCACAAAGGCCCACCCTACTGCACGCAGCGTGGCCTCTTAACTAATTGCATCTGCAACGACTCCATTTCCAAATAAGGTCACGATCTGAGGAACTAGAGGTTAGGGCTTCAACCTTTTTGGGTGGGGGAGGGTGGACAGGACACCATGCAGCCCATAAACACCCTGATCCCCTTCACAGGGTATAGTAGGGGGTGGTGGGCCCTGCAGACTTCCACCCTCAGGGGACAGGCTGAGAGGCAGGCGGATGGGGGGCTCTCCCGGTCTCCCTTTGCCTCTGCAATCCGTCTTTCCCCTCCGGAGCTGCAGGGACCCCTCTTTCCCCTGCTCAGAACTCTACCTTGGCCTCCGTTGTTCTTAGGAGAAAACTCAAACACCTCGGAGTACTGGAATGTCCTAAAATTGGCGATGGATGCACGTCTCTGAGCATGCTACGGGCATTCAGTTATACAGTGTCAGTGAGTAGAGTGTGTGGCAGGTGAATGATCGCTCAATAAAGCTTTGAAAGAAAGAAAAAGAGAACAGGGAAGGGAGGAACAGAGGGAGGGGAAAAAAAATGAAAGCAAACCCCAAGGTCCCGCCTAGAGTAGCCCGCCATCCTGGTTTGCCCGAGACTGTCCCAGTTTTAGTGCTGGAAGCCCTGTGTCTGGGGAACCTCTCAATCCCAGGCAATCAGACTGGCTTAGTCCTACCTTGTCCTACACAAGTCGAGCCACTGCGGCCCCTCCAAGCTCACCTCCCTCCCTCTGCTCCTCAGGACACATCCCCTGCTTCTCAATCCACCACTACGTGGCACTTGCTATCACATTGCTCTTATTTCCCTTAGAGCAGAATTACTTTCTCTACCCCTTCCAGTCAACTTTAAGTGCCACATGGCAGACCCGAGGCTCATTCGCTGTTGCCTTTCCCATGTAAGTGACAAAGGGCGAGGAGCCAGACGAACCCTTAATACACATGGCCGAACGAAGGACTCAGTTCTGGACTTGGCATTCACACACGTGTATCACGCTTGAAATCCGGGACCTCTTTTGTCTGGGTGCTGCTGCCTGCGCTCTTTATGTGACAAGGTGGCTGCCCTTTGCTGGCGCACAGCCAGGAGCAGTCCGTGAAATTTCAATCACACGCGAATCGAGTGTGTGTGTAAGTGTGCAGGGGGTTGAGCTTGCCTCCAAACCCACGACGTCATCAGCAGACCAATGTGATGATCAGCCTAGGAGGGTGTGTGCACCTGGTGAGGCCAAGGCTCGATGACAGGTAGCCCTCCTGGGACAGAGTCCTAGCGTTCAGTTCCCAGCGGCCCTGTCCATCATGTGGCCTTGGACAAGGGTCCTGCTGAGCCCTGACTTCATCGTCTAGACCGCACTCCCCGTCAGGGTTTCTGAGGGGACTGGGTGAGAATCTGGCATGGGTCCTTGGCACACAGTAGGTGCTGGCTTAGCCTCAAGCCTCCGTCCAGGCCTCCTCCTGACAGCCTGCTGCTGCTGCTCTCCGGGGAACGGAAGGTAAGTGGGTCACAGTCTTATGGCCCTGCGGCGCCGGAAGGGGCACGCGCATCCGTCAACCACGGAGAAACTTCTGGCAGGCCGGGGGCTGCGTCTGCGCCCCTGCCATCCCGTTCTCTCGCTGCACACAAGCCAGGAAGGTGCGTCTGAGCTCATGTCTGTGTGTGTCGTCGGGGTGTGCCCCCTCTAGCGCCTTCACACTCGTCTGCGTGGACACACCTGCCGGCTCCGCAAGGTACACAGCTTCCTCGTCGAGAACCGAAGAGGGGCGGGGCCGGCCCAGCAGGGCGGGGTCCACGTGGGTGACGCGCGGGGCCACGCCCCCACCTTGGGACAGACCCGGAAGCGGCGGTGGCGCCCCTGGGGGAAGATGGCGCCCTCGGGGCTGAAGGCGGTGGTGGGGGAAAGTGTGTGTGTCTGCTGGGGGCTGGGGGCCGGGGGCCAGGGGTGCACGGACCCTGGCGTTCAGGCTGCGGGGGCCGGGCGGCCGGGCTGGGCGTCGAGCACCTGATCCTCGAGGGGGCGGGCGGGAACTTGGCCTTGCTGGGCGTCCCGGCTCTCCCGTGCCGGAGGGGAACAAAGTTGGGAGGCTGGACTCCGGGGACCCAAGGGGATCGGGCCAGGGGTAGCGTAGACAGGCACTAGGGCTCGCATTCCTGGACCCCTAGGGTGCCAGCAGAGACTGGCAGCGCTGGACGCCCAGACTGCCGCCATCTCTGCGCTTGGCAAAGTCCGGGGGGCTGCCCTCCCGGACTGGGGCTGGGCTGGGTGCGCTGGTCAACGACCCCAGGTGGTGTGAGAGCTCAGGGTATGTGGTCAGGCCTATATCCAGGCCCAGGGGACGCCTTCCTTCTTGCGGGGTCCCCCACGATCCTCAGGCAGCGTGAGGACTTGGGCGACTGGGCCGCGTAGGTCCCGGCTCTTGGGAGAGGGGTGGAGGTTGTCCCCTCCCCCACCTCGGGTAGTTCCGGCTTCAGCACCTCCTTCCTGCTCCTTCCGCCCTGTGGGTCCTGATAACAGTGGACAAGACACTGGGCAGGCAGGGCCGCCTAGTCCCTCCTCCCTCTTCCTCCCCGTCCACCCCCCCACACTCGCTGGGCAGGGCAGACTCAAACCCCAGTACCCCAACCAGAAACGGAGCCTTCTACACAGGGGTTAATGCGGAGAGGGGAAACCACTGGTCCCATTTTACAGATGAGGAAGCTGAGGCTGCAGGTGGGGCGATGGGATGATCGCAGCTAGGCCCGCCTCTGAGCCGGGAGCCTGGCATTCTTCAGGGACACTGATGGAGGGAGAGTGGGGGTCTGGCTGGAGAACTCGAGGTTGCCGATGGGGAGGCGAGATCCCTGCTCTGGAGGGAGGTAGACCTGTATGTGAGCCCTGGCTTCTCAGTTATTTGTTCATCTGACGCATATTTATCGAGTGGCCACTTAGCCACTTAGGGCTGAGAGTGCTTCACATGTTTCCCTGGCTGTAAATTGGGGGTGACACCAGGGGTGGTGAAAATGGAGGCCCAGCCCTGCTGCCCAGAAGGCTGGCGGGCGGGGCGAGGCCAGAGAATCCAGCGTCCTGAGCCCACCCTACCTCCCCTGCAGAAATTCTGAACGGAGTTATCCGGAGTGTCAAAAAGGATGGGGAGTGGAAGGTACGCGGTTGGCAGAATGCCTTGTCCTGACCCATGTGCGGGGGTGCTGAATGGGGGACCCACGAGAACTCCTGGAGGAGGCTGCTGGTCCATGGAGTGGGGTCCAGTGCGGGGTCCTGGGACAGGGTGGCGTCGGGTGGGGGGTCCTGGGTCCTCCCAGCCAGCCAGCTCTTGCAGCGGTCAGTCCTGCTCACACCACTCCAGCCCCACCTCGGGGGCGGTGGCAGCCTCTCCTGCCCGCTCCTCTGTCCGTCAGCCCCTCTGTCCATCTATCCCGACAGGTTCTCATCATGGACCACCCGAGCATGCGCATTTTGTCCTCTTGCTGCAAGATGTCAGACATCCTGGCCGAGGGCATTACTAGTGAGTGGACACCCCCACCCCGTGCCGCCCAGATGGGCCCTAAGTCTTGGATCCCCTAAAATTGTCCCGAGCTCCCAAGTGTGCAGCCCCCTACCCCTAACAGCCCTTCCCTGTCCTGAGCGTGGCCGCCTCTGGCAGGCAGACCCCCCCCCCAGTGCAGGGCTCCCCAGTTGCGATTCCTAAGGGGCCAGCCTCCCTGACTTTGCAACCCCTGTGCGTAGAACCCCATGTAGGACCCCGAGGGTGAACTCAGTGTGAGCCCCCTGGAGGGTGTAACTTTCTATGGGGGACCCCCAGGGAGCATGGCCATGAACTGAAAGGTGCACAACCCTGCCCAGTAACTCAGCTGTGTGACCCATGGGCAGGTACCACCCCCTTAAGTACCCGAGGGAGTACAGCTCCCCCTGCCCTCTCACCCAAGGGTCCCACTCTCCTGAGTCCCAGATGCTCCACGTGAGCCCTGGCTCCAATGCCACCTACGTATGTATGTCCCTTTCTCTGTTCCTACTAGTTGTCGAAGACATTAACAAACGGCGAGAACCCATCCCCAGTTTGGAGGCCATTTATTTGCTCAGCCCCACAGAGAAGGTGCCTATGTGAGCTAGCGTGTGTATGTGTGTGTGTGTGTGTGCGCGCGCGCGCACATGCCTCTGTGCATATGTTGGGGGACAGGCAGTGGCTGGGGGGGGAGCCGGGGGAGGGGTCTGGAGGGCAGAGCCAGGCGTGGACAGTGTTCTGCCTTCCCCAGTCAGTGCAGGCCCTGATAGCAGACTTCCGGGGGACCCCGACGTTCACCTACAAAGCAGCACACGTCTTCTTCACCGACAGTGAGTGCAGCAGGCTGGGGGGTCAGGGCGTGGAGGCCGCTCTGGCCTGACGCCCCCTCTTGCTCACCCCAGCCTGCCCGGAGCCCCTGTTCAGTGAGCTGGGCCGCTCCCGTCTGGCAAAGGTGGTGAAGACGCTGAAGGAGATCTACCTGGCCTTCCTCCCCTATGAGGCCCAGGTATAGCCCAGGCGAATCCAGGGGACCTACCTGCCCACAGGGGAGGGGCTGCCTATTTCTCCACCTCCTGCAGGCGTTAGAAGCGCCCTGCGTGCCTGGCGCCACCCCCCACCATTAGCAGAGCAGGGAAGCCAAAGCCGAAGCCGCAGGGAGCTGCGGGGCGGGAGGCTGCTCGCTGGCCAGGTGTCCACCCACAGGGGCGCCCTGGCTCCCGTTCCCTCGCAGGTGTTCTCCCTGGACGCCCCCCACAGCACCTACAACCTCTACTGCCCCTTCCGCGTGGGTGAGCGGGCACGGCAGATTGAGGCCCTGGCCCAGCAGATCGCCACGCTGTGCGCCACGCTGCAGGAGTACCCGGCCATCCGCTACCGCAAGTGGGGACCCCAGCCCGATGCCACCCCCGACCCTGCCCCCAGCCCGCATGCAGCCTTGAACCTTACTTTTGACCCCTGCCCTGGCCCTCAGCCTGATCCCGACTCCCATCCCTCACCCCATCGTTGACCTGCAGCGTGTGCCCCGCCCTTCCCAAACCCAGGCCCCCATGTCTGCCCCCCCCCCCAGGGGCCCAGAGGACACAGCCCAGCTGGCCCACGCCGTCCTGGCCAAGCTGAATGCCTTCAAGGCAGACACTCCCAGTCTGGGCGAGGTGAGGGGGCCTGCTGGGGAAGTGGGGGTGAGCCTCAGCCAAGGACGGGGCCAGCGTCCTCATCCCTGCCACCGGCTCCTCCCCCAGGGCCCTGAAAAAACCCGCTCACAGCTCCTAATCATGGACCGGGCCGCGGACCCTGTGTCCCCACTGCTGCATGAGCTTACATTCCAGGCCATGGCCTATGACCTGCTGGACATCGAACAGGACACGTACAGGTGGGCGGACCCCTTCTCCCCCCCCCCATCACCTCCCGGGTCCCTGGCCCTCAGCTAGCCGCCCTGACCCGCTGTCTCCCGCAGGTACGAGACCACGGGGCTGAGTGAAGCCCGCGAGAAGGCCGTGCTGCTGGATGAAGACGATGACCTGTGGGTGGAGCTTCGGCACATGCACATCGCGGACGTGTCCAAGTGCGTGCGTGGGGCGGGCGCCAAGGGTGTGGGCCGCTCTGTACTCTGCTCCCCGTGCCCGTCCCCACTCCCGTCCCTCCTCCCCCATCGCGGGCCAGGTGCTGGTGAGCCCCCCTCTATAAGCCACCGCCCTCAACCGAAGCCCTCAACGTGGGCCGGCACATGGTTCCCATTCCCCAGCTGTGTCACCCCCACCCCAACCCCTACTGCGGTCAAACCACAGTCTTGGCGCCAGCCCCCAGCCCCATCCCTGCTCGCTCTCTCCGCCAGGAGGGTCACGGAGCTTCTGAAGACGTTCTGTGAGAGCAAGAGGCTGACCACCGACAAGGTAGGGGCGGGCTGCATCAGGACGGGGCCCCGCCCTGTTTGCAGAGCTGGAGTGGGACCCGGGGTGGGCAGGGCGGGGCCTCACGGCCTCCCTGTCCCCAGGCCAACATCAAAGACCTGTCCCAGCTCCTGAAAAAGATGCCT
>NW_027532882.1:747482-751681 GCF_008692635.1 Crocuta crocuta | reverse complement strand
CGGGGGGTGGCCCCAGAGGGGTGGGCCCCGTGCAGAGGCCGTCCTGATGCAGGGGTGTGGTCTACGGGGTGGGCAGGTGCATAGAGAGGTAGGGCCCTGGGTTGGGGCCTGTGGAGAGGTGGGGCCGTGTGAGGGGCGGGACCTGTTGATGGACAGGGATGAAACCTTCGGAGACGGCCAGTAGGATGGATGAAGCGGGTCCCTAAGGTGCTGCCGAGGACCCTGCGGGTGTCCCAGCCCTGGCCTCTTCCTTCCTTTCCCCCCCTGCCCCGCAGGACTTGGCCATGGGCTCCGATGCCGAGGGTGAGAAGATCAAGGACGCCATGAAGCTGATCGTGCCCGTGCTGCTGGACGCCGCGGTGCCAGCCTATGACAAGATCCGGGTCCTGTTGCTGTACATCCTTCTCCGGAACGGTGGGTGGGGACGGCCTCTGGATACCCCCGCTCGCTGGGGTCTGCAATGATCATGGGATTCTCTCTACCCTATCATTTCCTTGACCTTGGGCCGCTTCCACTCCCCAAGCACACGGACCCCACAGATACGCCTCTCGGCCCTGGGAACCCCCCTCCATTGACCTGGGGGAACTTTCATCGACACGAAGGCTCCATTGACACAGAGACCCCCAAATCTATGACTCCTCCAAACTTAGCCCCCTCAACGAATTCCAGAGCTTCCCCCGTCTCTCCCCTCTGGAGTCTCCATCCAGAATTCGGGGATCCTCTTAGCACCCGCCCGAGTGGCTCCCTTGNGGGTGAGTGAGGAGAATCTGGCCAAGCTGATCCAGCATGCCAACGTGCAGGCACACAGCAGCCTCATCCGGAACCTGGAGCTGCTGGGAGGCACGGTCACCAACCCCGGGGTATGCTGGGAGCAGCCCGTGGGTCAGAGACCCGGCGGAAGGCACATGTGGGCGTAGGGAGGGTGCCCTTGGGTCACATGATAAGCAGGGTGGCGAGGTGTAGTCAGCCGTGGTCCTGGCGATGGGGTGGGGTGGGGGTGTGGCCTGAGGCCCCGCTGGGCAGAAAGCAAGGTCACGAGCATTGGGATCAGGGCACACGGTCGACCCTGGGCTCCTGGAGGTCTTGGATGGCCTCCCACCCAAAACACACACTCAGCAGTCTCCTGTCTCAGCCGCTCCGGCCTCCCTCTCGCCCTCTGTGTCCCACTTCCCCTGACCCTGCCTCCGCTGCTGGGGCGGCCCTCATGTCCCCCTCACCTGTCCCTCATCTCTCTCCCAGCCCCTGTCTATCGCCCTGTCTCCCACCTCCCAGCCCCCCTGTTTTCTCTATGCGTTTCCACCTTCCTCTCCTTGCCCTGGTCTTTCTCTCTGCCCCATCGCTGGGTCTCATTTCTCTCCGTCTCATTTTTTTCTCTCCTCTGCCTCTCCCGTCTTCTTCCCTCTTTCTCCGTCTCCCCCTCCCTGCCCCTTCCTCTCTCTTTCTTCCCTCCATGTCTCTGCTCCTCTGTGCCATTTCTGCAATCTTTTTCTAAAACCCTCTCCCCAAGCTGGACGAGCCCCCAGCCCCATGTGTGACCCTCCTCCCTCTCCCCCATCCTCCGTCCCACCCGCCCGCCTGTAGGGCTCTGGGACCTCAAGTCGGCTAGAGCGGAGGGAGCGCTTGGAGGCCACCTATCAGTTATCCCGCTGGACCCCAGTCATCAAGNCCCCCCCCGCCCCCCCCCCCCCAAGGCTCTGCCCTGCATCAGGCTGTAGCTCAGTTCTCTTCATGTCACGGTGCTAAGCCTCAGGGCTTAAGGGAAAATCCCTCATTATGGGCATCCCTCCGGCATCCGATCTGCGCCGCCGAGGGGTGTCCCAAGCCTACATCCAAATAATTGGGACCAGAGGGGCGCCTCGTTGGGGAGCCTTGTTTCCTGTCCAACCACTGGCTCCTTCCTCTGTCCCCTTCTGCTCTCTTCCCCTGCTCCCCTTCACCCTCCCCACCGTCCGCCCCTGCCCATTCTGGGGGCACAAAACAGCAAGGGCAACACACCCAGGGGAGGGGGCTCCAGACCCCAGGCCACGCCCCCTGAGGCTCCTCTCCGAAGCCTCCCTCTGTGGCCCCCAGGACGCCGTGGAGGACCGGCTAGACAGAAAGCTGTGGCCCTTTGTGTCTGACCCTGCCCCCACATCCAGCTCCCAGGCTGCGGTCAGGTGAGGGTCCCAGGGGACACCCCCGCCCCCTGCCATTAGGTGAGGGCTGTGAGGGTGGGCGGAGCATCTCCTGCCTAGAGACTGATCTCTGCCCTCCACCCCCCTGCACAGTGCCCGCTTCGGCCACTGGCACAAGAACAAGGCTGGTGTGGAGGCGCGGGCGGGGCCCCGGCTCATCGTCTATGTCATGGGCGGCGTGGCCATGTCGGAGATGAGGGCCGCCTATGAGGTGACCAGGGCCACTGATGGCAAGTGGGAGGTGCTCATTGGTGAGTAGCTGGGACTGGGTCCCTGGGTGTTGGGGGTGGACTCCTAGATGCTTTGGGGTTTGCCAGTTGGGTCCCCAAAGCCCGGAGCCCATGCAGGACTTGAATCTGCCTGTCTCCCGAGTTTCCTGGGGGGCTGGTGCCGGGGCTGGGGTTCCCAGGGAAGGGGTCCCCTGGGGGGTAGACCCCTGGGTTTCTAAGAACTCCTGAGTCCTCGGAGTCAGAGCCTGCCGTCCCAAGGACCTCGGCTGGGGGTCCTGAGACAGTGCCCCTCCCCAACCCTCCCTTACCGTCCAGGCTCCTCGCACATCCTCACCCCAACCCGCTTTCTGGATGACCTCAAGACGCTGGACCAGAAGCTGGAAGACATTGCCCTGCCCTGACCCGCTCCCCCTCCCCTTCCAGATAAATAAAGGCCTCCCTTCTCTCTGCCGGCCAGCACCCCCCTCGCCTTCTTTCTGAGGGAGCTGTACCGGGCCGGCCTCCAGTGGGCCCGCCTCCCTGACCTCTGACCTGGGTCTCAGGACCCACTCATGCTGCCAGGCTGCATCTTAAGCCGAGGAGAAGAGGTTAAAAATTAGGTTTGGTTTGAACACCGGCTGCTTGGCCGACTTCCTGGCTTCTCCATGCTTCCAACAGTCAGGGCCAGTAATGGAGCTTTGCAGAGGAGGTAAGAGATGGTGGCAGAAAGCTGATGGCATGACAGCGTGACAGCTGGCACTAGAGTCATCTTGGCTGCTCTGATGGGACTCTTAGTGTTACTAAGCAGACTGGACCCTGGATGCCGCCCCCCCCCCCCCCCAGGCACTGTCCTCATGGGACCTGGAGCCAAACCAGTGCCCGGGGGCAGAGTCAGCCATGCCCGCTTCCCACCCCAGAGAGTTAGAACGCTGCTGCTTAAGCTCCTCCCCCCCAGGCTGTTCAGAGGGCACACGAGGCAAGTCTGGAGGCCGGAAGTCCAAGATCAAGGTGTCAGCTGCGGCCTCTCACCTTGGCAAGTAGATGCCCAGATGCCACTTCTCCCTGTGTCCTCACATCCCCGTCTGTCTGTCATTGTCCCGACCTCTTACAAGCACACCAGTCGTACTGGGTTACGGCCCACCCTAATGACCTCATTTTCACCCAGTCATCCTGTAAAAAGACTGTCTCCAAATACAGTCACATTCTGGGGTCCTGGGGGTTAGGACTTCAGCATGAATTTTGGGCAGATACAATTCAGCCCTAACACTCAGCTGAAAGGAGAAACGGGTCTTACAGCGTGAAGAAGGCACAGGATGACTGTTCTCTCTGGGGCACAAGATGCAGAGCCGGCGCTTGGCAAGCAGAGGGGGCTGTGGGAGCCCAGGGGTACCCTAATGCACCCGGTCTGGGGGCAGTCAAGAAAGGCTTCCTGGAGGAAGGGGATGTCTGAATTGAGAATGGAAGGAGTCAGGGGCACCTGGGTGGCTCAATCGGTTCAGTGTCTGACTTCGGCTCAGGTCGTGATCTTGAGGTTCGTGGGTTTGAACCCCGCATCGGGCTCCCTGCTGTCAGTGCAGAGCCTGCTTCGGATCCTCTGTCTCCCTCTCTCTCTGCCCCTCCCCCGCTCACACTCTCAAAAATAACATTAAAAAAAAGGAGGGAGGGCACCGTGGACGCAAAGGCAAGAGAGTGAGATGGAGCAAAAAGACATTAAGGGGTAATCAGATTTGAGCCACGTGGGGCCTCTGTGGGCCCGCATCTAGTGCTGGCGAGGGGGTTCTGCCGGGAGGGGTGCCAGGGGAGGGGGCCTGGGTGG
>NW_027532882.1:735438-747410 GCF_008692635.1 Crocuta crocuta | reverse complement strand
GGACACGCAGGGCCCTTCCTTACCGGCCCCGGAGGACACGGCCCTCATTTAAGTCACCCATCCTTTTGAGAATTCGGGGAAATCTAAGTGCATTTTTTCCCAGGAAAATCGCACACGCGGTTTTGCAGGTGGGGCCCTGGAGAAGCGCTAAACACTCTGGCCCAGCCATTCTGCTTCTAGGATTTACGAAACTCCCACCAGGGCAGAAAGACGCACAAGGTGGGTCGTGTGTGTGGGGTGCGGGGCAGGGGTGGGGCGCAGACCCCTGAGATGCCGGCCCCGGATCCGCGGCTCTCCGCCAGGCCTCGGCAGGGAAGCCTTTTTTCTTTTTTTAATTTTTTATTTATTTCTAGGATAGAGAGAGAGCGAGCGTGATCAGGGGAGGGTCAGAGAGAGAGGGAGTCACAGACAGGCTCCAGGCTCTGAGCTGGCAGTCAGCACAGAGCCCGACACGGGGCTCGAACCCACGAACCGCGAGATCATGACCTAAGCGAAAGTCGGACGCTTAACCGACTAAACCACCCAGGCGCCCCGTCTGCAGGGAAGTCTTTTAACCGGCGGAGGCGGAGTGGGAAGATGGTTACAAGGTTTAGTATTTAATCTCTCTGTCCTGAGAAGACGCTTAAGTAGGTGAGCGCTGTGAGCAGCAGGGGGCGCTGTGGCCCAATTTTCCCGCTGCTCCGCGCTTTCGAGTCTGCACCTGGGGCTCGGGTGGCCTTAACTGGAAATTACCAGAAGTAGGTCAGGTTACTCCGCTTCCCCGAGGCAACAAACCTTGCTTACACCGGCCTCTGCCCGTTACTTATCCCTAGGAGATGTATCGTCTCCGACTAAGGACATTGTTTTTTAGCGTTTTATTTATTTTTGAGAGAGAGAAACAGAGAACGAGTGGGCGGAGAGGCAGAGAGAGAGACGCAGAATCCAAAGCAGGCTCCAGGCTCTGAACTGTCAGCACAGAACCCGGTGCAGGGCTCGAACTCGTGAACCGTGAGATCATGACCTGAGCCAAAGTCAGACGTTTGACCGACTGAGCCACCGAGGCGCCCCAAGGACATTTCAATTCAACAGATGTTCACAGACCCCTATGGGCCACAGCCGCCAGCAGCGTCGGGCCCTGACCCCGCGCAGGCATCATGCCAGGCCCCCTACAGACATCACTCAGACTTCTCAAACCTTCCTAGGAGAATAAAGTCCAGCCTCCCTCTCTCTGCTTTAACAAGGTCCCTCCGCAACTCCACTGGCTCCCTCAGCCACAGCAGCTTGGGCAAGGCTGGATTTGCTGCTGTCTCTCAAACACACCACACTGTTCCAGCCACAGGACCTTTGCACCTGCTGTTCTCGTTGCCTCCAATGCTCTTTTCCCCAATCTCCATATCCCTCCCTCCTTCCCGTTTCAGCTCAAATGTCACAGTGCATTATGTCCTCAGGACATTTATCCCAGCCAAGTGTGCTTTCTTGGCGGTTCTCTTCCTGTCCTGGGGAATGGCCCCCATTCTGGATTTGGCTGGCTGCTTCCTCGTGACCCTATATAACTTGTTCCTTGGCATCCGTCCCCACCATCCCCGCCGTGCGGTTTCCTCTGTCAACAGGTGGTTCGCACTATAGCCTAGATCAGGTTCAGCTATAGGTCAGAATAATCTCTCCCTGGTGGGGCTGGCTACTGCCTCTTGCATCTCAGGGGCTCCATAATGTCGTGTCACTGCAAGTGATCTGTGCGTTGGTGGGAGTGGGACATATGGCCCTTAGTCCCCACCAGTTCTCCACATAAAGGTGTCGGCAGCCATCAAGTTGCCTGGACCCGTTAACTCCTGAGGATTATTTCCAACCTTGCTCATCCTTTCACTGGAATCAGCTGGCATCCTTCTCAAATGACCTGTCCCTCGGCTACTCGCTGGACATTGAAAGTAACAGAAAGTAACAACCTGATACACTGTCTTAGGTATTCTCTGCAGGCTCCCTCGGAGGCAGCAGGATCTGAGCTTATCAGGGAGGTCTGGGGTGGAGACAGACCTCAGGGGGATGGGTGGTCACGTTGTAAGCAACTTGGAAGAATCCAGAAATCCCGGCTGCCATAATGACGGGTCATCTTAATGATACTTTATTGCTATATTAGTGTTATTATTTAACCCTCTAATGGGGCCCAGCGCTGGGCAGGCTAAGTCGGAGGGCCCCACAAAGTGAGCAAAAAGGATTTGTCAGGCTAACATCTGCACGCCCCAGACGACGTGAGGACCGATGTTCTCAGCGTCGGGAATGCACCGCGTAGGAGTGCTCCACCCTTGCCGGCCGGGGCCCTGTTCTAGAATATCTTATCCAAGTCGCACAAGGAGGGGAAAGGTTTGTGGTCTCGAACTTGCACAACTTAAAGCAAATGTGAGGCCGCAGGGCAGGCTGGAGCTGCGAGCTGGGCGGGAGGCGTGGTGGCCCCCTGGTGACAGCCAGGACCCCCACAGGGGAAGGGGCCTGGGAGGGAGTCCCCCACCCTTCACCTTCCTTGGGAGGAAGGGGCTCTGTGGCCCGGGGGCAGGAACAGGAAGTGAGTGTGACTCAGTGAGCCCAGGAAACCTCCAGGCAGGGAGGGACGTGAAGAAGAGAGAGTGCCCCGGTCCAGGGGGGCCCAGACAGCGAGGAGGCGACGAGGCCAGCTTCCCTTTTCTCTTCTAAAGTTACTCAAAATCTTAAAACACAAGTTAACCAACAGCTGCCAAGAATATTGTGAAAAGGCATCTGGAGTGAAGAAATTATCTTTTGAGTGGGAAGGTTCTGCTCCCTCAGGGGCCAGAGATGGAGTCACCAGGGTTGGGGTGCGGGGGGGGGGAGGATAGGACAGACAGGGAGGGCATGGCCGGGGCTGCAGACCCCCCACCCCCCACAAAAGATGGAGGGGCGCCTGGGTGGCTCAGTTGGTTGAGCATCTGACTTTGGCTCAGGTCATGATCTCGTGGTTTGTGAGTTCGAGCCCCGCGTCGGGTTCCGTGCTGACAGCTAAGAGCCTGGAGCCTGTTTCGGAGTCTGTGTCTCCCTCTCTCTCTGCCCCTCCGCCGTCTCAAAAATAAATAAACATTAAAAACACTAAAGAAAAGGTTGATATGTGGAATGTCAAAAAGCCAGGCTGGATGGAAGGGGTTTCTACAAAATTCTTTCCACCCACCCCCTTACTTGGCTCTCCACACACCCACACCCTGGTCCAGGTACCGCTCTCCCCACGGTTTGGATGGGAACATGCCTTGGTTAAAAGGGAGGACTTTGGCATTGGACGAATCGGAGGCTCAAGTCTCCCCTTTGAAAGTGATTCGACCTCACCCAGGTCAGTTCTGCCCGCTGCTTGGAGAACTGGGGAGGCGGCGCCCGGAGAGCGTGGGGCCCTGGACCTTCCGGACAGACGCCACCTCCCTTCTATCCCCTTCTATTCACATTCCTCAGCCCCCCAGTTCTTGATTACTCCCCGTGAGTAGGAATACAGGGACCATTTATAAAATTCTGTATTCTTTGGATTCCTTTTTGTTTTTTTAATGTTTATTTATTTTTGAGAGAGGGAAAACATGTGCACGTATGGGAGTGAGCAGGGGAGGCCAGAGAGAGAGAGAGAGAGAGACAGAATCTGAAGCAGGCTCCAGGCTCTGAGCTGTCAGCACAGAGCCTGACGCGGGGCTCGAACCCACGAACTGTGAGATCATGACCTGAGCCAATGTTGGTGGCTTAACTGTCTGAACCACCCAGGTGCCCCTTTGAATTCCTTCTGAAATAGGGACATTTTATTTCTGTCATTTCTGTAACAGAAAAAGAAAAGCTGTAGGAATGTTCTCTCTTTTTTGTTATTTATTAAAATTTTACAGAGAGAGAGAGAGAATTTGAGCAAGAGGGGGAGTGGGGGGCGGGGGAGAATCTTAAGCAGGCTCCACGCTCAGCAGAGGGTGACGCAGGGCTCGATCTTATGACCCTGAGATCATGACCTGAGCCAAAATCAAGAGCCGGATGCTCAACCGACTGAGTCACCCAGGCGCTCCTGTAGGAATATTCTCAAGACAATATTGCCTTTATTCTTTTTCTATGTATGTATGTATTATGCATGTATGTATTTATTTAAGATTTTTTTTAAAGTAATCTCTCTACCCAACATGGGGCTCGTACTCACAACCCCGAGATCAAGAGTTACACACTCCTCTGATTGAGCCAGCCAGGCACTCCTCTTTTTCCTTTTTTAAGTTTATTTATTTATTTTTGAGAGAGAGTGCAAGTGGGGGAGGGGCGGGGAAAGAGAATGAGAGAGAGAGAGAGAGAATCCCAAGCAGGCTCAGCACTATCAGCACAGAGCCTGATTTGGGGCTCGAACCTACGAATCCTGAGACCATGACCTGCACCAGATCAAGAGTCAGACACTTAACCAACGGAGGTGCCCAGAAGACCCTACCCTTCTTTTTTTTCTTTAATTGTACTTATTTATTTATTTACCTATTTATTTAGTTTTAATGTTTATTTATTTTTGAGAAAGACAGAGACAGCTTGAGAGGGGGAGGGACAGAGAGAGAGGGAGACACAGAATCGGAAGCAGGCTCCAGGCTCCAAGCCGTCAGCACAGAGCCCGACACAGAGCCGGACACGGGACTTGAACTCACGAGCAAGATCATGACCTGACCCGAAGTCGGACCCTTAAACCTTAAACACAGAGCCGGACACGGGACTTGAACTCACGAGCAAGATCATGACCTGACCCGAAGTCGGACCCTTAAACCTTAAACACAGAGCCGGACACGGGACTTGAACTCACGAGCAAGATCATGACCTGACCCGAAGTCGGACCCTTAAACCGACAGAGCCCCCCAGGCACCCCTCTTCTTTTTAGTTTTTAAGTAAAGCGGGGACAACTTGCTGTGTGACCCCAGGCAAATCACTTAACCTCTCTGAACCTCAACAGCCCCTTTTGTTGAGGTAATAATTACATCTACTTGACAGGATGGTGGTCAATATGTACACATTGCTCCACAGACAGTAGATATGGTCATCTCAGAGCTCCCGAGGGGCTTCCACAATGGAAAATATTCTGGAAGGAGGCAAGAAGCCCAAGGAGCCCAGCCAGGGACAGGAGAATCACAGGTAGTTAACTAAGGGAGTTAACATGATCTTTACCGTCCACCCTCAGGCTGTTCCTTGCCCCAAGGTGCAACCTGGCCCCTTGGGCTCCGGCCAGAGCCCACAGCTTATTGTGCCGCTCAGAACCCCCTTCTGNTGCCACAGCTCAGAAGTATTTGTAAATGAAGCCGGGCTCCCCAGCTCTTGCTAAAGAAACCTGGCAGTGTTCCAGGAGGCTTTACTTTTCTGTCATTCATGCGAGACAGGAAGCAAGTGTCGATGATTCCTTCCGGATTTGGCTCGGCCACCTGTCAGCTCAGCTCTGTCGCCAGGACAGCAAGCCACCGCCCGGCGAGGCGGGAAACCAGAAGCTCACGCTGCTTCTAGAGGCCAGTGTCCCAGGCTCTGAGGGATCAAAGCACTCCTTCAAGGAGAGACGTACAGCGACCGAGCCGAGCACCAGCGCACACGGTTGTGGATATTCACAGCAGGTGTTACACCACACGGGAAAACCAGCAGCACGGGGCACAAAAATCCGCTCTCTCTGCGGACTCCAGAACACGGACCCCCTTCGGATGGTTGGGAAACTCCTCTTTCCCCCAACCATCATCTAAGTTAGAAGCATTTGGTATTGGGGTCACCTGGGTGGCTCAGTTGGTTCAACGTCCAACTTCGCCTCAGGTCATGATCTCGCTGGCAGTGGGTTCGAGCCCCGCGTCGGCCTCTGTGCTGGCAGCTCAGAGCCTGGATGGAGCTGCTTCGGATTCTGTGTCTCCCTCTCTCTCTGCCTCTCCTCTGCTCATGCTCTGCCTCTCTCTCTCAACGATAAATAAACATTTAAAAAATTAAGAGAAAAAAGAAGCATTTGGTGTTAATAATCACACAGCTCTATACATTTGTGGAAACTCATAGACCTCAGTAAAAAAGGATGAAGTTTATGTAACTTATACCTTATATTTCAAAGAGACAGTATTTGGTAAAAACAAAACATTCGTGCCGCCTGCAGGTGTATGTGTTTGTCAAAATGCATCCAACTGAACGCTTAAGATAGATGCGTTTTATTTAACGAAAATCATACTTCAGTGAAGTGTGTGATTGCCTTATGGTACATTTTAAAGACTGGGCTCTGGGATTTTATTTGATAGCATGGGTTGCAAAATTGAGGCCATTGGAACTCAGTTTCACTGATAGAAATCTGGGGGGCCAGGTAAGAGGGGGTCAGTCGCTTTAAGTGTCTGACTCTTGATTTTGGCTCTCTCCTCTCTCTGCTCCTCCCCCTCTCGAGCCCTCTATATCAAAAATAAATCAGTTAACATTAAAAAAAGAAGTCAGAGGTAATGAAAATATTTTCTTTTTTAATACTTTTTTTAATGCTTATTTTTGAGACAGAGGCAGCATGAGTCAAGGAGGGACTGAGAGAGAGGGAGACACAGAATCTGAAGCAGGCTCCAGGCTATGAGCTGTCAGCACAGAGCCCAACGTGGGGCTCAAACTCACAAACGGAAAGATTATGACCTGAGTCGAAGTTAGACACTTAACTGACTGAGCCACCCAGGCACTTCTATTTTCTTTTCTTTTCTTTTTTTTTTTTTAATGTTTATTTATTTATTTTGAGAGAGAGAGAGCAAGCATGAGCAGGGGAGGGGCAGACAGAGAGAGAATCCCAAGCAGGCTTCACGCTGTCAGCGCAGAGCCCCGTGCAGGGCTCGATCCCATGAGCCTTGAGATCATGACCTGAGCCTAAACCAAGAGTCAGATGTTCAATCCACTGAGCCACCCAGGCGCCCCCCCTTTTTTTTAACTTTACTTTTTTAAGTAATCTCTGCACCCAACGTGGGCCTAGAATTCACGGCCCAGAGATCAAGAGTCGAATGCTTTTCCGACTGAGCCAGCCAAGCGCCCCGAAAATATTTTCTTAAAAGGCAAAAGGCACGTGGCCCTTTCCTGTTACTTAACTAAGGGTTTTCAAACTAAGATCCCAAGGAACCCTAAGGGTTCCTCATACTCCCCTCTGCTTTTCACCCAGCCAGTAGTCAGCGCCGCCTTCTTCTTTGGTGACCCTCAAAAGCTTCTACCTGAAAAGTTCTGAGATGAAAGGATTTGAAGAATAAGAACTCTCAAAACATGACTTTTGCTGCCTCCGGAGCTACCCTCAGGCCCAAGCTGTGCCTGGGCATCTTCAAGGAAGGGAGCCTGCGATGTTGTTTATCCAGGCCAGGCTCTCTGCCATCCTGTCCCCTAGTTTGCTTTCAGTTCCTCAAAGCTGGTGCACCCCGTTCTTCCCCAGGGCCTTGGGACATGCCGTTCCTTCCACCCCGAAAGCCCTCCCTCACTGCTTCTCTTGCTTAACTTTTTTTTCTTTTTTTAAAATGTTTTATTTATTTTGGAGAGAGAGAGAGAGACAGCATGAGCAGGGGAGAGTCAGAGATAGAGGGAGACACAGAATCCGAAGCAGGCTCCAGGCTCTGAGCTGTCAGCACAGAGCCTGACGCGGGGCTCGAACCCACGAACCGTGAGATCATGACCTGAGCTGAAGTTGGACGTTTAACCAACTGAGTCACCCAGGCGCCCCTTCTCTTGCTTAACTTTTGCTTATCCTCTGATTACTGCTCAGATATCTCTTCCTCCACAAAGCCTCTCTAGATTCTTCCCTGGGGGCCATGTTCTTGTCTCTTTTCTTTCTTTCTTTTTTTTTTTTAAGTTCATTTATTTTGAGACTGGGAGAGGAGAGACAGAGGGAAGGATGGAGAGAGAATCCCAAGCAGGCTCCGCACACCCTCAGCACCGAATCTGATCCGGGCCTCGGAGCCACAAACTGGGGGATCAGACCTGAGCCAAACTCAAGAGTCAGACGCTCAACCGACTGAGCCACCCAGGCGCCCCTTGGGTGGGACATTCTAATGTCAGAAGTTCTCCCCGAACCAGGTTCCTCTCCTTCAGGGGACAAATGAGTGGTGGAGTTTGAGGCTAACCAAGCGTTCCCTTGGTGTCTGTCTTCCTCCCACAGACAGGGGCAAAGTGCATGTGGGGGTGTCCCCTTGCTTCTCACACAAGAATGGTGCATAGCATCACGGCTGGCACATAACAGGTGCTCAGTAACTATTGCCTACACTTTGGCCTATAGATACACTTGTATTTACATAGGGATTTCACACACACATATCACTTTTCCTGAGATAAGACATGCAGAAAGAAATGGGTGCAGATCTGAGCATAAGCTCAATTTTTTCACTACATTCCAGAAGCCCTTTATCTGCCCTTTGCTCATCAGACTCCCCAGAAAACTGAACCTCCATCCTCATCTCCAACAGCTTAGTTGTGCTTTTTTTTTTTATTTTTAAAAATGTTTTATTTATTTCTGACAGAGAGAGAGAGAGACAGCTTGAGCAGGGGAGGGTCAGAGAGAGAGGGAGACACAGAATCTGAAACAGGCTCCAGGCTCTGAGCTAGGTGTCAGCACAGAGCCCGATGCGGGGCTCGAACCCACGAACCGTGAGACCATGACCTGAGCCGAAGTCGGATGCTTAACCGACTGAGCCACCCAGGCGCCCCTAGTTGTGCTTTTTCTTTTCTCTTTCTTTTCTTTTCTTTTCTTTCTTTCTTTCTTTCTTTCTTTTCCTTTTGTTTATTAAATGTATATTTTTTATTTTATTTTTTTAAATGTTTTTTTTTAATTTATTTCTAGGAGAGAGACAGACAACGTGAGCAGGGGAGGGTCAGAGAGAGAGGGAGTCACAGACTCTGAAACAGGCTCCAGGCTCTGAGCTGGCAGTCAGCACAGAGCCCGACACGGGGCTCGAACCCACGAACCGCGAGATCATGACCCAAGCGAAAGTCGGACGCTTAACCGACTAAGACATCCAGGTGCCCCTAAATGTATATTTTTAAAATTTATTTTTGAGAGTGCACGTGAGCAGCGGAGGGACAGAGAGAGAGCGGGAGACAGAGAATCCCATTCTCTCTGTCAGCACAGAGCCCCATGTGGGGCTTACACCCATGAACCTGAGCCAAAACCAAAATTTGGACGCTCAACCAACTAAGCCGCCTAGGCACCCATTTTTGGGTGCCTTTTTAGTAAATGAATTTGTGTGGCATGTTCTTCTTTGGGTCTAGTTTCTTTCTTTCTTTCTTTCTTTTTTAATGTTTATTTATTTTTGAGAGAACATAAACAGGGGAGGGGCAGAGAGAGGGAGACACAGAATCTGAAGCAGGCTCCAGGCTCTGAACTGTCAGCACAGAGCCTGACTGGGGGCTCAAACTCACGAACAGCGAGATCATGACCTGAGCCAAAGTTGGGCACTTAACCAACTGAGCCACCCAGGCACCCACAGCCAAGATTCTTTTGCTCACAATTATATTGGTGAGAATCTTCTAGACTGTTGCATATAGCTGCAAACAATACATTGTGATCTCTCATTCATAGTCACTTCTGTCATCCAGGGGTGGGCAATTTTTTTTTTCTTTTTTTTTTTGGTAAAGGGGCAGATATAGCTGGGTTCACCTCTGCAGGCCATACAGTCTGTCTCTGTTACAACTTCTCGACTCTGCCACTGATCTAGGAAAGCAGTCTCAGACAATCTATAAAAAAAGTGGCCATGGCCGTGTTCCAAGAACCCTTTATTTATGGGCACTGGGATTTGAATTTCATATGTCGCTAAGGATTACATTTTTTCCCCCAACGATTTAACAGTAAAAACTCTTTGGCAGCTGCTCAAAGAGTTAAACATAGAATTGCCACATGACCCAGCAATCCCACTCCGGGTATTTACCCCCAGAAAACTGAAAGCAGGGATTCAGAGATGCTTCTACACCAGTGATTACAGAGGGCATTATTCACAGCAGCCAAGAGGTGGAAAGAACACAATCCACAACTAAATGGATATACACAAGGTGGTGTGTCCACACAATGGAATATTAGCCCTAAAAAGGAATGAGGTTCTGGGGCGTCTGGGTGGCTCTGTCAGTGAAGCATCCGACTTCGGCTCAGGTCATGATCTCACAGTTCGTGGGTTCGAGCCCCACGTCAGGCTCTGTGCTGACAGCTCAGAGCCTGGAGCTGCTTCAGATTCTGTGTCTTCCTCTCTCTCTGCCCCTCCCCCACTCACGCTCAGTCTCTCTCGCCCTCAACAGTAAATAAACATTGAAAAAATAATAATTAAAAAACCCCAAAATGTGAAACCTTGCTTTGCCCACTGTCAGAAATAGACAATGGGCCCGATTTGTCCCCTGGGCTGTAGTTTGCCACCGTCTGTTGCGGATGTTCCATTGGAGGGAAATAAACCTTGAATGCATCCATCCCATTGTGGAAAGGCATCCGGGTGTGAATGCCGGCTGCATTTCTCACGCAGGTAAGTTATTTTTGGCCGTGCCTGCACTCCCCACCCCTGCAGGCAAAGTCCCAGTGCCTTGGACTGACAGGGCTTAAGGAATCCTGCCCCTGGTACTACCTCCAGGACCAGTCCCAGCCGGATTGTGACAAGGGAGAGCTCTCGAATGGGGAAACTGGCCCGGGGTGGGGGGGCCGGGCTTCCCCCTCCTAGGCCCCTGGAGTCTGGCCTGGGGGCTTCCTCTTGGCCCCGGATGTGGGATAGAAGGGACGGTTGGGGGGGGGGGAAGAAACTTCGCCAAGTCAGGAAGCTCCTCATCCAGAAGCTTTAAAGAGGGAGGTGTGGCAGGGGCGTGAAGTCAGTGTCGCGGATTTGGCTTGCGGAGTCCATCCAGGGGGTAAGTGCCGGCTGCTTCTGCTCAGCCCTGAGCCCCAGCCCCGGGGGGCCATGGCAAAGCCGGGACTCCAGTCCCCACCCCCCATACGGGGACCAGGATTCCATAGCCCACCCGCTTTGTAGGCCCCGGATGAGAAGGGGTGACCCAGCTGTGGGTGTCTTCGTTCCTCTTGCAGCGCGTGCGCGATGAAGGCTCTGCCCCTCCTCCCCCTCCTCCTCGCGGGCCTGGCGCTGCTGGTGTGCGGCCGGTCTCTGTGTCCAGTGGAGGAAGCCATCAACGAGAAGGTCCACGATGCTTCCCACGCAAGTGAGGACCCTCGCTTCCCACCGCAGCAGGGCCTCCGAGGCCCCTGAGACTCCTGCCTTGGCGCGACCATCCAGCTAACCCCAACCCCAACCCCGATCCCAGCCCAGCCCCCCTCCAGCGCCGCCTTCAGCAGAAGCGCCAAATCCTCCGACCTCTATGACAGTCACCTGGTGACAGTCTGGGAGGTGGCGAGCCGCCCACCTGGCCCTCCACCAGCCACCTGGGCCTGACCCCGCGCCAGCATGGGAGTGGGGGAGGGGCAGCTAGGTCTCAGTCGGGCCCTTCTTCTCCCACAGTCCTGGAGACCGTGAGGACCCTTGGGCTGAGCTGTCGAACCGTCACCTCCAGGGGTGACCTGGCCACCTGCCCCTCAGGTGAGTGCCGAAGTCCTGTGTCCCGGCTCCCAGTTATATTCCTGGTGCCCAGTAAACCCTCCAAGACCAGGCTCTGTTTCTTTTTCTCCAAATGTTTCTTTATTTTGAGAGAGACTGAGGAGGGGAGGAGCGGAGAGAGGGAGACAGAGAGTCCCAAGCAGGCTCCGTGGTCAGCAGGAGCCCGACGCGAGGCTCGATCCCACAACCCTGGGATCGTGACCTGAGCTGAAACGGAGAAGTCTGAGGTTAACCGAGGTTAACCGACGCGCCACAGCCTCTGTGCCTGGAGGCTACTTCTCTAATTCCTGGCCTGCACCCCAGCCTTCCGCCCGCCCCGGCTCCAGGACCGCATTGCCTGGGGACCCCGGCGAGGCCAGGCCCCCAGCCTCCCCTCCCCCCGCGCAAGCAATGCGGGCCCCATTCCCAGGCGTTGGCGCCTCGGCTCGGGGCCAAGCTCGCTCCCCTCTCGCCCGCAGGCTTCGCCGTCACCGCCTGCAC
>NW_027532882.1:725027-735413 GCF_008692635.1 Crocuta crocuta | reverse complement strand
TGCACTTGCGGCTCCGCCTGTGGCTCGTGGGACGTGCGTGCCGAGACCACATGCCACTGCCAGTGCGCGGGCATGGACTGGACGGGGGCGCGCTGCTGTCGCCTGCAGACCGCGGCCTGAGTCGCCGAGCGCCCGGCGGGCGGGCTGGGGGGCGTGGCCGGGCCCAGAGGGGGCGGGGCTGGAAATAAACCCCGGGAAGACGATGATGAGGGTCTGCGCGCTGCGCTGTCTTTTGTGGGGTTTTGGGGATCCGAGCTGGTGTCTGCGAAAAGAGCGGGACACGTAGACGCTGGAGGGAGGCGGTGGCCAGGGGGACGCCTGTGACTTTCTTCTGACCATCCCCCTCTTCCCATGTTTCCCCCACCTCTACCTCGGAGAACAAGGCCTCAATTTGCTCTTAGGACACACACATTTAAGGATCATGGCCTCTTTCAGGAGGGGAGGTGGGTGTTAACCTTTGGGGCCATCTTGACGATCACCCTTGGGTCTCTGGCTTTCCAGGAAGTCGCTGGTTCATTCTGCTCCAGCCCCCACAGTGAGGCTTCAGGGGTCTAGGTCTGGAGGGGATGGGGACCCCCGCCCCCCATCCCTCATACACTCCAGGTCCCCAAACCCCCAGTCGCCCTAGGATCAAGGTGAACCCCTGAATCACCTATGAGCCCAGAGTCCTGAGCCCCTATCCCTCACTCCCCAACCTCACTGAGAGTGGGTCCCTCAAGGCACAAAGCCAGGTCGTGGACAGGAAGGAGTTTTTGCAGGAGCCTGCGGAGAACTCTTACCTGAGGCCAAGAACCACGAGTTCACCTTTTCACGTTTGCAGGCGCAGTTTCGAGTAGTTAGTTACAACCTGTGCTATATACACCTTCATGGACACTTGAATATGAAAACAGAATGCAGGGTACCCGTCTGCTCTTTGGTGTGTCCCTGGCGCTTTGAAGAGGACATGCCACATAGTGGGCACTCAGGAAATGTCTGTTAACTAAATAACCACGTACACACATGGGCACACCCCGCAGGTGCACACATGCCATGTACACACACAGTTATACTTGACCATGTGCACACACAGTACACAACCCAGTTACTATGGTCACACAGGGATCCACCACGCCTACACACACACACACACACACACACACACACAGAGGGCACAAGAAGGGGCGTGCCTGTGGAAGGAGGAACAGACACGTAGACATATTTCAGCCCTGGACAGAGTCTCCTGCTTCCGACAAGTCCCCATCCCAGCCTGGATGACCTTGATCTCAGTCTGAATTCTGACCTAGAAGATGAGTCATGTGCAACCCCTGTACAGCTTCCTGGGGGCACAAATCCAGTGACTCAGAGTCCAGTTCCCTGGGAGTCCTAATCCTAATTTATTATTATTATTATTAAAAAATAATAGGGGCGCCTGGGTGGCTTAGTTGATTAAGCGTCCGACTTTCGCTTAGGTCATGATCTCGCGGTTCGTGGGTTCGAGCCCTGCGTCCGGCCCTGTGCTGACTGCCAGCTCGGAGCCTGGAGCCTGTTTCAGTCTGTGACTCCCTCTCTCTCTCTGACCCTCCCCTGCTCATGCTGTCTCTCTCTCTCTCTCTCCTAGAAATAAATAAAACATTTTAAAAAAATATTATTTAATAGTTTTAAATTCTCTTAAAATCCAGCCCCTTGAGACATTCAGACTCAGACTTCAGAACATGTGGTGCCCAGTCTTGAAAGGGACCCCGGACTCAAATGTCACAGTCCCCAGCAGCACGCTCCAGGGACCGGGAAAGGGGCCATGGTGTGGGATCCTGGTTTTCAAGACGTTTGGGACCCTCCTTCCACCGCCACCCACCTCCTACCTGTCTGATCCTGGTGACCGTAAGCTGACATCACAAACACACCTGTTGCCCCTGGAGCCCACCCAGACCCCCCCCCCAAGAGATTCCTCTCCTAGCTCCTCCCTCCTAACCCCACTGCAGCCATGGGGTTGAGGTGGGACCACTGAGTCAGAAGTGTGTTCAGGAGCAGAGAAGTTGAGTCTAGTACCTTGCCTGTCCCGCCCGCTCACTGATGTGTGTGTGGGGGTTACTCCTTTGTCCCCAGATTCTGACAAGAATGCCTCTTTACCTCCGAGTCCCACTCAATTGTCTCCCTGTATCTGGATCCCAAGAAGGTATTCTTCAGAGCCTTCAGTTCGAACACAGTCATTCTCTTGTCCCAGAGCACACACTTGGACAGGGAAGCCCCTTTCTTAAGCCGCTGTTTCCTCATTTGCCAACTGCCCAGCCCCCTGAGGCAGCCAAGATTGGTCTAGTTGCAAGTGCCACAAATGCCACCTTGAACTAGCGTGAACAAAAGTAAAAGGAAGTTTCTGGGTTGTGTAACCGAGAGGCTCGGGGTTAGAACAATGGATTCAGGTATGGCTGGATCCAGGTATCAAATGATGGCTTCAGGACCCGACTCCTCAGTCTGCTTTCCTCAGTGCTGACTTCTCTCTCAAGCTGGTCCTTCCCCACCACAGCTCCAGGCTTACATCTTCCCAGTCTCTGAGAGCCCCAGTGGAGAGGAAACAGGAGGAAATGCCTTTTTTTCCTGGTAAATGCAGCGAAAGTCCCAGGCCAGAGTTTCATTGGCTGAAGCTGGCTCATTTGCCTCCCCTGTGCCAAATCTTGGACTCTGATTGGCTGGGCCTGGATCATGTGCCCACTCCAATCCAAACCAATCTCTGGTTTGTGGCTGGACTTGAGACACATATTCTTTCTTAAAAGAAAATTGAGATTATTACCCTGTGACAGGGGCTGGTCAGGGAACAGCACAGATCTGACTGCTTGTGGGCCCCCAGTTTCACAGCTGCCATTTTGCCGGGGGACCGGAGTCAGGACTTAGCTTCAACTGACCTTCAGTCCGTCAATGTGCAATGCTGTGGCCCCGCCCCCTGCACCTGTTCATCAGAGCAGAGCCAGATGCCCCTTGGTCCCGGCTCCTCCGGGGCTGTTATGGCAGGAAAGGGCGTTGAATCCCTCAATTGCTGACTTAATATTTAAGATCAGGGAGAGGGGGCGCCTGGGTGGCTTAGTCGGTTAAGCGTCCGACTTTCGCTTAGGTCATGACCTCGCGGTTCGTGGGTTCGAGCCCCGCGTAGGGCTCTGTGCTGACTGCCAGCTCAGAGCCTGGAGCCTATTTCAGAGTCTGTATCTCCCTCTCTCTCTGACCCTCCCCTGCTCACGCTGTCTCTCAGGCTGTCTCTCTCTCCTAGAAATAAATAAAAATATATATTAAAAAATTAAGATCAGGGAGAGGAGCGGCCATCTAATCACTCTTAAACCAGTCTTCTCTAAGCAGACAAGGTTGGCAATAGTTTAGAAAACAGAGCATTGGGGCACCTGGGTGGCTCAGTCAGTTAAGTGGCCGACTTCGGCTCAGGTCATGATCTCACGGTTTGTGGGTTCGAGCCCCACTTCAGGCTCTGTGCTGACAGCCAGCTCAGAGCCTGGAGCCTGTTTCAGATCCTGTGCTCTCCTCCTCTGCTCACACTGTCTCTCTCTCTCTCAGAAATAAATAAAACATAAAAAAAAAAAAAACAATAGAGCATTATCCTCACCAAATCTTGGGGGACCATTCCGAAGTTATCTCAAATTTAATCACAAGTTTAAAAGCTAAAAGATAGTTCTCACACATAAAAGTCTTTTAAATTATCTTTTATTTCTTTTTGCAAAGGAAGAAAACTATAATGGTTGATGAGAGAGTATGGGGCAGGCTGAGCACAAGCTAGTAACCCCCTCACACACACCCACCGCCGTCCCAGCCGGCCCATGTGGGATCTATGTGATATTCCTCAAACATTCTCAGCTACCCAAGAACAAAGGAAAGGGGTTTAAGTACTCGCTGTGGTGATGTGGGAAATTAAGGCAAATGAAAAATTAAATTCCCTTACTGCCTACAGCCCACTGAGAACTCCTTGCGACAGGCAGAGTGACCTCCCTCTAGGAGCTCAGCTGTCTTCAAGGATGACATTTTGCTAGAAGCAAAAAAGGACCTTAGTTTAACAGTATCCCAAGCTCGAAGATCCTGTAAGTCAAGTTCCTTTATCTCAACTGCCCCAAGATTTACGCTGGCAATCATACTCCAAGCTTATGGCCCCCTGATATACATCTGAGGGGTCTCATGACTGAGGTTTTATTAAATGGTAATAAATGGTGTTTTCCTAGCAACAGCTCGCACCTTAAGGTTTGGAAACTTGCTTCCAAAATTCCTTAGAGACTTACTCTATCCCTGATCCCCTCCCAAACGAGGGTATATAAATGAGTTACCCGTTAGGACCCCAGTGCAGCTCTTTCTGCCCAGGGGTTCTATCCCGCTGCTTTCATAAAATCACCTTTTTGCACCAAAGACATCTTTAAGAATTCTTTCTTGGGGCGCCTGGGTGGCTCAGTCTGTTGAGCATCCGACTTCGGCTCAGGTCATGATCTCACAGTCGTAGGTTTGAGCCCCACTTCGGGCTCTGTGCTGACAGCTAGCTCAGAGGCTGGAGCCTGTTTTGGATTCTGTGTCTCCCTCTCTCTCTGACCCTCCCCTGCTCACGCTGTCTCTCTCTCACACAGAAATAAATGAAAAAACATTAAAAATTAAAAAAATAATTTTCTTGGCGGTCAGCTCTGGACTCCATGAATCCCCATCGCCCCAAAACTTCATCAATAGTCTAGACCAGCGCTGTCCAATCGCACAGCCATCAAACACTGGAAATGAGCCTTGAGTGTAAAAGCATCACACGTTTGTTTTCAAGGATTTAGTACAAAAAAGAAAAGGTCTCAAAGCCAAAAACTGAAAGGTCTCAAAATCCCAAACCAAAAACATCTCAGTAATTTTAAAGCATCGCCTACATGCTGAAGTGATACTATTTTAGGTATCTATGTTAAATAAAACACATTATTAAAATTAATTTAGTCTGTCTCTTTTTACCTTTTTAACGCGGCTGCTAGAAACTTTTAAATTGAAGATGTGGTTTACATTACATTTCTACCAGAAGGCGCTCCTCTAAACTTAAAGAGAAAATTCCCTGTACACTTCGTCTCATTCTTATCTCCAGTCTTCCAGGTCACAGACAAAGAGGGCTTTAAGACATCTAGACAGAGAGCCACCACATGAATGCATGAATATGGATATTTCTCTAGGGTGAGCACATGTCAGGCATGGCAATGAGCAAGCCTGGCCAATACGTGAGGAGATGTGTCACAGTATCTGGGGGTGTGTGTGAGTGCGGGTAGGTGAGCAGATGTGTGGATGAGAGTGTTTCCAGTTATTCTCTGTCTGGAGACTCAAGAAGAGGGGACACCACGTCCGGAGTTAGGTCAAGGCGTGGGTCTGGCCTCAGTCCCAGATGTGGGTGGGGCTCCAGTAATGGGTCTTCTTGCCTCACATCTGTTCCTTTCCTCCAGGGAGCCTTGAAGAAGTAGAATTCTTGGGGTGGAGCTGAAGGCTGGGCCTGGGGCAGAGGGGAGGAAGATGTGGGAGCCCCAGAAATCTTGTTTCCAAGCCCGGCTGCCCCAAACCTAAAAGGTGGGAATCCCAGGTGCCCCAGGTTTTCTCCCGAGAAGGGCAGGGGACAAAGTTCATTCAGGTACACACANGAATCCCAGGTGCCCCAGGTTTTCTCCCGAGAAGGGCAGGGGACAAAGTTCATTCAGGTACACACGCGCACACACACACACACACACACACACACACACAGAGCTTCCTGTAAAGTTCCGGATCCTCCTTTAAAAGTTTTTAAGTTTATTTATAGTGAGTGTAATTGACATATAACATTGTGTAAGTTTGAGGTGTTACAGGTGTGGATTTGATACATTTGTATGTTGCAATATGATGACCTCCATGGATTCCTGACCATTCTATTGTGTCTCTGGGTCTGTGGGCTTCTCTGCTGGGCCCTCTATGAGACCTCTGGACTCCTCAGACCCTCTTGATCTGGGACGGGAGGGGAGGATGCCCCCGGGTCAGAGGATCCCGGATCATTGAAAAGAGGAGGCTGACTGTCTCCTCCCCCCACCCCCAACCCGGAGATTTCCTCATCGGCCTCGACACCTTCCGGTGGGTGGGGTGTATGTGAGCAAATTGGCAGACTGGGAACCATGGGGTCTGAGGAAATCTACATGAACAGGAGGTCAAGATGCAGGCGGCAGCCTTCAAAGAGAAGAAACAGAAGGCCCCAGCCGATAAGGAAGGTTAGGTCCCTCAGGGTGGGGAGGGGAGAGGTCAGGAGGGAGAGATTGGGATGGGAGACGCAAGGGGCTGAAAGGTGGGTCGCAGGGCTCCTTCCCCAACCCCAAGAGGTATGTGTGCACGCGTATCCCCCAAACGCTCACACATGCCCTCTCCACCTAACCAAGAGGCAGATCTTATTTCCCCATTCCTTCTGTTTTGTCCCCAGAGATTTGTTGTCTGCAGGGGGTTGGTTGAGCCAAGATCTCTGAGCTCCCCTCCAACCCTCACCCCTGCCGCAGAGCTCCGGGCAGGTTTCCATTCTCACCCACCCGCCCACAGGTGCAAACCCTGAGTATGAGAATATCACCTTGGCCTTCAGAAACCAGGACCAACCAAGAGGCAGCCATTCACCACCCAAGAATAGGGCCAAGCAGCCGCCTGCCAGCCCACACCCCACAGCCTCGGGAGGGGCCCATGGTAGGATGTCACTGGAACAAAGGGCGCCGGGTGGGGGTCTGGGGCACTGGTGAGGGGTGTGGCGGCCTCAAGGCTGGCGTGTTACCGTGGCGGGGGTAGCTTTGCAGGCGGCGATGATGATGCGAGTGGTGCTGGTGTTGGTGGAAGTGAAGTGTTGGTGCCGGTTTGGGTGCTGTTGATGGCGAGGTGACCACGTAGTGGGTCAGGAAGGAACCGCCTAGACAGGAGCTGATGAGCCGTGTTGGTGGGGACAGTCACTTGTGCTGGTAGCGACAGGCACTGAGCTGGATGGGGGTCAGTGACAGCTACTGCTGACGTTGTGAGTGCTGGTAAAGGGGATGGTAAGGAGGGGACCTGATGATGACAGCGTTAGGGACAGTTCCCGGTGGCTGTGGCCAGAGTGCACGCTGGTGGTCGCAGTGGCTACAGTATTGGCAAGAGTGGCAGCAGGTGACAGAGCTCTGACGGTGTGAGAGTCGGTGCCGATGGTCTGAGTGGCGGTGCTGGGCCCTGGAAGGTCACCTGTCTTGCCTCTTTCCCAGTCCCTGCCTGGTCTCGGCCGTCCCCGGACTCTGCCCAGGTCCCCCGTTGGCTGCACAGAGTCATTCTGAGCCTGTACGTTCTCTTCGCCCTGTCCTGCATCATTCTCATTGCCTTGGTCCTGGTGAAGAGTGAGTAGGATTTTTGGTTTCCCTTTCTTTTCTNTGGGAAGGGGAGCTCCAGAATGGTAAGGGTGGGGCCTTGGGGAGGCCCAGGGGGGCCGGGGAGGGGAAGGAGGGCAGCGCTGCTGCAGACACGTCTGCTTCTTGCCTCAGTCTCCATCTCGGGGCAGGAGTGTCAGGAGCAACAGAAACGGGCGTGGGGCGGCGTCCAGCGGCTCATCAAGGAGGTCAAGCAGGAGATTGAGACGGTCAAGAGAAATGTCAACACTGGGAATGAGATAGTGATGACCTCCTTACCAGGTGCCCTTGCAGACCTTTACTGGGCGGAATTTGTCTCAGTCTGGGTGCTGAGGAGTTGGGGAGGGGTCAGCAGGGGTCTCGCCTTCCTGGCACGCAAGGTTTGGGGGGGGGGTGATGGACGTCACCCTCTGGGTGGGGATATTTAAATGCGTCTGGGACCGCCAAATACACGAGCTCTGCAGCAGCCCAGGCTGGGGGTCGGGGCGTGCAAGGAAGAGGCTTCCAATAAGGGTGAGGGCCTTGTCTGAGGCCCCATACCAATTTTCTCCTGTCTCCCTGTCCCCAGACATAAGCCAGATTAAGAGTAAATTACAGGAAATCTCCAAGGTACTGGAGAGGTTGTCACTCCCAAGTAAGTTCGGCCGGGGAGGGGGATGAGGAGGGAGTCACCGATCCGGCCCTGGTTCTCTCCCCGGGGGACGGGATCTCCCTGACGTTGGGTCTCCATCCTGCCCAGAGCCCACACCTCAATAAACGAGAAGACATTGGCACCCTGGCTGCAGCTTGGAGGACGGGGCTGCTCCTCCCAGTGAAGATGGCCGCATGTGTGTATCATGGTGTGACGCGAGCGACAACGCATGGCACAGTGTGCGGCTGTGTCAGCAAGGACCGCAGACGTGTGTCAGTGGGAGCTCGGCTGTTGGTGACACGTGCTGCCCTGTGAGCACGTGTGAGTGTCCTGTGGTGCGTCGTGTCTGAATGTGTCATGGAACTGTGTGTGTGTGTGTGTGGCACCCCTTACCTCACTGTGATTGTGGGGGCTGCAGCGTGTGCCCTGTCACTACCTGTGTTGGTGTGTGAACAGGTGTGTGTCAGTGTGTGATGATCGTGTCACCAAGGGTGTTCGGAGCAGGTACACATGTGTGTCTACTGGTTTCCACACTCAACGTTTTGTCATTTGTGAAGATAAAGGCCAATGGAAAAGAATGTGGCTTTCAGATCTGTTACTGGGAGCATCTTGTGGGAGGTCGGGGACCTGGTGGGGGAGGGTCTGCAAACGTTGAGGGATGAAGAAAGTCACATAGTGAGCACGTGGCCATGATAACCTTGGGGAAATGAGAGTGTATAAGCATGAATGTCCTGAATGGGTCCTTTTGTGTTCATGAACTTGAACCCAGGCAGTAATAGTCTCTGTGCCCCCAATAGGGCTTGTGGCTCGAAATATACAATGTTTCCCTATGTGGGGGGCCTGGGGGGTTCAGTCGGCTAAGTGTTTGACTTCAGCTCAGGTCATGGTCTCCCGGTTCGTGGGTTCGAGCCCCGCGTCGGGCTCTGTGCTGACAGCTCAGAGCCTGGAGCCTGCTTCGGATTCTGTGTCTCCCTCGCTCTCTGTCCCTCCCCCACTCACGCTCTATCTCTCTCAAAAATAAACATTAAAAAAATTTAACAATGTCTCCCTAAGTGTAGGTGGGCCTGGAAATATATCTGAACCCTTAAGTATGTCCCCACGAGTGTAACTACTCGCGAGTGTATATGCCCGCGTTCATGAGAGCGCATGCCCCCAAGTGCACTGTGCCCTGGCTTACGGATGTATGTCCCCTAAGAGAACATGTGTCCACAGGCAAACATTTGTCCCTAAGACACGTGGACATGTGCACACGGGCAGACCTGTGTGTCCCTAAGAGAACATGTGCCCAAGGATATACACGTGTCCCTAAGACCAGAGAATGTGTCCCCAAGGCACAGGCCAATAGACGTATCCCCAAGGGCATACATGTGTCCCTGAAACAGAGACACGGGCCCATCGTCAAATGAGCAGCCGCCAGTTTGCCTGAGCGCCGGCCAACGCAAGCCAACCCGGCCCATGGCCTCAGGGCCACACCCCTCAGTCGGGAGCTCGGGACACGCGCGCCCCCTGGCGGCCGCTCTCTGGCATCTCCGTGAGCACGCGCGCTCCGCCCACGAGCCCCTTCGCCGCAGCGCCTGCGCACTTAAGGCCTTTTACGGCGCCGTAAAGCAGCTCGGCCGAAGCGAAGGCCGCAGTACCCTGGTGAGACCCCGCCCGCCCGCGACCCCTACCCGCGTCGGGCCTCGTCGGTTCCCTGGCCGCCCCGCCCCCCGTGGGCCTGGGGATCTTGGGCTAAGGTCTGCGCGCCCGCGATCCCCTGTCCGTCCGCTTCGGCCCACGCAACGGGGTCCTTGAGGAGGGTGGGCTCCCTCCTCGGCCCTCTGCCCGGTTCACGCCGGCGTGGGGGGCTTGGGGTCCCCGCCTTTCCGCGGCTTAGCCTACTAGCCCCCATCACGCCCGGAGGAGGGGTCTCAACACTCGTCCCGTCTCACGCTCTCGGCNGGACCCCCCGGACTCCCTTCCCCCCTAGCCCTCCCATCCCCCACGCAGACTTTGTTGGGGCAGGCCCACCATCCCCAGACCCGGCCAGCCTCTGGCTCCTTCCCTGGTAGTAGGAAGGGGGTTCCCCGCTCCTCCTCTCGACCCCACCCTTGGCAGAGGCTTCACGCTTGAGTGGGCGAGGGTGGAGGGGAAGGGAGGGTGTCTCAGCGCCCTCGGGATCCCCCCATCCGCTCCTGCTCCCCATACTCCCACCCTAGATCTGCTCCGCGGAGACCTTAGCGCCCCCTCGGTTTTCTCCAGCAGCCTTTTCCGGGGCTCTTCCCCCACTGCGCTCTGGCTAGGTGAGCTAGGATGGGAGGATCACAGCGCCCCCTCCTGGCTCCCCCAAACTTCGGGTCTCACAGTCGGCCTCTACCTTGTCTCCCACTGCCCAGCTGCCTTTCTGGAGGGCACGGAGATGGAGGGGTTCCCAACGCC
>NW_027532882.1:692838-724566 GCF_008692635.1 Crocuta crocuta | reverse complement strand
TCGTGCAGGACACATGGGCCCTGCCAGAGCCGTTTCCTCCTAGCTGGCCCCTCGCATACCCTCTGTTCGTCCCCCAAGCCGCAAACCCCCCGGGGCCATCGGTCTTGACGCACCCTACTGGCCTCTCCCGTTTCCCTGGCTTTCTGCAGGGAAAGATCCTCTCTAGAGGATCTGCAGAAGTCAGCGCTGTTTATGCTGGGGCGCTTGCGCCGACGGTACCCAAGTTTTCTCACTCCCCCCCCCGTCCCCTTCCTGCCCTATTCTGACGACCCCTCCCCCATGCCCTAGTTCTCTAGTTGCTCCCACACGTGGCAGAGGGGGCACAGAGGTCCTTTTCACGTAGGAGGTTTCCAGCGGCCCCTTCTGATTCCCCTCTTGTGCCCCCCCACCTCCCCCCTTCCCCCAAGGGTGTAAACCTGCCTCCTTCCCCGCTCTCCTTCCCTGGCCAGGC
Organism: Crocuta crocuta; assembly: GCF_008692635.1. Lineage (NCBI taxonomy): Eukaryota > Metazoa > Chordata > Mammalia > Carnivora > Hyaenidae > Crocuta > Crocuta crocuta. Next base: position 724,115 of record NW_027532882.1, on the reverse strand, counting down.
TTCACGGAAGGGGGGGGTGCTTTATGTGCAGGTGGATGCCCCCCTTTCCTTCCCCTCTTCTTTTCCTACGTGGGAGATCAGCAGTGGAGCACACAAAAAGGGTAGCGCGTTGTCCGCCACCCCCACCCCACCCACGTTTCCTTGTGTCCCCGCAGGGCGGCGGCAGCATGGAGGCGCGCTTCACGCGCGGGAAGTCGGCGCTGCTGGAGCGCGCCCTGGTGCGGCCGCGCACCGAGGTGAGCCTGAGCGCCTTCGCGCTGCTCTTCTCTGAGCTGGTGCAGCACTGCCAGAGCCGCGTGTTCTCGGTGGCCGAGCTGCAGGCGCGCCTGGCCGCGCTGGGCCGCCAGGTGGGCGCCCGCGTCCTGGATGCCCTGGTGGCTCGCGAAAAGGGTGCCCGGCGCGAGACCAAGGTACTGGGGGCTCTGCTCTTCGTCAAGGGCGCCGTGTGGAAGGCGCTCTTCGGCAAGGAGGCCGACAAGCTGGAGCAAGCCAACGACGACGCGCGAACCTTCTACATCATAGAGCGGGAGCCGCTCATCAACACCTACATCTCGGTGCCCAAGGAGAACAGCACGCTCAACTGCGCCAGCTTCACGGCGGGCATCGTGGAGGCAGTGCTCACGCACAGCGGCTTTCCGGCCAAGGTCACTGCGCACTGGCACAAGGGCACCACGCTCATGATCAAGTTTGAGGAGGCGGTCATAGCCCGGGACCGGGCGCTGGAGGGCCGCTGACCCCGCGGGAGATAAAGAGTGCAGAGAGCCCCCTTCCCAAATGTGTCCTGTGTCTTGTGTGGGGGCCTCAGAGAGCCACTCAGCACCTGGACCCAGGTCCCTGCCTCAGGCCTGCCCCGGAGGCCAGACCCAAGCCTGTTTGGGGTCCAGCAGGGCTGCGGTGGAGGGGGGCTTCCACATGGGGGTCGGGGAAGGCCTGGGGTGGTGTGGAGAGAAGCCTGCAGAAGTTGGTACTGGTGTGGCTGGAGGCGGGAGGGTGCTGATCCTCTCTGGGATCGCAGTTCGAGGCCGGCTGGAGAGTCGGGGGTGGAGGGACAGGGCGAAGACTCTGTTAGACCAGAGGCCGGCACACTTCCGTAAAGGGCAAGATAGTAGTTTATGCCTACAAGTCTCTGGCCAGCTACCCTGCTCTGCGGTGTAGACAGCAATAGGTCAAGGATTGGCTGTGGCTGTGTGTCTAGAAAACAGAGGGGGACTGTTGGCTGACCCCCGCTTTAGACCCTCGCTTCTCAAAGTGTGGTCCGCGACTGGCAGCTCCAGTACCTCCTGGGAGGTGGTGGGAACGCAGACGCGCAGGCCTACTAAGCGAGCGCGTGCATTTTGGCAAGTCCCCCGGGGGATCCCTGGGTGCCCTATTTTGAGAAGCAGTGCGCTAGGGCACAGAATCTGTACCAACTGGGGTGCCTGGGCCCCACCCCCACAGCTTCCGATTCTGCAGATCTGAGTGGGCTGAGGATTTGCATTTCTACAAGTTCCCAGGAACTGGTGGGTTAGCTCCAGGGGCCGCATTTTAAGAACGATGCCCCGGGGACCTGGGGAAATGGTTGGGCTCGCTTCAGAATCCCCTGGGTGCCGGTGATATTAGGAAGTTGATATTGATCATACGTGAACACATCCTTGTTTTTTTGTTTTTATTTTTCATTTAAATGTTTTAAGTAACATCTCCACCTAGCCTGGGGCTTGAACTCACAACCCCGATCAGGATCAAGAGTCACATGCCGCATGCCGTACCTACTCAGCCAGCCAGGTGTCCCGTGTGTTCCTTGTTTAAAAAGAAAATCCGACACTTAAGGCAACCCTACATTTCCCTTTTGCCCACCGGCCTCGCCGGGTTCCTAAGAACTCCCCCTCCCCAAGGAAATCCTGCCAGACTTTTCTTGGGGAGACTTGTTCAGATGTCTCCTCCCCCTCCTCCTCCTCCTGGACTTCAACAAGCATGACATGAACGAGAACTTGGCGGTGCTCTGGGCTGGGTCCCCTCACTGTTTATGGAGGGTTTAAGGGCAGGATGGACACAGATTTTCCATTGCTTTTTTCGGGTGCGTTGTGAAGGTCGGCATGAGGTGGGGAGCCCCAAGGCGCCGCGTTTGGTCAGGGGGCGGGTTCGGTTATTCCAGCAAGGGTGATGAGGGGGGTGGGCTTCACCCACCTCGAAGAGGGCAGTGAGTGCCAACAGCGTAAATGGAACTACCAAGCACCTGCTGTGTGCAGCACGGGGGACAGTCATGGTCAGGAAGAAGCTGTTGCCTGGGGCGGGGGGAGGGGTGGTCAGGGTGGCCGTCTGAATCTGTGGTGAGGGGTCAGTGCCTAGGAGGCCAAGGAGGATTTGAGGTCTGGAGTCCAGGAGGCAGGTCCGAGAGCACGGAGCCAGAAGCCGCCGGCCGGGAGAAGTGAGGCAGGGCTCGCGGTGGCTGGGAAGCCCGATTTCAGAGGCAAGTGGAGACTTTGGGGTTAGCAGCCTGAGGTCCCCCGGGGACCCTGGCGAGGGTGGCTTCCAGGGCCTGCTGGGTGAGGGGCAGCTTGCGGAAGCAAGGGGCGGGATGCAGGAATGGCCCAGGCAGCCCCATCCAGAGGCCTGGAGGTGAAAGATACCAGAGTCGGGGGGGATGGGCTGGTCCCGAAGGGCAGGATGCTGGGAGCTTGAAAGCTGGGAGAGGGCCCAGGGTCTCTCCCCGCCGAAGGTGAGGAGGGACTGACTTGTGGACAAGGGAGGGGCGCACCCCTGAGAACAGGCAGCGGTGGTCCGGCAGCCTTGGGCTGCAAATCAAGTCTCTACTGCAGTAGTGAAGCCCCCGGAAAGGTTGGGAGGGGGGGTTCGGAGGAAGAGGAACTCCACACCAGCCCTTGGTGCACCAGACAGACATGATGCTTCCCTCGTTGAACAGACCACGAAGGAGGTCATTTGCCCACGGACACACATTCACTACTCAACAGCTATTTATTGAACACCTACTGGGTGTCAGCTGCTGGGGTCCCAGCGGAGAACAAACCAAAAGCTCCTCCCTTCCTGAAGCTCACATGCTAGCCCCAGGCTGAGATCAGTGAATGACACACAGTTTGGCTGGAAGGGGAAGGGTTCTGTGCTGAGAAAGTACATCAAGGGTTAAAGGGATCCGGAGTCAGGGGTGTCATTTTAAACTGGAAGGATCGGAGCGGGGATAGCCATCACTGAGGAGCTAGCAGGGGGGTGGGGCATGTGCAAAGGCCCTGAGGCAAGAGCAAGCCTAAATGTGTAAGGGCCAGTGAGGAGGCTGGTGTAGGTGCTAGGTTGGGGGAGGAGAGAGAGGAGGTGAAGCTGGGGAGACCAGGCAAGTTGCAGGCATTCTGCAATTGCAAAGCACCCTGTAAGACTGTGGGGTTTTTTTTCCCCTCTCTGAGCCAGAAGGGAACTTCTGGAAGGTTTGGGACAGTGAAGAAGAGATCAAGGCAAGCTAGGGTAGGGGCTATACCAAGGCGGTCGCCGGAGGGGTGAGAAGTGGGCAGATTCTGCACGTGGCTTTCCCTGAGGATTTGGAGGGGGCAGTGGAGGGAACCTGTGGTGAGTGTCATCCCAACATTGGCCTGAGTGACCGGCAGAGGGGCTGGGAGTCCCCTTTGCAGAGCTCAGGTAGGCGGCGGTGCACTGGCCTGGAGGTCCAAGGAGGGGTCTGGGGGGGCAGAAATCGGGAAGCAATGGCTAGATAACAGGCGCCCTAGAGCTAGCTCTACCTCTGCCCATTCCCGGTCCCAGGTCTCCTGGGTGCCACCGTAGGGCCCTCCCCGGCCCCCTTGACCCGGGCCGTTGACTCCCAAGTCCAAGGTGGTCCAGGGTGGTCCTCCCCTCACGGGTTCCCCTCCAGGGGCCCGAGAATCACATGAGACCATTCAGTTCTTCCCTTTCTTTTTTTAACATTTATTTATTTTTAGAAAGAGAGAGATCACATGCAGGGGAGGGGCAGAGAGCCAGAGAGAGAGACAGAAGAATCTGAAGCAGGCTCCGGGCTCCGAGCTGTCAGCACAGAGCCCAATCCGGGGCTCGAACCCACGAACTGTGAGATCATGCCCTGAGCCGAAGTCAGACTCTTAACCAACTGAACCGCCCAGGCGCCCCTGGTTCTTCCTTTCCTAGGCCAGGAACTGGGGGTAGGGTGGGTAGGCAGGGGCTTTAACGAGGGATGTCCTGTGATCCTGGCCCACCTCCCACCTCGGCCTCCGGGACTGACGGGCTGGTGCCACCTGCGCCTTTCAAAACCTGTGTCAGGGTCATACCAGCACCTTAGGGCCTGGGTGACCGGGCCACCCATGGGCCTGCTAGCATTTACTGAGTGCCTTCTGTATACCAGGCCCATTCTGAGCAGCCTCGGCTGGGGGGATGAGGCTGCCAGGCCACCGCCCTGCCCTGCAGTAGTTTTAGGGGTCTAGGGTGTTCTCTGCCCCACGGGACCCCAGAGTCTTCATGTCCAGCGCTGTCTAGGAAACGCTCCTTGTAATAAAGTAGAGAGGGAAACTGCTGCCTTGGATACTCAGATGGCCTCAGGCACCATGTTCTGGAACTCCCGGCTCCCATATCCGGAGACCGGATCCAGAGAGGCTCCTGAGTGGGGCCATCTTTGCCCCCATTTTATTGACGTGGGCTGGGGGCGGGGAGACTGGCTGCCCGAGCCAGGGGTCCTCTCCCTGGGGTGCTAGGGCAAGGGGACTGCATCTGGGGAGGCCAGGGGTGGGGTGGGGGTATGGTGCTGGCTCCGGCAGACTGGGCGGGCTTGACAGAGGAGGCTCACAGGGGTCTGAGGCTCCCCGGAAAGTTCTAGAGGTGGGTGCTCTGAGCCCTTGAAGGCAGGGACGTGGGGACAGCCTGCTGGGCTGAGGAGCAAGGGACAGGCCCTCCAGGCACCGGCAGGAGCTAGGGAGGGGTCAACAGCCCTTCTTCCGCTCGGGCAGGAGAAAATGTTGCTGGGACTTTGGCCATGGAAGAGGCATCCAGACTGTGCTTGAGGGTCCTTGGGGGCCCCTGCTGTGGGCGTGGCTATTCCTGTGTCTGAGCTGGGGGAGGGCATGGGGGGTGCACCTGGCAGGTGGGCAGGGGGTCATCAGCATCTGAGTCTCCAAGGACGTCCCAGTGAACCTCGGGGGGCCAAGGCGGCGGGTGGGCGGTCAGCATGTGGCCAGCCGGTCACACACCCACCCCCCCAGCCGGCTGCCACAGAAGGCATCATTCCACTGCCCAGAGCCCTGCATCATCACGCAGTCCTCGCCCTGGCCCTGGTTGTTGGGTTCCCCCGGCCGCCAGTTGCTGGAGCAGAGACTTGAGGTCAGAGAATGGAGTAGGGGGTGGGAGCCCTACTGCCTCCTGCCTGGACGCATCCCGCCCCCCATCCTGCCCCCCTTGGATTCCCACCCCCAGGGATTCTTGGATTCCCACCCGCAACTCCCTGCAGCCCAGGAATACCTGCTTCCCACATCCCCCCCACACACCCGCCCATTGCAGAGAGGCACCCCCTCTCTGAGTCTGAGCCTCACCTGTAGTTCAGGGGGTTCTCGTCCATCCAGATAAACTCCCCCTCTATGTCCAGGTCCCGGAGGCCAATCCAGGTGCCCTTCCGGTTGGCGTGTTTGGCCAGGAAGTCCTGGGGAGCAGGACAGGACTGGAGGGGCTGGGGGGCTGTGCCTTGGGCCCCCCTCACCCCACCATTCAAGAGGTCGTGGGGATACACACGCCCCTGCCCCCCCTGCCCGCCATGCTGGCCACGCCCTCTGCAGAGCCCCGCCCACCTGCTCCTCTTGGCTGTGGATGCTGACCAGCCGCCCCTGCAGTTTGCTGCAGGCGAACCGGGCCTGGATCCACTTCTTGGCGCCCTCGCCGAAGTAGTAACACTTCCTCTGGAAGTTGACCCACTTCTCGGGACACGTGTTACACGTGGAGCCTGGGGTGGAGGAGAGGCTCAGGGGTGCGGTGGTGGTGGGCGCCGTGGTAGGCGCCGTGACGGGCACCGTGGTGGATGCCGTGGCGGGCACCGTGGCCGACGCCGTGGCGGACGCTGTGGCTGGTGCNCATGAAGTCACTCTTGGGGTCCGGGCTGAAAGCAGACCAGGAACTTGCGGGTGCCTTCTTCCTGGCCAGACCCGCCGCGGTGAGGGAGCACCTCAGCTGCCTGCACCAAATACCACCCCCCAGCCCCCCAACGCGGATGCGCGTCATCGACACCGTCATTGTAAATACCTCTCGGCCTGTAGCTCTTCAGCCTCTGCCAGCACCAGCCCCACAAAGAAACCCCCGGCCCACAGCATCACCATGTCGCCAGCTCAGTGGCCCGTGGCACCTCAGCCACCAATGACATCACCACAAACGCTTTCACAATCAGAAGCACATCAACCGCCAACACCATGGCCACAAACCCCACCGCCGTCCGCGGCACCTTCATTCCCACCGTCATCACCGCAGGGACCCAGGATTGCCGGCAACCTCATCCACTGCCACCAGCACCGCTGACACCATCTTCTTGGTCCACACCCCTCGCCAGCCATGGCTTGATCACCAGGGCCCACCCGGCGAGGCTGCGGTTGCCGGCATTGTGTGTCCTGGGCACTGTCTCCACCACCGGCTCCAGGAAGGGCCCTGCTCGCCATTGCTGCCAGCCCCCCCCACCCCCAAACCGGCAGTGGTGACCAGGTTTGGGGAAATTGAGATGATTTTCGTCTAGTTGGAGGGATTGGTCAGCTTATGAAGGAGGGTGCTGGAGGGCTGGGTCCGCATGGGCTTGACCTTGGCAGCCCTGGCCTCTCTCCTCCTGCCCGCATCCCGAGGAAACTCTTAGGCGCTGATACCACCACCACCCAGCACTCCCAGATGGGAGGTTAAACCCACTCTTACTGGGTGGATTTACTCTTGATTTAAAATAGCTTTTCTTGGAATGGCGTGCAGAGAGGGCTCCAGAACTTTGGTGGACTTTTTCTTAAAGGGACCTGGGGCCCCCAACCTCTATGGGGAGCAAGGCTGGATGTGTTGCTCACACACGGGCCAGTAACCAGTATGTAGCCACTGGTGCGGGGGAGGGGTGGGGCGGGGAACATTAAAACCGGAAGGGGGTATCTCTGGGCAGGCGAGGAAAATCTGTCCGCGTGTGGCGCTGTCATCCAGAGACAGCCCTGGAGCTGAGCTCAGACCCCAGGTCACCCCGGCGACCGGGTAGGAAGTGGGAGGCCATCCACCCACGTGAATGTGGTCCAGAGCCCTCCCCAGAGCACCACAGCCGGGTTTCTGGCTGGGATCCCCACAGCCACAAGGGGCCCCAGGGAGCTGTGCTCCACACCAAGCACAGAACCTTCCTCTTCTCTTGGCCAACTAGGGCAGCCGGGGCTTCCCAGAGGTGGAAAGTAAAAAATCAGGGGTGGGGGTGCAGGCGGGGAGGGCTTCAGGGCAGGAGCCCTGTCCCAGGGCAGGGTCCTGTCCCAGGGTAAAGGCACACTGATCGGATGTCTGCTCTTCCTGCAGCTTGCCGGGGCCACCCCTCAGCCCAGCCCTCGTCACCACCAGCATTGCCCCCGTCGCTGCAGAGGGGACCCCTCTGTGCCCCCTGGCTGGCTCAGTCTTCCGGGAGGGGTGATGATGACCCTCCTTTGAGCCACAATGGGCAGAGGAGGGAGAGGCAAAGTGAACCCAGAGACGGTAAAACACAGGAAAGCTTTTACCTGGAGGAGGAACAGAGTGTGGGGGCCCCCACCCCCTCCGCTCCAGGTCCGCGAAGAGAGGCGGCTGGACTCAGAAAGATACTGCCGTGGGTCCCCCATGGACCCTGACGCGTGTCACGTGCGCCCCTTGGCCACACGTTCCCACACACCTGTTGCGTCACACGCACACACCAGTGCGCCTCAGGCACAGACTCACGAGCACACTCACCGTTAGACACCTGCAGCTCTATCCACAGCTTCTCCACCTCCTCCTGGAGCCTTTCCAACGAATGCAAGGCTGTGCGTCTCTCGTTCAAGCCTCGATGATTGGGTGGGNGCCCGGCCCCCAGCCTCAGGGTCCCGCCCCCCAACTCTAGCACCCCCGACCCCACCAATCTCTCACCCTGAGCTTTCATTCTTTTCTGCTCAGCTTGGATTTTCTCCATGTTCTGTGACACCTGGGCGGCTGGGTGCAGGGAGGGGGCTCAGTGGGAAGCAGGGCCTCAGGGCCGCCCCTCCCCCCAGCTCTCCCGCGGGTCCCTTTGTCCTCTTAGCCTCGGTGTTCAGGGGCACCTGCTCATTTTGCCATTCACAGGTGGCCTAGAGCACCGTGTCCACGTTAGTCCAGGCCCCCCAGCCCCCCGACGCCTCCTAGTCCTGAGCCGACACCACTCACCCTGGGATTTCTGGGCCATCTGGTCCCCTCTTTGTCTCTCCACGTCCTTGGAAACCTGAGAGACTGGGGCCGCAGGAAAGATGTGTCCTCAAGAACCAGGAAGGCACGTCCCCAGTCCCTCCCTTCCCTGGCCCCCGGGTGCAGGGCCCCCTCACATTTTCACCTTGGGGGCAAAGGCACCCAGGAAGACACGGGCAGAACGGAAGGAACACGTGCACCCTTCCCCCCACCCAGAATGAGTTGTAAAAGCCGCCGGCATTTCGGGAAAGCTCACTGGAGGCAGGTGTAAAGGCTTCACAAGTCTTAGCCCCGAGAGGATGCCCACTTTACAGGTGAGGGAACTGAGGCCCGGAGCCATTACGTAACTGCCCATCGGGCCCTTCGTGGAGCCCCGCCTCTCCCAGAGGCTCTGGGTCTTCACCCCAAGGGGAGGGGAGATTCAGGCTGACCCCCGCTTCCCAGTGGGGGGTACTGCCGCCCAGTCTTTCTCTCACGTCCCACAGGGGCCAGCGGGCAGAAGCAGGAAAGGACCCCCCCCNTTCATTTTATTCTTGAGAGAGAGACAGCATGGGCACGGGAGGGGCAGAAAGGGTGGGAGACAGAGACGCTGGCCGGGGGGGGGGCAGAAGGGGCTCAGAGGGCTGGGGACAAGGCAGGAGGCACCCTGATGGGGACACTGGACTCGGAGGGGCGTGAGGTCCCAGCGTCTGGAAGTGGGGTTCTGGGAGGGAAGACAAGAGAGGGGCTGCATGGGGCTGGGGGTGTCCTCACGCCAAAAGAGAAGCAGCATCAGCAGCCCGGCCCACAGCATGACGGTCACCAGCCCCAACAGTGCCATCCACGTCCCCTGCCCACAGCACCGCCGCTGCCTCTTGGGAAGGTTTGGGAACTCTGTGGGGAGTTGGGGGGGGAGCCAAGGAGGGCAGGATGAGCCTGGGCTTGGCTCCCCGTCACCCACAACCCCTGAGTCCTGAGGGCCTGTCCAGAGCCCACACTAGAGCCGCAGATCTCAGTGGACCCCCAGCCTCCTCTGCACACCTTCCCTTCCATGTCCCACTGGTGCCCCCGCCCCGACTTCGTCCATCTCTGCATCTCTGAATCCGCCCCTCCACCCGTCCAGCCCTTCTTCCCACATCCCTGAGGGCAGCAAGCCTGACTTGGGGCCAGGCCACTGTCCAGAAAGGCAGCCCAGGGCCAGGAGCTGAGGCCCTTCCTCCACGGGCCCCTCATCAGATGGCCGACTGCCACCCAGCTCTCACTGTGACCCTGTTCCCTTGCCCCCTCACACACCAATGCTAGATCTCCAGCCTCCGGCCCAGAAAGCTGGGTCCTCCCGCCCCTCGGACCTTCAGCTCTCACCCCGTGGCTGTCCCCGACCCTGCGGCCCGTCCCTGCACACAGGACCCTGGGTCTCAGGTCTTCTTCCGTATCCAAGCTCTTCCCCAGCCCTTTCTCTGGATGTCAGACCCCCCGGAGCCTCACCACAATCCCTGGGGCCCCCAAGACTCTACCTTGATGGCCCACCGTGGGTCCAGGCCCCCTCCCCTCACCCTGGCTGTGAGGATTCATCATGCTGAATTCCACTTGCTCTGAATCCCCGTTCTACTTGGCCTGCAGATCGATCAGGCTCCCAGCACCCGAGCTGGAGCCGTACTCTTTTTGTTGGAGGGCGTTGAGTCAGGGCGGGGAGGGGCCTGCGGCTTCCCTCTCCTGCTTGGCTCTGTGCCCAGAAGGCCAGTCAGGGCTCACCTCCCCTGCACCCCTTGCTGGGCCTTCTTCCCAGAGAGACCCAGGAGCCCCTCTCCTCTCCTGGCTGAAAGGTAGGAGGCCAGGTGCTCGGTTTTGCCAGGGTCAGCTCCAGAGTCCTCTCACCTGAGTAGACGTGCTCCTCCATGGCAGCCTTGCTTGGATTCTCCCAGTGACAGGCTGCTCACCACCTGACAGGGCAGTCCACTTAATGGGTAACGTTGCAGCTCTGGTGGGGGTCTGGGTTCTAAGGAGCATTAAGGTGAGATGTCAGGCCTGGTTACCACACAGGACAGCATCTGGGACTTGAGGAGCGCAGTGACCATTGGCTGATTTGTTTCGTCCGTGACCCGGAGTCAAGGTGGCATTTCACTGGGAGATGCAGCTGATGTGTGGAGGGTCACAGGCCTGAGACCAGAGGGGGGGCGCCCCAGAGCCAACACAGGCAAGGTACACAGCAGGTGCCTCATAAATGTAGCAAAGGACTGAACCTCAAAACCAATTTTCTCATCCATAAAATGCCAATATTACCTATACCATAGGCTGGTGGTGTGCTCTCCATGAATGTGTCAAGTGCTGTGATCAAGGTCTGGTTCGTGGCAGTAAAAAATATCATCATCAGCCTGTTGCTATTGCTGCCAGGCCAACTTGGCTTGGGACTCAACCTTCCTGAGCCTCAGTTTCCCCGCTGTAAAAAGTGATGATCGTACCCAACTCACAAGGTCATGGTTGGATCACATGAGATGATAACATATGGGAGTGTTTCAGCAAGGTGCCGCACACACACAATGGGTCTTCAGATCCTAAACATTTATCAGGCATCTACTGTATGCCGGGTCTTGCTGGGTGGTGTAGAAACTCCGTCACCAGACCTCAGCTTCCTCCTCTGCAATGCGCCCAAGGCATCTTCAAAGTCTCTTGACTTTTAAAAAAAATGTTTTAAGTTTGTTTATTTATTTTGAGAGAGAGAGGGAGTGAGCAGGGAGGGACAGAGAGAAAGGGAGAGGGAATCCCAAGCAGGCCCCACGCTGCCAGCACAGAGCCCGACTTGGGGCTCTAGCCCATGAACCGTGAGATCATGACCTGAGCCGAAATTGAGAGTCAGAGGCTTAACCAACTGAGCCACCCAGGCGCCCCAAAGTCTCTGGACTTTAAAGCACCTGTTATGTGCCAAAAAGCGTGGGTTTGGTTACAGGCTGCCTCTCTTGCTGTGTGACCACGGGCAATTTGCTTTCCCTCTCTGAGCCTTGGGGAGGTGGAAATGTGGGGCGACCAGGCTCTGATTTGTGGCGGCTCAAACTGGACCTGGCGCCATCATGGAAGATGCGTCACCATCCTGGAGCCAAGCCTGCCTGAGCCCGAGCTGGACACATCGGGGGGCTGAGTCCTGGCTTCTCCCAGGATGAGCGACTTAAGTTTGCTCATCTGTCAACTAGGGGCAATGGTGCCAACCCCACCGGATGAAGAACGATGGGTGTGCGAGGCCCTGGCACACAGCAGATGCTCAGTTAACCTACTGGCCAGGAGCTGGGGAAACTGAGGCCCTGAGAAGGTAAGTAATTTGTCCACGCCACACAACGGTAGGACGGGGACTTGAACCCAGGACATGTGCCATCGGAGCCCCTATGATCAGCCCCCCGGGGCACCCACGAAGCTCATCTGTTGTCAGTCATCGCCAGGCGCTGGCTTCAGCTTCCCGGACCCAGGACCCCGCACATCTGCTGACTCTGTCCACGCTGCCCCCTGCCCATCCCCCTTCCCTCCCTTGAGACTCAGCCCCAAGGCCACTTCTTTCAGGGAACCTTTAATGTCCGCTTCCCACCTCTGGCCCCGACACACGCAGACACACAGAGGGTCACGTATGTGCTCACACGTTCACACACAGTCACGCAGTCGCGCACCCACACGCTCACAAGTATCACGCACTCACATTGTTGTGGCCGCGGCGCTGTCCCGGGCCGCTGGGGCGGATTGGAGAGGCCGGCGGGGCCACGGGCGCTGGTGAGGTGCTGAGGCTGGGGAGACAGTTTTCTTCTGAAAGCGGGCCCACCCACGGCTTCTATTTTCACAGATCTAATTATGGGCTTGCCACCTGGTTAACCATACTACACGCATGGCCTCCCCACAACTGGGTAAAGTCCGTGCTATTATTAGCTCCATTACTCAGGTGAGCAAAACTGAGGTTTTAGCAGAGATGCTAACCCACATTCCCAGAGTGCTGGGGGAAGTAAGTAGTGGAGTCAGGATTGAACTGACGTGGCTAAGTCATTGTGCCACAGTGGCAAGGAAGAGGGGAGAAAAAGAGAGAGAGAGAGAGAGAGAAATGGAGAGAGGGATGCACAAAGAGGGCCGGAGGGAAGAAACGGATCCATGAGATAACATTCTGGTCAAATAGTAACGATTTTGTTGCATGGTTGCATTTAATAGCAGTGTGTGCTGGGGGTGGTGGGGGACAGTTCCCGGCGTCCGGGGTGCATCAACACATTGACTGTTGGCACTTTATGAGGTAGATGCTTCTGTTCTTAATGCCGCCTTCTTGGTGAAGAATGTGGAGCACAGAGAGGTTAAGTAACTTGCCCAAAGTTATGCAGCTCATCAACGGCAGAGCCGGGACTTGAGCCCAGGCAGCGTGGGTCCCAAGTCTGCAGCCCTAACCACCATGCACCTCGCCTTGTGTTTATGGGGACTCCTGACACCTCACACCCTCCCCTTCTTCCCTAAAATGTGTCCTCCGGTCCTTACCCCTCTTTCCACTCCGAACCCCCATGCCTGGAAGGGCTACCTCCGTCCTCCGGGCTTGATGCCTTGCCTCTTGCTCTGGAAGATGCACACCAGATGGGGGAGGGGGCTGGCCCTGCATGTCCCCCGGACTTTGCACTCCAGGACAGCGGGGACGGTGCTGCCTCAGGTGTCACACTGTGTCTCCAGCATGGAGGGGTGGCCCTCAGTACATGTCTACTGACTGAATGACTGTTGGGTTGAGGCTGTTCATTCAGAGCTTCAACTGTCCCTCTCGACCTTGATCTGGACTAATTGTGAGGACTTGAACCCGCCCGCGGCATGGTTTGCCAAGTGACAGGAGATGGTCACTGTGAGTGGGGAAGAGAGTTGTCAGGTGGGCACCAGAGAGAGGTCACTGGGGCTGCTGTGTAGACAGAGGCAGCAGGAGCCCTTCGGGGGGGTGTGGATCCTGAGTGTCATCATGGGGCCAGGTGGCGGTGGGGACATTGGGGAGCTGTCACCTGGCCCAGGAGCCAGAGGAGGTGTCTGGGGCGGTGGCTGCGGGGACGAAGAGACGGGTGTGAGAAGAGATGGGCCTCAGTGATGGGTGAGGTTGGGTGAGGTTGGGGGGGCGGGTACTCGGAAGACTGCCGGGGTCTCAGTCGGAGTGTCTGGTGGACAGTCAGGCTGTCCTAGCGCCGAGGACACAGCAAGGAAGAGGAGAAAGTTTGGGAAGAAGGCTTGCTGGGTCGCAGTGAAGACACAGGACGGGGTAGGGGGTGTCGAATCGAGGATGGGGAGGGGATGCAGGTTGGTGTTCTGAGCTCCTGAGAGCTCTGCAGCCCAGGTGCCCAGCCCCAGTCCAGACTTGTGCCCATTGTGTCCACCGTGTCCTTCCAGAGGGTTCCACGGCTCGTGCAGAGTGGAACTTAGACAGGAGGATGCTTTGGGGGTGAAATCTCAACCCCCCTACTCGGGGCTGCAGTAACCCTGTCACGCGATCGACCCCTCCCTCTTCCCTTCTGCGGTATCGACCCACGGCTCTGCTCACTTCAAGGGAAAAACAGGAAACCGTGCGGATGTGGGCCCCCATCCGAGGGTGTCGGTTCTTCTTTCGCGTTTGGGATCCTTGAGGCTGGGGCAGCCCCCTTCGCTCAGCACAGACCTGGCTCTGGACTCAGTGGGAACGACTCAGGGCTCCTGTGACAACCATAAAGGATCCCCAAGCGGGTTCCCACCCTTGCCGTGGCCCTGACCCTATTCAACCCCGGCTCACCGCCAAGGAGGTTCGGATCCCCAGCCCTCCTCACCTGTGCCCTGCGCGGAGAGGAGCCAAATTTAGAACCTCAGCACCTAGGACAGGGCCCCGAGTTCAATGCAAAGGTGATGAAGGAACAGCCACCCTGACCCCAAGCCCATCCTGGTGGCCCAGCCCCAGGCTCTCCCCACCTGATCAGTCTCTCCTGGTGTTGCAGAATGGAGTAAGGAAGGAGGGAGTGTGTGGAGCGGGAGGGAAGTGGGTGTGTCGAATCCTGTAGGGCTTGCAAGAGGAGGTGGCTTTAAAACCGGGTTTCTCATGCTCTGTTGACACTGGGGCCGGATGATTCCTTGTTGGGGCGGGGACTGTCCTGTGGTTGCAGGGTCTTTTGCAACATCTCTGGCCTCTACCCTCTGGCTGCCAGTAATAGACCCCCTCCCACCTAGTCACGGCCACCAGAAACATCACCAGACATCGCCGAATGCCGTCGGATGGGCAGAATCACCCCCCAGTTGAGAAGGAGAAGGTGCTGGCTTGAGGCTTGAACACACTTTCTCTCTGTCTGTCTCTCCATCTGCTGTGGACGGATGACCTCCCCTTTTTCATTTATTCAACAACCATTATTTGAGCACCTACTGTGTGCCAGGTTCTGAGAACAAAGTCCCAGTTCTTGTGAGGGAAGTTTCATTTTTCATTGTGATAAAATATATAGAGCATGCAGTTCACCATTTTCATCATTTGCAGTGGCATTAAGCACACTCCCACTGGGCCACCATCCCCACCATCCATCTCCAGAACTTTCCATCTTGCCAAACTGAGACTCTGTCCCCCTGAAACACCAACTCCGCCTCGCCCAGCCCCTGGCTCCCACCATCTACTTCCCGTCTCTGTGGAGGGGACTCCACTTAGCGTGAAGTCCTCAAGGTTCATCCACGATGCAGCATGAAAACAAAGTTTAAAATTCACAAATCCACAGGTCAGTTTTAGGTGCCGGAAAAGCTGGGTTAGGGTCCCCGGGGGAAGAGCTAGTTTAGACTGGAGGGGACGTAGGTGAGGTTGGATTTTCCTCCCGGTTTCAAGCTGGCTGCCAGAGGCCCCCACTGGGGCTTTGCAACCTCAAAGCCCTGAGCTGGGGCCCCTTCCCCTCCCCTCCCAGCCCGGGAAAATCCACTCGGTCTTCTCCCAGAGGCCCCGGGTCCCAGCGAGGGGCTTGCCCTGCCGCTTCCCCGGACCTTGGCCGCGTGGCTTCCGCAGTCTCTGCCCTCTTTGGGTCTCAGTGTCCCCGACGGAGGAGAGCACTGGGCTTTTGGCCCTGGAAACCCCATGGTCCTGGCCTCCCTGACAGGCTCGGAAGCCGTATCACCGCCTGCAGGACCTGGGTGTTCTGGAAAATTCTGCAGGACTGGGGTTGGGCTCAAGTGACAGCTGAGTGAGGGATACTGGAGGGGCCCCCAACACGCAGCCACACAGAGACACACACACACGGAGTGACGTGATACCATCACCGCAGAGACACGTGGTGACCAATAATCACTACATGACTTAACCACANCACATAAAACACACACAAAATACAGATACACACACAACCCACAGATACAAGATAGACACACCCAGTGTGCACAGAAGCACAAGTAACATAATCACATGTACCAAACCCCACCCCCCACAGAAATGCACAGAAACAGGGGCGCCTGGGTGGCTTAGTCGGTTAAGTGTCCGACTTTCACTTAGGTCATGATCTCGCGGTTCGTGAGTTCGAGCCCCGCGTCGGGCTCTGTGCTGACTGTCAGCTCAGAGCCCGGAGCCTATTTCGGAGTCTGTATCTCCCTCTCTCTCTGACCCTCCCCTGCTCACGCTGTCTCTCTCTCTCCCCTAAAAATAAATAAAGCATTAAAAAAAATAAAAAATAAATAAAAGAAATGCACAGAAACATATACGGAAACGAAACACACAGACATACAGAGAACATTCCAGGCCCACGCAGCACATGCAGACAGCCACAGGCATACACAGTCACACAGACACACACACACAAGAGTGCCCTTTGCAGGCTGTTCCAAAGGAGAGGCTGATGGGAAAAAGTAGCGCTCTTCCACTAGCCGCCCTCCCGTTTGCCTCTGCTCTCCTCCCCGCCCCCATGCGTGCCTCAGTTTCCCCTCAGGGACTTCTCACTGCCACCCCAATCCCTCCTGACTTCCCACATACTGATCTTCCGCCCAGCCCCCTCCCCTGAGCTTCATTTGTTCCTGCACTCACTCACTCACTCACTCACTTGTTCATTTTTCTCAGAGGCCTCCCTGCCCCCCCCCCCNGAGTCCCCACAGCCCTCTGCATTCGTCTTTCCCCAGCCCCGAGCTCCTGCATTAACCGGGCATCTGCCCCAGGACTGGGAGCCGCCCAAGGGCAGGACCTGGGCCCCTTTCCTGGAGGAGCCGGGGGGGGGCCCCCTCACTCACACCCCTCATGCTCCCCTCCCCGACCCCCACCCCTGCAGTGATCTTGTCAACAGGAAGAGGGAAGGCTCCTGTGGAGTGGGGGGAGGCTGGCTCTGCATTTTCATCTTCCTGGAGCCTTGTGGTCTGGAGCCGGGCTGGTTTCGTTCCTGTGCGTTGTTGGGACGAAGAGAGAGGTTGGAGGGGGCTCGGGGGGGGGGGTGTCCAGAAATTGGCTTGTCCATGTCCTTTCTTCAGAAGGCCTTCCTGGGCCCACTGCCCACACCTCCCTGCCCCCCTGATCCCAGCACATCCCCAGGGACCAGGGGGCTGGGCCAGCTCATCCCAGGAATCGCACGAACATTCCAGGCCCACACGGGGAGATTTGGGGATTTCTTTCTGACCATGCCCACCGCTCTCTGATGGAAGAGGGTATTGTGTGGGGACCAGGCTGAAGGATGGCTCCCAGCTCCTCAGGAATCAGGCCCCAGGTCCCCAGCCCCTCAGAGACCCAGGCTCAGCCCCTTAGGGACCTAGGAATTCAGGTCCCCAGGCGTCTCCCTCAAAGACCCAGGCCCCCAGCCCTGTAGGACTTTAGTCTAGATCCTGTGTTTTTTCTACTCCATTGAGCCCTTCTGCACGCAGGTTCCCTAGCTGGGCCGGCCCAGAAGGTGTGCTGCCCCCTGCTGGGCACACCTGGTCACTGCCCCCCACTGCGTGGCCCCCCCTGGGTGGGAAGAGAAGGCGGGTGGGGTTCCAGCTCCACTCCCTTTCCCTGCAGGGTGACTGTATCCTCTCGGGCCTCAGTTTCCCCATCTGTAAAGCGGGAATAAGCACAAGCCTCCCTCCCACACAGGTCCTCGTGCGCGGAAAGCCTTCCGCAGGTGCCGAATAGAGAGAAGCCCACAACATAAGGCTCCTCCCTGCCTGAAGCCACTGGCACGTCTCTCCCGTGAGCACCCCCCCACCCCGCCCGGTGAAGGCCCCTCGAAGGAAACCCCAACTCCCCGCAGCCAGCCAGGCCCTGGGTGGCTGGCACCTACTTTTCCTTCGTGGTTCCCCCTTTCCTCCAGCCACACCCTCAGGCTTCTCTGGGGTTCGAGGCCTCTCTCGGTGGCCCTTCTCCGTCTTCCAGGTATCTGCTCTCCGAGGGAGGTGACCTTGGCTAAGGTGGCCCCTAACTCCTCAGTCACCCCCGTAACCGTCTCTATGACCTGCCTCCTGTGTGTGGACGTGTGTGGTTTGTTTGTTCGTCACTGGTACCCGCTGGGAGGTGAGCTCCAGGGGTGGGAGGGGCAGGACTGTCACCGCGTCCCCAGCCCATGTCACAGCCCTGTGAGTTTCCTAGGACTGCTCTAAAGAATTGCATGCACTTCCTTGGCGGCATTAAACCTCATAAATGTGTTATCTCACAGATCTGGAGGTCAGAAGTCCCAGCTCGGGCCTCACTGGGCTAAAATCAGGGCATCCACAGGGCTGCCCTCCTGGAGGTTCGAGGGGAGAATCTAATTTCCTTGCTGGTTTTTCCGCTTCTACAGGCGCCCACACCTCCTGGCTTGTGGCCTCTTCCCTCCAGCTTTCAGGTCGTAGCAGAGAACTTCCAATCCCTCGCCTACTCTGCTTCTGCCTTCTCAGACTCTGATTTTCCTGCCTCCCTCTTGTGTGTGTGGTTTTTAAAATTAATTTATTTATTTTGAGAGAGAGCAGGGAAGAGGCAGAAAGTGAGAGAGAGGATCCCAAGCAGGCTCAGCACTGTCAGCGCAGAGCTCCATGCGAGGCTCAAACTCACGAACTGTGAGATCATGACCGGAGTGAAATCAAGAGTCAGGAGAGGCGCCTGGGTGGCTTAGTCGGTTAAGCGTCCGACTTTCGCTTAGGTCATGACCTCGCGGTTCGTGGGTTCGAGCCCCGCGTCGGGCTCTGTGCTGACTGCCAGCTCAGAGCCCGGAGCCTATTTCGGAGTCTGTATCTCCCTCTCTCTCTGACCCTCCCCTGCTCACACTGTCTCTCTCTCTCTCTCCTAGAAAGAAAGAAAGAAAGAGTCAGGTGCTTGACTGAGCCCCCCAGACACCCCTTATTGCCTCCCTCCTATAAGGACTCATGATGCTGACTCCCCCCCACCCCCCAGGGGAATCCAAGATGGCCTCTGTCTCCAGATCCTTGACTTAATGAATCCCATGTGTAAAGTCTCTTTCACCGTGTAAGGCCACGTAATCCCAGGTTCCAGGGATTGGGGCAGGGACACCTCTCGGGGAGCCATTATTCAGCCGATCACAGCACTCTAAAATGCCGTTGTTATTATCATCCCATTTGATGGATGCAAAAACAAAGGCACAGAGAAGGAAAGTCATGTGCCCTGGCTCACCCAGTGAGTAAGTGGCAAGCACAGTCCAAGTGGTTTTGGACTCTGGGCTTCCTGTCGACGTCTCTGAGACTAACCCACTTGTGCCTTCTGTGTCTGGAGCTGGGGGTGGGATGGGGGTGAGGGGCTGGGGCCAATGGGGAAAGGGCTAGCAAGAGCTTGAGGCAAGTGTGTCCTTCTCTACCTTAGGGGCCTCCCCAGACACCTCGGCCAACCTGGTAAGATGCCTTGGGATCTCAGGGAGTTTCCTAGGATGCGGGGGGGGGGAGGCTGGAGTTTGGAAAGAACAATCTATTCTGTCACAAGGCCATTTCCTGGGAAAGTGGGGTGATGGGTGGGGCCGGTCCTTCCAGGAAACCTGGCTGGGCTTCAAGGTCACCACTAACTTGCTGACTCAGCCCCAGACAGTGTGGTCATGTGTCACTCAGGGGGTTGTTGGTGGGGACACCCACTGGGAAAGAATCAGAGGGCACGGGGGGGGGCTCCCCTCCATGCCCCTACTCCCTGCTTCCCAGCACAAAACCCCTTGGCCTCTCCAAGACAGACCCTCATTCCCCTCCCCTCCCTTCCCCCTCAGACTAGAAGTGCAGGGTCTGGGGCATTGTTTTTCCAGAATGTTCCACCTGCAACCTTATCATGGGAGCACACCATCTTCTATCCCTCCTCATCACCTGCCCCTCTGCTCACCAAGCTGTGAGCCCCAGAAAGGCACCAGGCACAACCCGAACCCCAACATTTCGTTATGACAATTTGCAAGCACACAGAAAAAGTTGAGTTGAAGAATGAAAAACCCATCCCTAGAGCACACGGTCAATATATTACAAATCAATTCCCCACCCCTTAATCCATCTTGTATCTTTCTGCGTTTTTCAAAGGAAGTTGCAGACGTTAGCTTATTTCCCCCTAAAACTCTAGCCCACAAAACATGAACTAGAGTCCAATATTTGTTTGCCATCCTTCTTCCTTTTTTCCTTGGGAGTAAAATAGAACAAAATGTGCAAATCCCAGGTGTGTTTTCTTTGACCTTTGACCAATGCACTCGCCTATGGAATCCAAATCCCTAGGAAGACACCAGAATGTACCCATCCCTTCAGAAAGTTCTTTTGTGGCTCTTCCTAGGCAATCCCTGCCTCTGCTCCCACATAACTATTGTTCTCACATTTCCTCTATCCCGGAGTAGTTTTGCCTGTTTCTATAATTTCATATAAATGGACTCATTAAGTCTATAGTATTTTACAAATGGCTGCTTCCGCTCTGCCTGTTTGTTTCAGATTCCTCTGTGTCCAGAGACCCTGACCTCTTGTTCTCCACTGGAATTCCTGTGCCTGACATATCATAAATGCTGAAAAATGTTTATGGGTAGGGAAATAATTGTACTGAGTGAATGAATGAATGAGTGGATGGATGAATGAATGAATGAAATTGCTCCTGACTCACAAGACAGTTGATCTGACTCCTTCTCTCCAGCTTTTCTCACCAACCTCCTCCTTGGTCTTGGTTCAGGGGCTGTAATACCAAATACCCCCCATCCTGCTTCCCAGTCTTATCTGCCATGAGAACACGTATTATCAGGCACATGTTAACATCAGCTTCCTGCTTTCCCCCTTTATCTGCCTCAACTTCCAGCATCATTTCCTCCCTTCCTGCTCTTCTCTAGATAAACTCCCCCACCTGGCTCTGGAACTGCTGAAGTCTTTCCTGGGTCAGAAATACCCTCCCCAAGGGCCGGAGCTCCGAGACGTTGCTGAGCATTGGGGCACAAAATGGCGCAGCCCCTTTGGGAAACTGGACGTGTCTTATAAAGTTAAACACTCACCTACTACCTGATCCACTCCTAGGGACTCACCCGGGAGACGTGACCATTTAAATTCGTCAAAAGATCTGTCCAAGAGTATCCGCGGCAGCTTAGTTCATAGTAGTCAACATCGGCGGCAGCGCCGACACCTGTCAACAGGTGAATGGATGCACCTGCTGTGGTCCGGCGACTCGATGGAAGACGAGACAGAGATGAAAAGGAACAGACTGGATGGACACAACGGCATGGGTGAATGTCAAAAGCATCATGCGTGGACAAAGAAGCCAGACACAGAAGACTATATACCGGGTGCTGCAATTCAGATGACATCCAGAGAAAACAAGTCTAGTGGATCGTGATGGCCAGCAGAACGGCAGCAGCCTGGGGCAGGGGGTCGGGAGAATGTTAGGGGATGATGGAAATGTTCCGTGTCTGCCGTGCAGTGGGGAGCACGTGGCTGTGTGCCTTTCTGGAACCTCATTTTTTAAAAATGTTTATTTACTTATTTCTGAGAGATAGAGACAGCACGAGCAGGGGAGGGTCAGAGAGAGAGGGAGACACAGAATCTGAAGACAGACTCCAGGCTCTGAGCTGGCTGTCAGCACAGAGCCCAATGCAGGGGTCGAACCCACAAACCGTGAGATCATGACCTGAGCTGAAGTCAGACGCCTAACCGACTGAGCCACCCAGGCGCCCCTCTGGAACCTCATTGAGTTGTAAGCTTGAAATGGATGCACCACATTTTTAAAATTGTGAACAGGCGCCCCGTGTCTTAGCTGTTTTTGAGGGTGCAGTGTGGTGCTTATACTTAACAGGGGTGTTAAGTATTTTCACATTGTTGTGCAACCAATCTCTAGAAGTTTTTTGTTTTGCAAAATGGAAACTCGCACTCATGACACAACAGCTGTCCGTGTCTCCTTCCGTCCCAGGGACTGGCCATCAGCATTCGGCTTTCTGTTTCTATGAGTTGGACTATTCTATGGATGCCTCACGGGAATGAAATAATACACCATGTGCTATTTTGTGACCAGTTGTATTTCACTGACCATAGTGTCCTCAAGGTTCAGAATGTCAAATGTCCTTCCTTTTTTTAAAGTTTATATTTATTTTGGGGACACCTGGATGGCTCAGGTGTTAAACATCTGACTTTGGCCCAGGTCACAATCTCATGAGTTTGAGTCCCACATCGGGTAAGCCTCACTTCTCTCTCTCTACCTTTCTCTGTCTGCCCCTTGCTCACTTTCGCTCTCTCTCACACACACACAAATAAAGTTTATATTTATTTTTGAGAGCGTGACAGGAAAGAGAGAGACCAAACGGGAGGGGAAGAAAAAAGAGAGAGAGAATCCCACGCGCTATGCTGATGGCAAGAGTCAGATGGTTAATCAACTGAGCCACCCCGGCGCCCCAGAATGTCCTTCCTTTTTAAGGCTGAATCATATTCCATTTTAAAACAGATGGACCCCATTTTGTTTATCTCTTCGTCTGGCACTGGACACTTGGGTTGGGATGGAGTTGCTGGGTCAATGGTACTCTGTTCCTGATTTGGGGGGCGGGGGGACCGCCATACTGTTTTCCACAGCGGCGGCACCATTTTACTTTCTCACCAGCCATACGTGAGGGTTCGTTTCTCCACACCCTTGCTGACACTTGTTATTTTGTTGTTGCTGTGTTTTGATAGACATTGTCCTAATGCATGTGATAAGTCGGTGCCTTTTATTGTATATCAATTATACCTCAACAAAGTTGATTTTTAAAATGACTTACAAAAATTTGTTTTTGAGAGAGAGAGAGAGAGAGAGAGAGAGACGAGTTGGGGAGAGGAGCAGAGGGAGAGAGAGGCTGTTAAGCAGCTTCCACAGTCAGCGGGAGCCCACCTCAGGGCTCGATCCCACCTCAGGGCTCGATCCTACGACTGTGAGATCATGACCTGAGCCAAAATCAAGAGTCGGTTGCTCAACTGACTGAGCCACCCAGCTGCCTCTAAAATTATTATTATTTTTTAAAAAATATTTTTGTAATGTTTATTTATTTTTGGGAGAGAGAAACAGAGCATGGGGGGGAGGAGCAGAGAAAGGAGGAAACAGAATCCAAAGCAGGCTCCAGGCTCTGAGCTGTCAGCACAGAGCCCAATGTGGGACTCGAACCCACGAACCGTGAGATCATGACCTGAGCCAAAGTCGGACGCTTAACTGACTGAGCCCCTAAAATTATTTTTTAAAAAGAATTATACGGGGAGCAAGTGCAAACCAATGTGGCCACCGTAGTCAAGGTAGGAGGCGAATGTGTATTGTCAGCTGATGGGAGGTTACAGTTAGATCTTGAGTGGTGAATGCCATGTTATGGGTGTTTAAAGTCTATTACTGGTGTTTCCAGTGGCTTCTGAAGTCAAGGTGTCAGCAGAGTGCCATTGGCCTTGAGGCTCTAGGGGAGAATTGGGTTTTTATCCTTTTTGGAGTGGATGGGAGGTTAAGACATTTTTTAAATTAAAGAAATTTTAAGTTTATTTACTTATTTTGAGAAAGAGCTGGAGAGAGGGAAGGAGGAGGGGCAGAGAGAGAGTGGGTAAGAGAGACCCAACGAGGCTCTGTGCTATCAGCATGAAGCCCAATGTGGGGTTCGATCTCATGAACCGTGAGATCCTGATCTGAAACCCGAAACCAAGAGTCAGACGCTTAACTGACTGAGCCACCCAGGCGCTCCAAGACCTTATTTTCTAAGAACAACTTTAACTTCACAGCAAAATCGAGCAGAAGATACAGACACTTCCCATATAATCCCATCTACTCTGCGCACAGGTGTAGCCTGCCCTGTCATCAACACCCCCCACCAGGGAGATACTTTGTTACAGCTGATGAACCTACATTCACAGGTCCTTACCACCCAGAGCCCATAGTTTACATTAGGGTTTGATTTTGTACATTCTTTTTTTTTTAATGGCAAGTTTTCTTTTTTCTTTTTTTTCTTTTTCTTTTTTTTAATGCTTATTTATTTCTAGGAGAGAGAGAGAGAGAGAGCGTGAGCAGGGGAGGGTCAGAGAGAGATGGAGTCACAGACTCTGAAACAGGCTCCAGGCTCTGAGCTGGCAGTCAGCACAGAACCCGACACGGGGCTCGAACCCACGAACCGCGAGATCATGACCTAAGCGAAAGTCGGACGCTTAACCAACTAAGCCACCCAGGCGCCCCAAGTTTTCTTTTTTTTAAAAGAAATGTTTTATGTTTTATTTATTTCTGAGAGAGAGAGAGGAGAGAGAGAGAGAGTGAGCAGGGGAGGGTCAGAGAGAGGGAGACACAATCTGAAACAGTCTCCAGGCTCTGAGCTAGAGGTCAGCACAGAGCCCGATGCTGGGCTTGAACCCACGAACCGTGAGATCGTGACTTGAGCCGAAGTTGGACGCTTAACCGACTGAACCACCCAGGCGCCCCAGCATTGTACATTCTATAGGTTTGGACAAACATATAGTAACACGTGTCTACCATGACAATATCATACAGAGTAGTTCCACTAAAAATCCTCTGTGCTCCACTGATTTCTCCTCCTGCCCCCGCCCCCCAGCCCCCAGCAGCCTCTGATCCTTCTACTGTCTTCATAGTCGTGACTTCTCCGGAGTGCCATACAGTTGGAATCATACAGTATGTAACCTTTTCAGATTGGCCTCTTTCACTTACTAATACGCATCGAAAATTCCTCCGTGCCTCTTCATGGCTGATAACACGTTTTTTTTTAGCACTGACTGAATGACATTCTATTATCTGGATGTACTATCCGTTTGTCCACTCGCCTTTGGAAGGACGTCTGAATTGCTTCCAAGCTTTGCCAGTTGTGAATAAGGCTGCCGTAAATATTCGCATGTGGATTTTCATGTGGACATAAGTTTTCAACGCCTTCGGGTAGACACCAAGGAGCACAATTACTGGATTTTATGGTAAGAGTAGGTTTAGTTTTGGGGCGCCTGGGTGGCTCAGTCGGTTGTACGTCCGACTTCGGCTCAGGTCATGATCTCACGGTTTGTGGGTTCGAGCCCCGGTTCGGGCTCTGTGCTGACAGCTCAGAGCCTGGAGCCTGTCTTTGGAATCTGTGTCTCCATCTCTCTCTGACCCTCCCCTGCTCACTCTACCTCTCTCAAAAATAAATAAAACATTAAAAAAAAAAGAGTAGGTTTAGTTTTGTAAGAAACTTCCAGGCTGTCTTCCAAAGCGGCTACCCCATTCAGCACACCCACCGGCAGCGAATGACATTCCTATTGTCCGCATACTGGCCGTGTCCACATCTTCGCCAGTATTGGTGGGGTTCGTGTTTGGATTTTGGTCGTTCCCATAGGTGTGTTGTGGTCTCCCTTGCCTTCTCGGGCTTCTGAGGTCCTCCCACATCCTGGCTCATGGTGCCTCCTTCCATCTTTAAAGCCGGCAATGGTGGGCCAGGCCCTTCTCAGGTCATATCACACTGACCATTTTTCGTAGCCACGTCTCTCTCCTGGATACTCTCCTGCCTCCTTCTTTCACTTTCGAGGACGCTTGTGATTACATTGGGCCCACCTGGATCATCCGGTGATGTCCTCACCGCAGGGTCCTTAATTTAATCACACATGCCTAGTCCCTATGGCCATATAAGGCGACACATTCATAGGTTCAGGGCACTGGGACACAGACAGCTTGGGGAGATATTGTTCCGTCCACCACAGACCTGTCACGGTGTTCTCATCAATTACTGTTGTGTCCCAGGCACATTACAGGTATATTTCAGATCCTACGGGGCACTGTCGAGCCTTGGGGTCTCCAGGAATGGAGGTCCGTCTTTAAGACCGNACCGCTGACCCGGCCAGCCAGCCTCTCAGCAGGGAAACATCACAGGGCTTCTCGGTATTCAGGTCTCTGCCTGCATCAGCTAGAGAATTTAGTCTTTCTGGCGAGACTGATTCTCTAGGAAAACAAAAGCCAACCAAAGGCTGAGGTCTGTTCTGGGATTAGCGCTAGGCTCCAGGGATGCCTTTCTTCCCAGGGAGGTTGAATCTTGGAGGAGGGAGGACCTGGGACCGGGAAACCAAAGTTGCGGAACTTGACCCTGACCCTTTCCTGCAGGGTCTTCGTGAACCAACTCAAGGCTGACACGTGGGAGCCAGGCAGCGGGGATGCAGTGCCTGTGAGCTGACCAGGACAGGGCATGGCAGATGGCACAGGGCACAATAGACGTCTCGAGGGCAGTTACGTTGCTCTCTGGGCTCCTACCCAGGGCTCCCTCAGGCCCCAGACCCCAGCGTCTGAGCCGAGGGGCTTGCTCCAGCCAGAACCGGGTCTTTAAAAGATTCCCAGGCAGGGGCACCCGGGGCGCTCAGTCGGTTCAGCGTCCGACTTCAGCTCAGGTCATGATCTCGGGGTTTGTGTGTTCAAGCTCCGCGTCGGGCTCTGTGCTGACCGCTCAGAGCCTGGAGCCTGCTTCGGATTCTGTGTCTCCCTCTCTCTCTGCCCCTCCCCTCCCCTGTCTCAAAAATAAATAAATAAACATTAAAGAAATCAAATTAAAGATCCCAGGGCAGCTCCTGCTTAACTCTGGGGTCTCCCCTTTCTGCCTCAACCACAGTGCCCATTCGGCTCCATTCCCAGGAGAAACATCTGGGCCTCTTTGCCCATCTGTGCTGCGGGGTGTCTGTCCCCCAGGGCATCGGGGGCTCTGCCGGTCAGGTTGTCGGCCAGACTTGAAGTCCGGGTGTAGGCTGTCAGTCGGTCTCTGTTGGTCTTCAGTTGGCCAGGGGTCTCCACCTGCTTGTGAGTTATGTTAGCCTAGGATCTGTGAGTCCCCCAGACCATCATTAACCCACTCACCAAGCACTTAGACACCAGGCAGATTTTCTGGCTCCTGGCCTCCCTGTGAGCCTGTTTGTCAGCTGGTCACGTCTTGTGTGAGGCTGCACAGTGGCCCTGAGCCTATCCAGGTCCTAATCCCTGGAACCTTGACTGTCATCTTACATGGCAACAGCCGTTTTGCAGATGTGGCTAAGAATTTAGAGGTGGGAAGATGTAGATCTTTAAGAATGTGGCCGGTCTTTGTCTCTTGCTCCTGGAAGGGATCATCTGCACCCTTGGGATTTCTCGAGTGCCAGGAGTGTCTTTGTCATCCGTGGGGCCCCCTTGGACCACACCTGAGTTATACGGAGGGGATGGCTCAGGGTGGGAGCTGGTCATGCCAGAAAGACCAACCGTGAGGGTGAGACCTTCAACCACCTGACCTTGAAGAAGGGAGGGGGCTGGAGATGGAGGGCAGTCGTGTGGCCACTGATTCAATCAACAGCGCCTTCGAGATGAAATCCCAGTAAAAACTCGACACCAACGCTCAGAGGAGGTTCCCAGTTGGTGAAAACATCACTGTGCCGAGAAGGTGACATGTCCTGCGTCCATGGGGACTGAACACAAAAGCTCTGTGTTTGGGACCCTCCTGGCCGTTGCCCTATGATCTCTTCATTGGGCTTGTCTCGGTGTGTCCTTTGTAATAAAGCTGTAAGTACTGTAGTGAACTTTCCTGAGTTCTCTGAGTCATTCTAGTGAATTATGGAACCGGGATGGGGCGGTTCAGAGGATTGAGATCCTCTGAATTTGTATCAGTTGGTCAGAATCAGTTAGTTCGAAGAGTGGGTGTCCTAGGCAACCCCAAACCTGCATCTGGTGTCTGCAGTGAGGGCAGTCTTGTTAGGACCTATACCTTTAGGAGCACCTTGCTGGCTCAGTCGGAAGACCATGTGACTCTTGATCTCAGGGTCGTGAGTTCGAGCCCCATGTTGGGTGTAGAGATTACTTAAATAAATAAAATTTTATTTTTAAATGTTTATTTATTTAGTTTGAGAGAGCGAGAGAGAGCAAGGCCATGAGTGGGGGAGGAGAGAGAGAGGGAGAGAGAGAATCCTAAGCAAGCTCCATGCTGCCAGCGCAGAGCCAGACACGGGCTCAAACTCATGAACTATGAGATCATGGCCTGAGTCGAAGTCAGATGCCCAACCAACGGAGCCACCCAGGCGCTCCTGAATAAATAAACATTTAAAAAGACAGGTGAGGGGGGCACCTGGGTGGCTCAGGTGGTTAAGTGTCTGACTCTTGATTTCAGCTCGGGTCACGATCTCACGGTTTGTGAGTTCAAGCCCCGCGTCAGGCTCTTCACTGACGATGCGGAGCCTGCTTGGGATTTTCTCTCTCTCTCAAAAATAAGTGGACATTTAGAAAGAAAAAGAAACTATACTGTTCATCTGTGGGTGGCATCTATGCTAAGTCAGGGTGATTAGTGCCAAAGTTGCTTTGCAAGATCACAGGGATTCATCCTGGATTATCTGGGTGGGCCCTACGCTGCAAATTGCAAGTGTCCTTGTACGAAGGGAAGCAGAGGGAGATGTGACATGGAAGGCAACGTGATCGGTGAAGCAAGTTCCTACCCTACCGATTCTGAAAATGGAAGAAGGTGCCAGGGGCCAGGGAACGTGAGGAATGCAGCTCAAGAAGCTCGAAAAGTCAAGGAACCCAATTCTTCCCTGGAGCTTCCAGAGGGAGCCTGGCCCTGGTGACCTCTTGATTTTTGGCCCAGGAAAACTAACTTTGGACTTCTGACTTCCAGAACTGTAAGAGGATGTGTGTGGTCTGTAAGCTGGCGCCCCACGAAACTCATACACCCCTCCAAGCCAACTGTCTGAAAATCCATCAGTCTACTGGCCAGCAGTCCACTAGGTAGTTTGTCTGTCCGGGACTCAGGTGGCTTCTCCGCCTGGTGAGTGCCTCGCTCTGGGCTGCAGTAGCAGAGCATCCAGAGAAGGGTCGGTGTTCGCAGAAAGGTCTCCCCTGGCTGGGCGGGGGAGGGGGGGGCAGGTGGTGTTCCCTCCTCTGCCTGCTCAGTCGCTGCTCTCAGGGCTGGGCGGCCTGGGGGTTCCCGAGCTGCCCTGGAGTAAAGGCTACTAGCCTGTCCTTCCCCTCAGTTGGACCCGTCTCCGCTGGAAATTCTGGGAGAGCCCCTGTGTCTCCAGGACGGGAGCAGGACACTTTGGGAGTGCAGGGTGAATTCACATCAAAAGTCCCCGGCTGCTAAAGCCAGGCTCAGTGCACCCTGCACCCCCCAAAAATGGGCTCCGCCATCCTCCCCAACCCCTGCTTGCAAAGACCTTCCTTCCCAGCTCCTCGTGCTGAAATCCCATTGGTGCTCGAAGGACCATCTTCTCTGCAATGTATTTCCTGATCACTCCGCCCAGTGGTCACGAGCCTACCAACACAAGACAGAGAGGACTTGCTCCTCAGGTCCCGGCATGCCGTCTCCCACCTGCCTCAGGGCCTTGTCTCAGACTGCCTCATCTCCACAATGGGGTGACAGTGTTCCAGGGGCGTGCCTCCCTCCAGATGCCTCGCGCGTCACTCCTTGCCATCACTGATCACAGCATCGTCCCAATGCCCAGCGAGATCGGAGAGCTGGGTCTGAGTCATTCCATGTCCTAGTGCCTTACAGCCATCCTGGCTCCGTACGCGTTACTCCTTGACTCCCTGAGTGTTGGGGCATCTTAGGACCAGAAGGTCACTGACAGAGGTCAGGGTCACTCACGGGGATAAATATCAGGGCCTCTGGGATTATATGTAGAGCAGCTCACCAAAGCCATGAACCAAGATTCATTTCTCAAGATTTATTGATGCTTCCTAAGTGCTGCGAAGACAGCTCACAAAAGCCCCTGTCTGTAAGGCTTCCCAGTCTGGGGGGGGAAAGATGCAAGAACACCAAACAGCTCGGTCCCTGAATTGCCCGGCTTTGGCTAGGGAGGGAGGTGGGGTCAGTGGACCCGGTGGTTTGGGTGCGGTGGAGGCTAGGTTAGGACCACCCGAGGGCTTGCGGTGAGGCTGGAGCGGAGGTCCCAGTGCCTGTACCAGACAAGGCTGGGAGGGATGGTTCTCCGTAGTCAGGGATGGAGAAAGATAAAGAAATCGATGGAGGTGCGCGGCGCGGGAAAGGGGAGCCGCTCAGGGATCGGCCACGGGCGGTGGGCGGGGCTCTCGGGGCGCGGGGCGGGGTCAGCAGCTGCGCCTCTTTTCACAAATCCAGTTGTCCCTCTCGTTGTCGCACGGTGCGTCGTTCCACATCCCGGTGCGTAGCATCATCACGCAGTCCTCGCGCCCCATAGAGTCATTGGGCTCCCCCAGGTTCCAGTGGCTGCGGAGGTTTGTCGGGGGGTGTTTCTGGGAGTCTGAGGATGGGCCTGGCGTCCGGCCCTGGGATCTATCCTGGTACTGCTTGGGTCCAATTTAGACACCCCGCGGGTCTACTCTGAGCAAGCACCTGGGAGATAACTTTCTAACTCCCAGAATTTAAAGGCTCCGCCAGGGCCTGGTGTCCAGCCTGCCCATCCCACAGAGTCCCTGAGATCTGGCCAAAGCACTGGCGCTAGGGTCTGACCTGTCCCTCTCCCCAAGTCCCTTCCCTCACCTGAAGCTGAGCGGGACTCCGTCTACCCACTGGTAGCCCTGGATCTGGCGCCCGCGGCGCACGGCCCTCAGGCCCTGCCAGTAGCCGCGGCCTTGCGTGTTCCGACTCAGGAAGCCCTGCGCGGGGAAGGAGACNTCGCCCTCCCTCCCCGCCCCGCATCCCCCGGCCACGCCCCCTCAGGTGAATTCCGCCTCCCGCCTGGGACCTCGGGGGCTGCACACCTGCTCCTCCAGGTCCCCGACTATCACCAGGTGCCCGCCTTTGCCCGCGCAGTAGCGCTGCGACTCCTCCCACGTGGCGCGCAGGATGGAGAAAAGGTAGCAGGCGCCCTGGAAGGGCAGCCACGATGCGGGGCACTCCTCACAGGAGCCTGCGGGAAGGTCAAAAGAAGGTCAAAGAAGTGAATTGCTTCCGAGTAGAACGGACGGAAAAAACTGGGGGGAGGTAGGTCTAGGGGCGCAGCCGCAGAGGATAGGCCACGGTCAAAGGGCAGGACAGCTCTGGTCAAGGAATCCCAAGGCCCACAGGTAGGGTCCACTTGTCCCCTCCTCTCTCCCCTCTGTCTTGCTCACTGTTCCCCAGCCGGGCGGCCTCCAGAGCCCTGAGCAGCTCGCTGCGGATGTTCTCGCGGTCCCGGCCCGCTTCAGCCAAGCTCTGGGTCACTGTAAAGTCAAGGGAGTCCAGATTATGGCTCAGGTCAGCGTCAGGAGGAGGGTCATAATTAGGTAAAGGTCAGCATCCATGTCCGTGGTCATGGTCATGGTCAAGAACGACATCACGGGCAAGGACTGTTACAGCTGGTTGGGGCCAAGTTGCGGTTGGGGTTATGAGTTGTAGTTGAGATCAGAGGAGGTCGGAGGTCAGGATCACAGGATAGGGTCGCGGTCACCCAGGACCTATCTCCAGGATAGGTGTCAGTATGTGAATCAAGGGTCGAGTGACAGCCAGGGTGAGGGATCAGGGGTGGAGGCAATGTCCAGCTCTCACCGCGATCGCTCAGTTCTTTGAGGGCATTTCCCTGCTCGATCAGCTTCGCCTGCGCCTCCCCCAGCTCCGCGCGTGCCCTCTGCAGCAGCGTCTGTGTCCCTGAGCCTGGGAAGGAGGGGGGAAGGGAGGGGGGATGCGCGCGGGACGTCCATGACCAACCCGCCCTGCCCCCACCTGCTGCAGACCCCACCCCCACTC
>NW_027532882.1:681964-692830 GCF_008692635.1 Crocuta crocuta | reverse complement strand
TGGGGACTCACAGGACACCCTTCCCCGCTCTCGGGCCAGCCCCCGGACTGAGGGGTCGTCACCCACCCTGTCTCCAGGGTCCTAGACACTCCCGCCCCGCACATCTGGGGGGTTAAGAGTCACCGAGTGCACGCACCGTTTGTCCTCAGCAGGTCCTGGTGGCCGAACAGCGCCCCCCGCTCCGTGGAGGCTGTGGAGAGAGGCTCCTGCAGGCGGGGCCGGGGGACCCCGGAGCTCTCCCCTGGCCCAGGGGGTGAAGGAGCCCCCGTGTCGGGACGTGCAGAAGGGGCGGCAAGGCGCACAGCGCACGTGATGTGCACACACACACACGGAGGAGAGACAGACACACGGGGACATGCACACACATTCATGCATGCACACGCATACACAGGTGGGTCACACAGGCCAAAGGCATGCACAAGCTCTGTTCACTCATGTTCTCACTCCGACCCAGGCAGGGGTCCGGGACCCTGCTGGAGCGACCTGAGACAGAGGGAAGGTCTTTGCTCCCCCCGGGGGGACCTCATTATGCGTCACTCACCCTGAGAAAATAGGATGCTCAGAATGAGGGCCCACAGGACTAAGGCTGCCACCAGCACCAGCACCAGGAAGAAGAGTCTCCGTCCCCAGTGTCCCCAGCGCCCTGGGATAACACAGATGGACTCTGTGGGTCTCCCCTGCACCAGGACTGCCCTGGACCTCTGGGCCCCTGAGGACAGAGCCCTCGGAGCTTGGCTTCCTCCCAGGGAACGGAGATTCAGAGAGGTGAAATAACTTGCTCGTGGTCACACAGCTTCTGAAGTGGCAGAGTTATAATTCGAATCCAGGTCCAGCTGGTTCTGGCGCCTGCGATGTCTCTCCTGGACCCACTGCATGGACCCCCTCTTGGCTGTTCCCCTTCCTTCTCCCATCAGACCCCAAACCTCTGGCCTGAGAGACCCCAGGGGGCCCGGTGAGGGAGTCTCATCGCTCATACCCTCAGGGGCATCCTCGAGCCCGCCGCGCCACTTGCTGTACCGGGCAGTGTCCATGGTGAGTGGGCGCCCAGCCCTGGGCATAGATATAAATGTAGCCCCTGCTGGTCCCGCCTCCTCTTTTCCTTCCTTTCCATCTTCCTCTCAGTTCCTGGTGCCAGGGATTCATTGACCAATCACAGTGCAGGGCCCTGTCTGTGGAAGGGAATAGAACTCTAAGAGAGTTAAGGAGTCTGGGGCACAAAATTCAGCCAGAGGTGCTGGGCTCTCGATACATGCAGCAGGCCAGTCGGGTCAGGCATCTGGAAATGTGCAGCAAATTCTCCGAGCGGAATCCCTCCAACAGACGTGTAGACCACGTCTCCACTGAACTTGCCATAAATATGGCAGCAATTTTCTACCCCTGGGTCAACGTGGACACGTCATGACCTGGTGGGGCTTTAGTGAAAGCAGGCTTCCCTTAACTCCAAGCGAATGGCTGTCCTCACTGTTTGGGGGTGCTGTCAGCATGTTTCTGGAAGTGGTGAGTTTGAGACCATGGGGAGAATCTGGCTGAATGGGGGGCGAGATGGGGGCTTCGGTGGGTACCTGGGAGCGGTCTGTCACCGGCTCTTGCTTTCTCTAAATGAGAATCCAGAGCCAAGAGGAAATCCTTTAAGTACAGTGGGAGAAAATGGGCCTCATCCAGAATAAGGAGATGTAAAATCTCACCTACGAGCCAGATGATAACCTCAGGCAAATCATTTACCCTTTTCTTCATCTTTAGCATCAACAGGTGGTAAAGCTTTCATTCACCCCATTCATTATGTTTCTGTGGCCATGTAGAAGACAGATGGGGAAGGGACCGGGAGACGGGGAAAGAGAGAGAATCCAAAGCAGGCTCTGCACTCGAGGAGGGGCTCAAACTCACAAACTGCGAGATGATGACCGAGCAGAAGACGGACGCCCAACCGACTGAGCCACCCAGGCGCCCCTACCATGGATCTGCTTTTTGTCTTTAGATTTGTTTGCATTTTTCTAGCATTTGTAGAAATGGCACCGTACAGCCCTTCGAGATTGGTTTCGTTTGCTCAGCATAATTATTTTGATTCATCCATGCGGCTGCAGTAATACCTCATTCGTTTTTTTACTGCTGAGTGGAATTTCGTTGCGTGGATATGCCAGCCTCATGACCCACTTGCCTGCTGGTGGGCATTTGGGCTGTTCTCGGTTGCAGCCATCGTGAATACAAGTGCTGTGAACTTTTGGGAGCAAGGATTTTTGTGCACGTATGCTCTCATTTCTCTTGGGTGTATACCCAGGAGTGGATGGTGGCGTTACACGGGAGGCATGTGTCTCATTTTTTTCGAAACTGCCAAGACTATTTTCCAAAACGGCTGTGCCATTTTTCATCCCAATGAATGAGAGTTCCGTTTCCTCTAAGTTCTTGCTAGCACATGGCATGGTTAGTCTTTTTAATTTGAGCCGTTCTATTATTTGCATGGTGTGATTTTAAGTTGCATCCCCTTGATGATTAATGACGTGGAACATCTTTTCACGTGTTTCTTTGCCATCTTAATATTTTATTTGGTGACCTGTCTCTTCTGATCTTTTGCCCATTTAAAGAAATAGATTGATCTGAGAGAGCAAGATGGTCACTCGCAGCTTTATGGGAGCCATCCGAGGAAACTGGGCCAGGGTTCTCGTTCTTGCTGTGTCTGCTCAAACTGGTACAGTGTGATCTGGAAACACGGCTCAATATGTGCGACCAGTGTCTCCATCAGTATGTGAAGGATACAGGCTTCACCAAGTTGGATTAAGTGAACTTCCTTGCAAGGATTATCTAAGAAATCTACCCTAACTGCAGGTATCCAAGATACCTACCTT
The DNA here is from genome assembly GCF_008692635.1 of Crocuta crocuta. Taxonomy (NCBI): domain Eukaryota; kingdom Metazoa; phylum Chordata; class Mammalia; order Carnivora; family Hyaenidae; genus Crocuta; species Crocuta crocuta. Next base: position 689,990 of record NW_027532882.1, on the reverse strand, counting down.
GATGTTCACTCATACACACACATACACACACACACACACACACACACTTCAATTAGGAGTGTTTGTTTAAAAATGGGTTGCTAGGGTGCCTGAGTGGCTCATTCGGTTAAGCGTCTGACTTTGGCTCATGTCATGATCTCACTGTCTGTGAGTTCGAGCCCTGCGTCAGGCTCTGTGCTGACAGCTCAGAGCCTGGAGCCTGTTTCGGATCCTGTGTCTCCTTCTCTCTTGCTGCTCCCTCCCCGCTCATGCTCTCTGTCTTTCAAAAATGAAAAAACACCAAAAAATGTTTTAAAAATGGGTTGCTTATTTTCTTATTGTTTTGAGAGTTCTTTAGAATATTCTGGTAGCAAACCTTTCATCACATATGTGGTTTTCCAATCTTTTCTCCGAGTCTGTGGCTTTTCTTTTCATTCCTTTAACAATGGCTTTCAAAGAGCAGAGTTTTAAATGTTGCCAGAATCTAATGTACCTGTTTTTCTTCTATGGATTTTGCTTTTGGTGTTCTAACGAAGAACTCTGCCTAATGCAAACATTTCTCCTATGGTTTTTCCTAACAGGGTTTACATTTGGAGTTCATTTTGAATAAAGTGCAAGGTCTTATAATTGAAATTCTTTTTTTTTTTTGGTACATTAGCTTGAAATGTTGTTAAACTAGAAGCAACTCGAGGTCTAAAACAGTATAGCCAAGTGGGAAAGAGCAGGGCTCTGGAGAGAGAGGAGCCTGGGCTTGATTCTTGGTAGTGTCACCATAAGCCTCAAATTCCTCCTCTGTAAAATGGAAGCAGTAAAGGGCTATCAGCACCCTATCCACATTCCCTTGGCATTTACTTATCTCCTTGTAAACTCCTGGAATTCTTCGCCTGAGGATTTTTTTCCTCTCACCCAAGTGGAGGGCAGGTTGGGAGTGCAAGACAGCTAACACTCTGGTTTAGGAGAACTCTGAGTCATGTGTTCTAAACTACCTTCCGAAGATGCCCAGTGGGATTCAGGTCCAGTACACACAACATACCCCTTATTGACTCTTTCTTGTCTCTCTGTCCCATTTCCCTTTCCTCTTGGGACCTCTAGGATCACCTCCCAGGGAAATGACAAATTTTCAAATTCTTTTTTTTTTAATATTTATTTATTTTTGAGATAGAGACAGAGCATGAGCAGGGGAGGGGCGGAGAGCAATAGAGAGAGGGACACAGAATCCGAAGCCGACTCCAGGCTTTGAGCTGTCAGCAAAGAGCCCGATGCAGAGCTCAAACTCATAGACTGCAGATCATGACCTGAACTGAAGTCCAGCGCTTAACCGACTGAGCCACCCAGGCGCCCCGCGAATTTTCAAATTCTTAAGCTCTGCTTCTGGGGTTACCCAAAGACTCCGCGCAGTGACACGCTCAGCCTGGTGGGGATCCGTAGGAGGTAGCTGTTCTTGTCGCTGACATTATCATCTTCTCTCCGTCGTTGCCATCCAAGTTCAGTGGGACCCCTAGTAAATGGAATTATCCATGTTCAGGGAGAGAGTTGGCCAGAAAAGATTTAAGAATTGCTGATTTGTGGCTCGTTTCCCTGGGGGGCAAGTGAAAAGAATGACCAGCAAGATGATGATAACACGAGATGGCCTCTACTTGAAAAATCCTGGCCACAAATTCCTCCCCTCTGGGTACACCTGCCTCTCGGGATGTGACTGTGAGTCCTCCCAACCAGAGGTGGAGTCTATTCTCCTGGCCTCGGGAATGGGCATTACGCCCGTGACTTGCTTTAACCAATCCGTGTGCGGAGGTGGCAGCCCGTGACTTGCCAGTTAGGGCCCCAGGATGCTTGCGGCCTCTGCCTTCCCGCCACCTGCCGCCGCGTTCGGGAGCCTGGCTTGGCTTCGGGAGGTGGAGGGGCGGCGAGGACCCGCCACCGGGCCACCCGACCGCAAACTTCCCTTGACCCTTCCAACCGTTCTGTCTTCCGAATCCAACAACCCAGCTGATTCTAGGCAAGGCCAGGAAAGGAGCCACATCAGTCAGGCCACGGAATTGTGAACAATTGCAGATGGCTGTTGTTGTAAGCCACCGGGTTGGAGGCTGGGGGTTGTACGGCCGCGGCTAACTGGAGTGGCCGTGGCCTTGACAAGTGAACCTTTGTGCCCCAAGCGGACGCTGCAGCCCTGATGGAGTCTGGGATGAGCCGGGGAGGGACGTCCTGGGAAGGCAGCGGGGGCGTCCGGGGACATCTCCAGACAGAGGACAGGCAGCTCTTTTTTACTTCCGGCATCAGCATTCTTGGAAGCATGAGTCCCCAGAATCTCGGCCCCCACTCAGGCCCCCACGCAGCCGGAGAGCTTCTGACCCGCAGCTTCCCCAGTGCCCGGGCTTCCCTGCTCCAGATGCTTCCTCTTGGAAGCCGGGATTTTGTGGATTTCTCTGGGGTGTGTTTACATAAGTGGCCACTTGCAACTTCCTGTGGCTTCTGGGATGCCTGCTCATGTGCCTCGTGAGCTGCTCTCTGTCGGAAATCTTTCTAGGCACTGGAGATTCAGCAAGGTCCAAAATTGGCAAAACTACTGGTGTTTATGGAGATTACAATCTTGGGAAAGGAAAGACGATAAATAAACAAACCAGTATGTGCTGGGGACTATAATGTCACCAACGGATACGTATATACTTGTACTAAACTGTCCCCTCCCTCTCCCTGGGGATAAAACGTAAGGAGATGGTGATGGGGGGGCAGCTGTTTTAGGTAGGTTTGGTCACGAAAGGTCTTTCCGAAAAAGCAGCCTTTCTTTGGAAAACAGTTTGACAGTTCCTCAATTAAACATAGAAGTACCGTAGGACCCAGCAACTTCACTCCCAGGTATCTACCCAAGAGAATTGAAAACATGTCCACACAAAAACTTGAGGATGGATGCTGAGGGCACCATGATTTGTAATAGCCAAAAAGCGGAACTGAGCCAAATGTCCATCAACTGATGAAAGGATAAATACAATGTGGTATATCCATTCAATGGGGACCATTATTCAGCCCTAAAAAGGAACAAAGCACCGACGTGTGCTATAATGTGGACAAACCTTGAAAACATGCAAAACAAAAGAAGCCAGACACAAAAGGTCATATATTGTAGGACTCCATTTATATGAAATGACCAGAAGAAGGAAATCTATAGACATAGATACCTGATTAGCAGTTGCCTAGGGCTGGAAGTGATGAGAGAAACTAGAAGGTGGTGGTTAAAGGGGTACATGATTTCTTTACAGATTTATTAATTTATTTTTCTATTTTAGAGAGCATGAGTGGGGGAGAGGGAGAGAGGGAAAGAGAGAGAGAATCGTAAGCAGGCTCCATGCTCAGCAAGGAAGCTGATGTAGGCAGGGCTCGATCCCATGACCTGAGCCAGAATCAAGAGTGAGCCAACCAGGCGCCTGGGGGTACTTGGTTTCTTTTTGGGATTATGAATGTTCTTACACTAATTGTGGTGATGGATGCAGAAGTGTGTGGATATCATAAAAACCTTTGAACGGTAAGGGGGAATTGTATTGCGCATGAATCGTATTTCAAGAAAGCCAGAAAAAGAAGGGGAAACGTTGAAGCAGAGATCCAAATGAAGCAAAGGAATAGCCTGGAACTTACTGAAAGAAACACACGCCAGGGGCGCCTGGGTGGCTCAGTCGGTTGAGCATCCGACTTCGGCTCAGGTCATGATCTCGCGGTTCGTGGGTTCGAGCCCTGTGTCAGGCTCTGTGCTGACCGCTAGCTCAGAGCCTGGATCCTGCTTCGAATTCTGTATCTCCCTGTCTCTCTGACCCTCTCCTGCTCACACTGTCTCTCTCTCTCAGAAATAAATAAGAAATATTAAAAACAATTTAAAAAAAGAAAGAAAGAAAGAAACACACGCCAACCAGAGGGAGCCGTGGAGATGGGCTGTGCCCGCCTATAAGGGGAACGCGGCCAGTGGGTGGTGAGCAAGGAGAAACTCATGGAGTTAACTCTCGTTTATGTAACAAATACTCCTTTAATGACTCCTAAGTCCTGAGAGTGAAGAGCACGAAGCCAAAATCTTAGGTCTCACAGAAGTCAGACCTTAAACCAAGAATTTCATTTACTCTGTTACTAGAATAAAATGTCCCATAAATTCATTTCTTTTTCTAATTAGTGGCTTCCTCCCTTACTTTTCTTATGACCAGGCAGCTCGGATTTTCTCGCTTTTCTCTTGAGTTGTCCCAGAATCTGTAAGGGCCCTTAAAACCAAATGTCCGAGGAGGGGGAACAGAAAAGCCTTTCCCCTCAAATGGAAATTGGATCTTACCTGTCCCTACCCCAGTTCTGCTCCAAAACATTCAGTGGTGCTCCCGCAGCCTGGCACCCAGGGTCTGAGCCGCGAATGGAATGGTATAGACAGCCTTCTGGGCCCAGATCCCCACAGACCAATGCTGTATTTCTTTGCAGGAAGAAGATTCCATTCCCTCCATGAGCACGTGGCCTGATACCCCGTCATCCCTGGGACTCAGCCCCTCAGGTCACGCACAGCAGCCCCTCTTTAATTCATTCAACAGATTGGAGTGCCTCGTGTGTACCATGCTCTGTTGAAGGTCCTGACTAAGACAGCTGAGCCCAGCCCAGATGGATCTAAACCAGAATATTTGAAAAGCAAAACTTTGGTGGAAAAAATTCAGGTGGGAAGGGTTTCTTTTTTTTTTTTTAATAATTTTTAATTTTTATTTATTTATTTTATAGTTTATTTTTGAGACAGAGGGAAACAGAGCATGAGTAGGGGAGGGGCAGAGAGAGAGGGAGACACAGAATCAGAAACAGGCTCTAGGCTCTGAGCTGTTGGCACAGAGCCCAACGCCGGGCTCGAAATCATGAACTGCGAGATCGTGACCTGAGCCCAAGTCAGACGCTTAACTGACTGAGCCACCCAAGTGCCCCAATTTAAGATTCTATGTTTTTTAAATGTTTTATTTCTTTCTGAGAGAGAGAGAGACAGCATGAGCAGGGGAGGGGCAGAGAGAGAGGGAGACACGGAATCAGAAACAGGCTCCAGGCTCTGAGCTGGCAGTCAGCACAGAGCCCGACGCGGGGCTCGAACTCACGAACCGCGAGATCATGACCTAAGCGAAAGTCGGACGCTTAACCGACTGAGCCACCTAGGGGCCCCTGAAGTCAGATTCTTAACCAACTGAGCCATCCAGGTGCCCCATTGTGTGTTTTTTTAAAAATATTTTTATTTATTTCTAGGAGAGAGGGAGAGACAGCGTGGGCAGGGGAGGGTCAGAGAGAGAGGGAGAGACAGACTCTGAAAGAGGCTCCAGGCTCTGAGCTGGCAGTCAGCACAGAGCCCGACGCGGGGCTCGAACTCACGAACCGCGAGATCATGACCTAAGCGAAAGTCGGACGCTTAACCGACTAAGCCCCCCAGGCGCCCCCCATTGTGTTTGTTTTTAAAAACTAATTTATTGGGGCGCCTGGCTGGCTCAGTTGGTTAAGTGTCCAGCTCTTGATGTTAACTCAGGTCATGATTTCATGTTTTGTGAGTGCAAGCTTCACATTGGCCTCCGTGCTGAGTGCACAGAGACTGCTTGGGATTCTCTCTCTCTCCCTCTCTCTCTCAAAAAAATAAACAAAAAAATAATTTACCAAGTGAAATCCTTAATTCCTTCATGTTCACTCTCTTGTTTTCTATTTCCCTCTTCCTTCTCCCCCTCCCCCCGACCTCCTTAGTTAAAAAATGTCTTTAAACTTTGAACTACTTTTACTGCTTCTCATTGAACTTCACTGTGGCTTCAGATTGTGTTTCCCAGCTCCTGAGATTATGAGTATCCACTGGATGTTGATACATTCTTCTGGTTTGCTTTCCTGTAAATTGTTTGTATCCTTCATCTGTTGTTTTCAGGAAGTGGTTTGTTTTCTTCTTACTAATTAATAGTAGTTCTGGGGGCGCCTGAGTGGCTCAGTGGGTTAAGCGTCCAACTTCGGCTCAGGTCATGCATGATCTTGGGGTTTGTGAGTTTGAGCCCTGCATCGGGCTCTGTGCTGACAGCTGAGAGTCTGGGGACTGCTTTGGATTCTGTGTCTCCCTCTCTCTCTGCCCTTCCCCCCCTCCCAAAAGTAAATAAACATAAAAAAATTTAATTTATAGAAGTTCTGTATGCATCACAAATAAGATGCAAATATCATCTCACTGGTGATGGCTAGTCTTTCCATTTTCCTTAGGGTGTTTCAGAGTGCTCGTCACTGAGTAAAACTTGGTGGCCACCTACTCTGAAGCAAATGAACGATAAGATCTAGTGTCTAGGTATCAGTAACCTGGGGTCTCGCAAGGTAGCACATGGACTCATAGTACTGTGACATTTATGTGAGTCACGCACAGCCATACCACGTCCATATATCTGAGGATGCGTATCACACTATCACTGAGGTCAGAGTAGATGCCTATGGCCCAGAGTGTGGAAGAAGTCCGACGTTAGAAGTCAGCAGTGCTCAGAAGACAATTCAGAGCTGATGTCGATTCTTTTTCCCCCAAAATGGGAGGGTCCTGCACCTCTTCCCAGAAGTCCCCTTCTTCCGAGACTCAAGGCTCATCTTGCCTTTCTCATCAGAAATGGAGCCCGCATCAACAGGCACCGACAGCTGACTTAGCAGCAGAATTTCAGTGTGGGGCAGAACTTTCGGGGAGGGCACACCCTTCTCTGGGACTCTCCAGGACAGCAGTACTCAGGAGGGGCGTGGGCTCAGTGGGAGGAAACGGTGAAAAAAAAAAGCCGCAAGGATTGCACCATCTCATCCAAATAATGTTCTTGGGAAAGGGTGTAGATAGGATTGATTCATCAGCCTTTACGGAGGGAGAATCAGTGAAAGCTGTTTGGAGGAGCCAAGGTGGTCTTCTGGAAGTGGGCATCAAGGACATGTCGAGAGAAAAGGGTCTGTCCTGCAGAGGGCACAGGGGCACAGCCAAGGGCAAGAGACAGGATGCTGGGTCTCTCTTGTCTGTGCCTGTGGCAGAAGCTGCCTCGGGGAGGGATGGGGTGGGGTGGGGGGAAGCTATTCAGCCTCGCGAGGCAACCAGAAGGCAACCCACCCCCGTGCCGTGCCCAGAATTCACCGAAAGGGGAATTAAAAGGGAAGGGAGGTTCCTGGCATGAGGCTGGCCACAGACCTTTAACCACCAGTCCTGGACCCAGAAGAGGGAAGGGAGACCCATTGGGTTGGGGTGGGGAGGCAGAATGTGACCGGGGATTTGAAAACAATGTGATGAGTCTAGGAAGCACAGAGAATGTGAGGACCGCTGGAGGCATCTGACTCAGCCTAGAGGATCTGGGAGGGCTCCCTGGAGGAGGTGAGGTCTGGAGGAGTCAGAATTATTTTGGAGGAGGGGCGCCTGGGTGGCTTAGTTGGTTAAGCGACCGACTTTCGCTTAGGTCATGATCTCATGGTTTGTGGGTTCGAGCCCCGCGTCGGGCTCTGTGCTGACTGCCAGCTCAGAGCCTGGAGCCTGTTTCAGTCTGTGACTCCCTCTCTCTCTGACCCTCCCCTGCTCACGCTGTCTCTCTCTCTGTTGCCTAGAAATAATAAAAAACAAAAACAAACAAAAAAAACAATTATTTTGGAGGAGATGTGTGGACGAAGGAGCGTTCTCACTATGATATTAGCACATGCAAAGTTCAGGATTAGGACCCTTGGAAAGGCTGAGACTAACTCGGGGGCCGTAGTCTGGGGCTGCAGTGTCAGCTGGGGCTGGGTCACACAAGGACTTAAATAGCAGGGACCAGGGGTTTGGAGTAAAGTGGGAACAAGGCAGCGGCACCTGGGGGGCTCAGTCGGTTGAGCTGACTCTTGATTTCTGCTCAGGTCATGATCTCACAGTTCCTGGGATCAAGCTCCATACCATTGTCTATGCTGACAGTGTGGAGCCTGCTTGGGATTCTTTCCCTCTCTCTGCTCCTCCCCTACTCACGTGGGTGTGTGTGCGCTCAGTCGGTTGGGTGTCCAACTTCGGCTCAGGTCATGATCTCGTGGTTCATGGGTTCAAGCCCCGCATCGGGCTCTGTGC
>NW_027532882.1:679254-681947 GCF_008692635.1 Crocuta crocuta | reverse complement strand
AAAAAAAAAAAAAAAAAAACCTATAAAAAAAGTGAGAAGAAGGTAGAAATCCCAGGGTTCAGCATCAGCATCAAGGCTAAGGCCACTCCGTGGCTTCAATTTTCTCTAGAGACGGGAGGCTCACTACTCCCCAGGGAAACTGGCTCAATGCAAAGGCTATGTTATGCATTGCTTGCGGCTGTTAGTCTCGGCTTTGCTTTTTTTATTATGAAAAAAAGTAAGCACACACAAAGGCATGCAGAAAAAAAGCTAGAAACATGAAAACCTGCGCGACTTCCACTCGGCTTTACCAGGTTTTGACTGCATCACATACTTCGGATCTTCTTAAAAGGAAATAAATTGTACTCTCTCCTCCTGATCTCCACCCTAACGATCAAGGTGGGAAGGAGAATCCCACGTGGGAACTTCTCATCGCAAGCTCTTGCCTCAACGTCTGTGTAGAGGGAGAGGGAGAGGGGAGACAGGCTGAGTGGGGGAGGCCAGGGGCTGGAGCAGTGCACAGGCCCGACCCCCATGCTCTCCGCCATCAGATCCTTTGGCAGCAGGAGAAAGGAAAAGATGGCCATGCAGGGCACAGTCTGTGCAGCCAAGGCTGGAGAAAACCCTGAGAGACGTCTACACGTAGGGGAGTAGGAATTGGGAAATACTACCTTCCCCGATACTGGAAACTTTGCTTCGGGGACCCAGGAGCACGTCGATCTGGGGACCCCAAGCACTGGTATGTGCAGCCTGGCCTTCTGTGTGGTGCTGAGGAGGTCGGGCTTGGGCATCAGATAAACTCAGGACGTGCTGTGTTAGGGCCAGACACCAACGGTCAAAGTGAAGGTCAGGGTGCCCGTCCCCGCAGAAGGACGATGGGACCGCCCTCCCGGACACGTCAGTTCCGCCTTTGATCCAAAAGGCCCCTAAAAACTTTTCAGTGGGTGGGGGGAGGGGAAACAGTAAATAAATTGTAACCGACAGTCCTGTGTCCTTCTCCGGTCTTAGTTCTCTCTTTTCTCCCCCGAGGCGACCGCCCTCGCAAGCTTCGTGTTTACTATGTTAAAAAACACTTTATGCGTTTAGACAATAGATCCGGGGGCTTTACCCATGCGGAAGCCTTCTGTAAGTGGCACCGCACGTTCTGTGTCCTTCCACAATTTATCTTTTGTCTCCTCCACACTACAAGATCTAGCTCTCAACACTCAGTCTTCATTTAAAAAAAAAAAAAAGCTAAGCATTTGCGCTTAGTAAACAAAGGACAGGATAAAACTTGCATAATTTGATAAGCGCCAAATTTCCAGGAACCCGCAGAACTGTCTTCCTTTTTATTTTTTTTAACTTTTTAATGTTTATTATTTATTTTTTGAGATAGAGAAAGAGAGAGAGAGGGAGGGGCAGAGAGAGAGGGAGACACAGAATCTGAAGCAGCTCCAGGCTCTGAGCTTTTAGGACAGAGCACAACGCCGGGTTCGAACTCACGAACCCGTGAGATCATGACCTGAGCTGAAGTCGGACGCTTAAGCCACTGAGCCACCCAGGCGCCCACAGAAGTGTCTTCCTTAATGACAAATTCTGAGGAGCATTTTTGATAACAATCAAGAACAAAAGAAAGGTGTCCATCTTGCTATTTTGTCAACGCAAGAAGAAAATCAAAATAAGTAAGACCCGTACATATTGGAAAGGTTGACAGTATTTTGCAGCCCTGATTAATTTTCTCAAAAGTCCTGGCGATGTAACTTCTGGATTCATTAAAGGGTGAAGCAAGACTGATCTATAAAGGGAGCAGCCTTCTGATGAACAAACAATGAGCAGTTGTAAGAAAAACTCTTGGCTATTAATTCTTCCCAAATTAATTTATAAATTCAGTATCATCCCAATAAAAATCTTAAGTAGATTAAAACTTTTTTTAATGTTTACCCCTTTTTTTGAGAGAGAGAGAAGAGACAAAGCACAAGTGAGGGAGGGACAGACACACACACACACATACACACACACACACACACACACACACACACACACACACAGAATCTGAATCAGGCTCCAGGCCCTGAGCTGTCAGCACAGAGCTCAACTCAGGGCTTGAACTCATGAACAGTGGAGGAGTTCGGATGCTTAACCGACAGAGCCACCCAGGCGCCCCAATAAGCTATATTTTAAAGCACTCAGGGGCTCCTGGTGGCTCAGTCAGTTAAGCGCCTGACTCCTGAATTTAGGCTCAGACCATGACCTCATGGTTCATGGGTTTGAGCCCCACATCGGGCTCTGCACTGGCAATGCAGTGCCTTCTTAGGATTCTCTCTCTCTCTCTCTCTGTCCTTACCCAGCATGTTCTCTCTCTCAAAAAAATTTTAAAATGTTTTATTTATTTATTTTTTTTTGAGAGAGAGAGAGAGAGACAGACAGCATGAGCAGGGGAGGGGCAGAGAGAGAGGGAGACACAGAATCCGAAGCAGGCTCCAGGCTCTGAGCTGTCAACACAGAGCCCAATGCGGGGCTCGAACCCATGAACCGTGAGATCATGACCTGAGTCAAAGTTGGACGCTTAACCGACTGAGCCACCCAAGCGCCCCTATCTCTCTCTCAAATTAAATAAATAAACTTAAAAAAAATTTAAAGCATTCACCTGGACTGCAAGCTTGTCCTGAAGCTCTGGTGGTAGAATTTGGGGCACCTGGCACCCCTACCTGAATAGGAGTATGTGGACACCACCT
>NW_027532882.1:650476-679239 GCF_008692635.1 Crocuta crocuta | reverse complement strand
CCCGGCAGCAAGGGGTGACTGCATCCGCCTCTGAGAGCCCCAGGCAGGTGAAGCGGTTACTCTGGAAAGACTGCCGCTGCAGAAAGTTCTGGTGTTTGTAGAAGATCCGGGCCCTGGGCTCAGCGTCTCCCCATGCTCTTGGCAGGAAGTTCTTCTTTCGGTCTGACCTTATACCCTCTGCTCTCCCATCTGTATCCCAAGAGCACATGTGTTCTGGCTTACGGACGGGCGCACAACTGGCCTCTCGTCACCCACACCTGTCATTCGGCACCCTCACGTGTTTTCCACGCGCTAAGCGTGTACTCGTGAACTTACTCGTGACTCAGTTTCCCGTGCTGGAACCAAAGCGAGCCGGCTCCCGAGAGCTGGCCTCTTTTCAGCTCCGCCTTGAGGGGCATCATGTTAATAGCGTGGAACCGGCCACGGTGGCAGTGGGTACACCAGGGAAACTGGCAAACACTTGGAATCAGGACTCACTTCCCCCCTTTCCACCCCACCCCCGCCCCCTGCAGAGAGCTCTTCACCCTTTGCCAGCACAACCCTGGGGCTTGTTTCCGTTTCATGAGCTCCCCAAACACGAGTGTTCGGATCTCGGGTGCCTGATTCATATCTTTCTGACCCCCACCTTTCCATGCGGGGTGAGCAGCCTGTCTTCCAGAAAATTCCCTCCGGCTGTCTTGTGCTCAGTTGGCCTGTGGCCAGGTGCACGCCCCAGGTCACGGTGGCTCCCTGAACAGGTGGACCTGCTCCCTGGCACTTTTTTTTTTAATGTTTATTTATTTTGAGAGAGAGAGAGAGAGAGAGAGCAGGTGGGAGGAGGGGCAGAGAGAGAGAGAAAGGGAAGAGAGAGAATCCCAAGGCAGCTCCGCTCTGTCAGCACAGAGCCCAACACAGGGCTCAGACCCACAAAGTGTGAGATCATGACCTGAGCCTAAATCAAGATGCTTAACCGACTGAGCCACCCAGGCACCTCCCGCCTTGTCCCCAACCCCCCAATGTGGGGCAGTTTCCATTACGGTGAGTGAAGTCCCCACTTCCTGGCAGGCAGTGATGGAATCTGTCTGTTCTGATGGGAACTGGAGAAGAAGCAGTCATTTCTCGGGAAGAATGTCCACCTCCAGGGACAGAGCGGCAAGAGTGGGCTTCTGGGGCAGGTGGGACAGGGCTGGGGCTCAGGACCCCCATCCCTGTGTCTGCCTGCTCTTCAGTCCCTGGAGGGTTGGGGGTCCGTCCTTGATTCTATGCTCAGACGGCCCATTTCCCTCCCTACTTCCTGCCCCGGCCCCAGCCCAGGAGATCTCAGGAGGCCCAGCCCCCATCTCTTCCAGACTGGGAGAAGTAGGGAGCTCAGAACTAGAGGCTGGCTTAATTTAGTGCTTACTGTGTGCCTGGCCCCCTGGGAACACCAAGTACAATCATCCTTGTTACTCTGAGTTCCTATTTCTCAGATGAGGAAACCGAGGTTCAGAGAGGAGCAGTGACTCCAGCAGAATCACACCTCCCCAAAGACCCTTCCCGGCCCCTAGGACCCTGGCCCCTGGCCACCCACCAAGTCCAGCCTGCAGTTGGGCCAGTTCTTGGTGGGTCTCCCGCTTCAAAGGCTCCAGCCCTAGAGACTGTAATTATTAAGCGCCTGCTGTGTGCATACCCTGCAAGGGGCCCTCAGGGATCTTGTTTCTCCATCAGGATCTTGGTTAATCCCGTCTGAAGGTGCATCTGGAGGGCAGGTGGAGCCAGGACTCTTCCTGCTCCTCCCCTTCCCGCCCCTCCCCGGCACCACGGTGGGGAGGGGCTCTGGGTGGGCCATGGGGGAGGACAGCTGACCAGGAAAACAACCCTATCTCTCTCCGGGAACTGCCGCCCTCCCTGCCCAGGCAATGTCTGCAGCCAAAGACCAGGCCTGGAAGCCCCTGACCCTGGGGGCCTATAGCTGACCTTGGCCGAGGACAGCCCAGCAACGCCATAAAAATGAAGATTCTTGGGGCGCCTGGGTGGCTTAGTCGGTTAAGCATTCGACTTTCGCTTGGGTCGTGATCTCGCGGTTTGTGGGTTCGAGCCCCGCGTCGGGCTCTGTGCTGACTGCCGGCTCAGAGCCTGGAGCCTGTTTCAGTCTGTGACTCCCTCTCTCTCTGACCCTCCCCTGCTCACGCTGTCTCTCTCTCTCTCTTAGAAATAAAGAAAAAGCATAAAAAAAAAAATTTTTAAAAAATGAAGATTCTTAACCCACTCCCAAGAGAGGCCAATTCAGTGAGTCTGGGATGGGGCCCAGGAAAATCGGGGGGTGGGGAGAGTTTTTTCCTTTTCTGATAACTAGATTTAACTTCTGATGCACGCCCTGTCATCACAATTGAACGCATGTTGAGCCCTTAACCTGGGACGGAGACCATCGAAGGTAGAGATGGACAGGCATGGAGTCCTCAGAAGCATCTTTGAGCTCGCTCTGAAATAGGACTTTCAGTTACCTGAGCCGATTAATCCTTTGTTTACACCCGTTTGTGTCTCTGCCTCTTGCCTGACCCAGACACAGCTGAAAAGGGCAAAGCCAGTCCTGAGCTCTGAACAGAGAGATCATTTTAAATCCCTGCTTTTGGGAATGGGGTGAGAGGCGTGTGCCTTATTCTGCCCAGGCTGCTATTTAAAAAGTTTTTTTTAAATGTTTGTTTATTTTTGAGAGGGAGAACGAGACAGAGTGTAAGCCATGGAGGGGCAGAGAGAGAGGGAGATGCAGAATCTGAATTAGGCTCCAGGCTCTGAGCTGTCAGCACGGAGCCAGAAGTGGGGCTCAAACTCATAAATCGTGGGAACGTAACCTGAGCTGAAGTCTGTCGCTTAACCGACTGAGCCACCCAGGCGCCCTGTCTCTTCCTCTTCTTAGGAGCATTCTATTCCCAACACGAGGGCCCCGTCCTCCCCCGAATTACCTCCCAAAGGCCTCACCTCCAAATAACACCCTGCTGGAGATGAAGGCCTTGACATATGTACTGGGGTGAGGGCGCAAATATTAAGTCCACAATAGCATGTTAACAATGGCCATGCGTGCTTTAGTAGGGAATAGCAAAGTCCTTCAAGTTAGTCTTTTATATATATTTTTTTTCTTTCTTTAAAATTTTTTTTTAATGTTTTATTTATTTCTTAGAGAGAGAGAGAGACAGCGTGAGCAGGGGAGGGTCAGAGAGAGAGGGAGACACAGAATCTGAAACCGGCTCCAGGCTGAGCTGTCAGCACAGAGCCTGACACAGGGCTCGAACCCACGAACTGCAAGATCGTGACCTGAGCTGAAGTTGGCTGCTTAACTGACTGAGCCACCAAGGCGCCCCCGAGTTAGTCTTTCTGCCCATAGAGGTCTAGAAATTTTCATCTGATTTTGACAAGAAAGGATGAAGTCAAGAGAAGACAGGCTTCCCACATGATAAGCCAGGAGGTGGTATTCACAGTTGATAACTCTAGAAGAATCTCACAGACCTATAGCCAAGAAGCATGGCGCTGGCCACAAGGTCACCCACGTGGCCGTGAAGGCAGACAAGAGATTCCCTCCCCCCAGCTTTCCCACATTTGCCAGGAACCCGTCAATTGGGGGATGCTGAGTGACAGATCCAATCCCCTCATACATTCAAATGGACAGAGCAGAATATTTAGTGAAACCTTAACTTCCTTTTCATTGGGGTAAAACACACATCACATAAAATTGACCATTTTTACCACTTTAAAGTGTACAATTCAGGGGCATTAAGCCCATCCACAGTGTTGTGCAACCATCCCCACTCCCCGGTTCCAGAACTTTTTATCACCAGGAAGAGGAAATCCTAGACCAATTAACACTTACTTCCCACTCCCCCCCAGCCCAGTCCCTGGCAACATGAATCTGCTTTTGGCCTTTATGAAGATTTGCCTACTTTGGACATTTCATCTATGTGACATTTTGTGCCCGGCTCCTCCCACTGAGCATAATATTTTCAAAGTTCATCTATGTTGTAGCAGGTGTCAGTACTTAGTTCCTTTTTATGACTGGATAATATCCCATTGTATGAATATACTAGAGTTTGTTTACCCGTCCATTGGCTGATGGGCATTTGGGTTGTTTCCTCCTTTTGCCTATTGTGAATAGTGCTGAACTGTTAGCTTTCACTTGACCTTTCCCCAGCACCCTGTACATCTACGACAGCAATTCTGTCTACTGATGCCACAATCTCTGTCGCCTGCATCCCACCCTCCACTGCAGACCGCCATCTTGTTAGGCTGTGGTCAATCTTCAGTCTGGCAGATAAAGTCAACTCAACTGGGAGTCCCCTGTAAGCCTAGAAAAACACTATTAATGCCGCTCATGGCTTTTGGTGTTAACAACATTATCCATTTGTATCGGAACAGTTTTGAAGAATCTCAAGAGTGTCCCACCGTGGGGAGATCTACCTGTTTCCCAAATATTTCTTCCCAATCATGGAACTGAAATATGAGATCCCCACCTTGTGCTCCATGCCTGGACCAAAGGCAATGGAGAAAAACTACAGTGGATACAAAAAAGGGAAATGCAAAAAACAATCTAGAACTAGCTCTGGAAAGACTAAGCTCACCCTAAGGCTGAAAATACTATAATGATGTCTGAGCAGATCAGACTGTGAATTCTAGAAAAGGAATGAATATAAGGGACAGTCTTCAATATGCATAGCTTCTGGGGAAAGGAAGGAGAAAAGGGAAGAGAGGAAGAGGAATGGAAGGCGCAAATGTAGGGCCCTCCAAGACAAAAGAAAACTATGAATTGGAGATCTCTCAACCTATTTCCGGCACCAAGAATACTAAATTAACTCTTTGGTACGGCGACAGAAGGGGGCGCCATCGAGCCACATAGCTCATAGACCGTTCCCAGTAACAAAACATTGAACAAAAGGAACATAGTAAGTCCACAGAGAGTAGTTGCAAGAATTCAGGAAATGAGGGGCGCCTGGGTGGCTCAGTCGGTTAAGCATCCGACTCGGCTCAGGTCACGATCTCACGGTCAGTGAGTTTGAGCCCCGCATCGGGTTCTGTGCTGACAGCTCAGAGCTTGGAGCCTGCTTCCGATTCTGTGTCTCCCTCTCTCTCTGCTCCTTCCACGCTCTCTTCTTTCTCTCTCTCAAAAATGAATAAATGTTAAAAAAAAAAAAGAATTCAGGAAATGAAAATCCACACAAACCAACAAAGGAAATATGACTCCCAGAAAGGAGTCAAAGATGTGGAAGGAAATTGTAAGTCAACGCTCCAAGCAGAATTCGATACTGTATAGTGAAACGGGCATTTGCCAATATGAAAAAAAAAAGAAAACCTCCTTGCATCAAAAATTCAAAAACTAAAATACTGACATGGACAGGGATAAATGAAGGAAAGAAATGGAAGAAAAAGGCAAAATTATCTCAGAACTGCAGAATACATTATAAAGTACTCAAGAGAGAATAGACTCCAATGAAAATTTGATAAAGGGCAGTGGAAAAAAGGCAGGAAAACAACAAAAAAAATAATAATGACATTGAGAAAGAAGTAAAACAGAGTCAGGGAGAAATGGATTGAAATGGAATTCCAGGCACTGAAAGAATGATGTGTGTCTTATTGGAGTCCCTGAAGAAGAAAGACAAAACAAAACAGAGCTAATATTTAAACCATATGCAATTTTTTTTTCAGAAATAGAAAATCACTTGAATTTACACATTGAAAAGGCTCACCATGTACCTAGGAAAATTAACCCAGAATGGCCGACTCTGAGACATATTTTTAAACTATTCAGTTTCAAAGATTAAATCCCTAAGTCCTCCCAATCAAACAATTTACCAAGTCAAAAGAATTCTACTGATTTAAGGCTTTTGAAAACTAACATTCGAAACAAGACAACAATGAGTGTCATTTGAAAAACACAGCAAAACTGGACGCCTGGGTGGTGCAGTTGGTTAAGCAACCATCGGCTCAGGTCATGATCTCACCATTTGTGAGACAGAGCCCCGCATCGGGGCTCTTAAGATTCTCTCTCTCCTTCCTCCCCTGCCCCTCCTCCATTTCTCTTTTTTAAAAACCCAAATTTAAAAACACAACAAAAAACTCAATGAACAAAAGTGCAAACCAAAGATTTGATACCCAGCTCAGCTGTCCTTCAATAATGCACAAGATGTTAAGGAACTCTGTACCCATTAGTCTTATCCATTAGTCTTCAACAATAGGATAATTGTTCCTCGCAGGGATCTGAATTATAAATTCTGAAACTACTTCCTGTGTATTCTAAGGTTAAACAAATTATTAGCAAATATATTGTGAATAATGAGAGCCAGGTTTCTCACTGTTGCAGAAAGATGTTACAAATAAGGATGGGGGAGGGGCACCTGGGTTAACTCAGTCGGTTAAGCGTCCAACTTCAGCTCAGGTCATGATCTCGCGGTTCGTGGGTTCGAGCCCCGCGTCGGGCTCTGTGCTGACAGCTCAGAGCCTGGAGCCTGCTTCGGATTTTGTGTCTCCCTCTCTCTCTGCCCCTCCCCTGCTTATGCTGTTTCTCTCTCCCCCTCCCTCTCTCAAAAATAAACATACATTAAAAATTTAAATTAAAAAAGGGCATAGATGCCATTTTAACATTAAAAATTAAAAAATTAAATTAAAAAATAAAAAACAGGGGCTCCTGTGGCTCAGTTGGTTAAGTGTCTGACTTCAGCTCAGGTCATGATCTCCCAGTTCATGGGTTTGAGACCCACATCGGGCTCTGTGCTGACAGCCGGCTTCAGATTCTGTCTCCCTCTCTCTCTGCCCCTCCTCCACTCACATTCTGTCTCTCAGAAAGGAATAAACACTAAAAATAATTTTTTTAAATAAATAAAATGGCAAGACAAAACAGTAATGAGCCCACAGATCTTGGTTCCCAAGTACCATCTCTAAAAAAAAGGAAGAATGGTTGATCCCAGATCTTGGGTGAGGAAAAAACAAGATGTAAATCTGAAGAAATTATTTTTTTTAATCTTTAATTTTGAGAGTGAGAGTGCAAGGGGGGAGGGGCACAGAGGAGGGGGGAGGACAGAAGATCTGAAACGGGCTCTGTCCTGAGGGCAGAGAGCTGGATTCGGGGCTCAAACTCATGAACTGTGAGATCATGACCTGAGCTGAAGTTGTATGCTTCACCGACTGAGCCACCCAGGCACTCCGTAACCTGAAGGAATTCTTAATGGTCAAAGCTGGAACATTTTGTGCAAGAAAATAAATGATAGTGTTGGACTATAACCCATGGAATGAAATAAATATCTTTGAGTCCATACCGATCTAAATAAATCAGTGAATATACAAATAAATGGAAGAGAGGGGGTACGTCTTTCTTACAGAAAAGAGCGATTAATAAAGGTAGATAATTAAGAAAATCGCTACTAAGAATACAATAATAATTGCCACAGATGATCCAATGATGGATGCCCAAGTGAGAGGATGGGAATTTTATGAAAAATGGAGTATTTTTGTAGTCTCAAAGTATTTCCTGACAAGATATTTATTCATCACCAAGGGGGAAATAGTGGCTTTGCAATGGAGTAATCTGTAATTGTGATTAACATTGCCAATAATAAAACATCTTGACGTCATGTAACCCTTGAGATGAGGTGCTGGGAAGGATCCAACATCACCTCTGTGGTATTTTTGCAAAAAAGAATTACTAACCTCAATCTAATTATGAGAGACAAAACACACACACACACACACACACACACGCACACACACAGATGAATTCAAGTGAGGGACATTCTGTAGAACAATTGACCCGTGCTTTTGGGGCACCTGGATGGCTCAGTTGGTTAAGCGTCTAACTCTTGATTTCAGCTCAGGTCACGATCTCACGGTTGGTGAGTTCGAGTCCCGTGTCGGGCTCTGTGTGGACAGCTTGGGATTCTCTCTCTCTGGCTCTCTCTCTGTTCCTTCCCCCCACCTTCAAAAGGAAATAAAAATAAACTTAAAAGAAAGAATAATTGACTAATTCTTGTCAAAAAGGTTAAGGCCACGAAGGCAATTAAGAGACTGAATATTTGGAACTGTAAGAGATACATTTGTGCTGTTTTAGGCCACTCAGTTTGTGGTAATTTGTTACAGCATCAATAGGAAACTAACACACACATTTAGTAATAAAGTTTTTAAAAATTTGTATGAATAAAGTCACAAAACTTTACTAAAGGACATTTAAAAAATACTGTATAAAGACACGATGTATTCAAGAATGAATGAATGCATAGATAGATGACAGACAGATGATAGACAGATGATAGATAGATAGATAGATAGATAGATAGATAGATAGATAGATAAGATAGATAGATAGATAGATAGATAGATAGGGCGCCTGGGTGGCTCAGTCAGTTAAGCGTCCGACTTCGGCTCAGGTCATGATCTCACCGTCTGAGTTCGAGCCCCGCGTCGGGCTCTGTGCTGACAGCTCAGAGCCTGGAGCCTGCTTCCGATTCTGTGTCTCCCTCTCTCTCTGACCCTTCCCCTGCTCATGCTCTGTCTCTCTCTGTCTCTCAATAATAAATAAACATTAAAAAAAGATAGATAAATGATAGGGGATAAATAGATAAATGATAGATAAATAAATAGATAGCCAGACACATAGACATGTACATACATTTATGTATACATGTATATTCCCAACCCAAATTACAAATTAATTCAAAACTGTACCTGAGAAATAAAGTACACAGTAGTAGAGAGAAACCGAGTGAAAGAAAACAATATCCTGGTTTCTATCAAACATAATATGAAACTCTAGTAACTGAAACAGTGGCCAAAAAATAGACATAAGTTCAATGGAACACATAATGCACCGTGTGACTTTATTGAGGGGATGTCAGGGAGGGTTGGGGGGCTGAGACCGTCAACAGAAGAAGGGAGATGTCCAGAGCCTCTAAAGGGACAGACCTTAGAAGGGAAGGGGCCTCAGAATCCCTCTCAGGATCTTAAAGACCTCCATGCAGGAGAAGGCTGGGAGTCCTCCGGCGGGAGAGGCGGAAAGAATGAAGCCAGAGGAAAAGTGACAGCATGTGTACCCACGTTGCCTCGTCTCTGGAGACGGGGTGGGGTGGGGGGAGCGCAGGCCCTCAGGGGCCAGGGCAGGGCGACGAGGGCTTCTTGCAGATCCAGAAGTTTTCCGTGCTACATCTGTTATCATTCCAGCCGTCGCTGTACAATTCCACACAGTCCTCATCTCCATGGTTGTTGGGCTCTCCTTCTTTCCAGAAGCTGTGAACACCATCAAAGCCATCAGCCCCCCCTCCTCCACCCGGAGCCCATCCCCCAGCCCACCCTTGGAAGAGCTGGCCCCTGGCCTTTGGCAGCAAAATCCAAGCAGCAGCCGGAGAGTGGCGAGGACTCAGAGGCGGCGTTTTCCAAACAAGGGTTCAAACGCCACCTCCGTCAGAATGGGCGCTGGCAAAGTGCACATGCAGATTCCTGGGCCCCTACCTAGGTTTCTGGAAGCAGGCTCCCCCAGCCTGGGACGGAGCCGGGGCTCTGCATCTCCACCAAGCAAGCCCATCAGGTGATGCTTCCCAACCCCAGAGTCTGAGCGCCCCCGGGTTTGGGTTTCCGTGCCCCCCCTTCCCAGCCCGTCGCCCCTGGGAGGTCACCTGAGCTGGAGGGGGGTGTTGTCCAGCCACCTCCAGGATCCCTCATTGTGGTGGTCACTGAGGCCGATCCATACGCGCTGGTTATTTTTCGAATTCCAAGCCTTCAGAAATTTCTGGGGCGGGGGAGCAAAGGCAGCAAGAGATCACCCATCCCCGTGTCTGCCTCCATGGCCCCCGGCCCCCCGGGGAAGACCTGTGGGCCAGCCTCTAGCCCTCACTTAAGTTGTGTGCCTTCACACGCGAACGTGTGTCGTGATTGTGTTAATGTGCACACACGTGCGGACACGTGTTAACTGGAGCCTCAGCTTTGTGTCTGGGGAAGGAGTTTGCACGGCCTCAAGAGGGCTCCGAGTTCCCTTTCTGTTCACACGTGGGCTCCGCTCGCATGTTCTCTCACGTGACCTTCCCAAGGCCACTGTGGGTCCTC
This sequence comes from Crocuta crocuta, assembly GCF_008692635.1. NCBI lineage: Eukaryota > Metazoa > Chordata > Mammalia > Carnivora > Hyaenidae > Crocuta > Crocuta crocuta. Next base: position 669,210 of record NW_027532882.1, on the reverse strand, counting down.
TTCCAGGAAGCCTTCCCGGCCATCGCCCCGCCCCAGCCCACCTGCTCCTCAGTACTGTTGATGATCACCAGCTGGGCCCTCATGCTCTGACACGCGGTGATGGACTCTTTCCAGATATTCTGGGTCTGGGAGAAGAAGTAGCAGCTTCCCTGGAAAAACTCCCAGTTCCAGGGGCAGTGGCGGCACAGGCCCGCTGGGGAGGGGAGTGGGGTCGGGTCAGATGGGCCCCCGGCACGGGCGTCAGGTCTTGGGAACCCAGGGCCCCTGTGTTCAGCTGTCAGCTCCGTCCCCGAGAAATCCGTATGAGAGACCCCAGCCTGAGGAAGCCACGAGCCATCGACAGCCCCACCTGGGACTCCCCCCACCCCCGACCTTGGTGTCTGACCCTCACCCAGGGTGGCATTCATCCACGTCAACTGCTGGAGGATCTCCTCCAGGTCTGATGGTTTCTGCTCCCTAGAAGCATCCCCTGGAAGAAGACGACTTCAATTATTAAGCACCTAGTGTGTGCGTGGTGCCGAGAGGGCCCCGGTGACATTACCGATAGATTTCACAAGGGACCCCGAGAGTCTGTTATGCAAACAACAAAACGGAGGCTCAGAGATGACTTGCCCGACTATGCCCCGGGGTCGCACCCAGGGATCCAGTCTCCTCCCCCGCCTCTACCCTCCCTCCATCACCCCTGGGGGGAGGGGTATCCGTGGCTCATCCAAAGCCACGCAGCCTCTGAGCCCTCTCCTGCCCCAAACCTGGCATCTAGCCCTTCACCTAGGCCGGGGCTCCCCTGACGGCTTGTCTCCTGATGGTTCCCCGTCTCCCTCTGCAGGGACTGGTGGATCCTGGAGACTAGAACAGACGAGAATATTCCCCTTTATTTATTTTGTATTAAAACAAAATTTTTAAATCTGTATTTATTTTTGAGAGGAGAGACAGAGCGCGAGCAGGGGAGGGGCAGAGAGAGGGGGAGACATAGAATCCAAAGCAGGCTCCAGGCTCCGAGCTGTCAGCACAGAGCCCGATGTATGCGGAGCTCAAACCCACAAACCGTGAGATCATGACCTGAGACAAGGTCGGACACTGAATTGACTGAGCTCCCCAGACGCCCCTATTTTTTTTTAATGTTTATTTATTTTCGAGAGCAAGCAGGGGAGGGATAGAGGAAGGGGGTGGACAGAGGACCCAAAGCAGGCTCTGTGTTGACAGCACAGAGCCCAATGCGGGGCTCAAACTCACAAACCATGAGATCATGACCTGAGCCAAAGTCAGACGCTCAACCAACGGAACCACCCAGGCACCCTGAGAATTCCCCTCTTATCAGCCCCATCTGTAGGCCTGACCTGGTGTCAAATCTGGTTTCAAGGTCTCGGGGAGCCTAGGTCCCGTGTGGAGGAAGATAAGAAACAGTCTCAGAGAGGGGTAGTAACCAGCCCACAGTCACACAGCAGGTGATGCGGAGCCCAAATGCCCAAGTCCTAGTGGGTTTGGGGACCGTGGCATAGGCCAAAGAGCATCCCAGCGGGAAAACCTAAAGGGACCCAAGACTCCAAGCCCCCAGCCTCTGACTCACCTTGGATCAGAGTGGTCACGAGGAGCATGAAGAAGCCCAAAGAGATGAGAAGCAGCAGCAGAGGCAGATGGGCCTGGGTCAGACACCCTGAAGGACCGGCAGATGGGCAGAGCTGAGGTTCTCAGGGACAGACCCTGCCCCACCCACCCCTGCTGGAGCCTGGTAAGGTGGGGGGGGGGGGGGTGGGGGGCTTCCAGCCGCCGCTTCTCCAGACGGCAGTTCTGGAAACGCCGGCCTCAGTACCTGGCAGGCTCCGTGAGCTCCTGAGCAATCCAGTGTATTTCTTCGCCAGTCTCTGGCCCCCAAACATCTCCTCCTCTGACCGGGACAGAACGCACTTGGCTGAGCTTTGAAGCCAAGCCTGCCCGAGCCCCGCCGCGGGGGCTGCAAGCTGGTGGCTGCAGACCTGACACCCCAGGACCCTGGAGCCCTGACCTCCGTCCCTCCCATCGCCCCGGAGCGGGAGCTCACCTTCACTGGGGTCACCCGGCTCCTTGGGGTCACACATCTCCGCCATTCTCCTCCGCTTTCCGGCCGCTCGCCAGACTGTGGGCTTTATAACCCCACGTGCTGCCCCGGCAGCCCTACCTCAGGAACATTCCTCCCCGGTTCAGGAAGAAGAACACAAAAGAGAACACTGCTTCCTCTCGGAAAAGTGGGTGGAGGAATGAAGTGCTGACACAAGTATCAGAGAGGGTGGCGGCCAGGGCGGCGCGGTCAGCTCCAGGGAAGGCGCTGTTCCAACCCGTGCCCAGTCCTGCGACCGCTGGCCTGGCCTCATCAGAGTCTCGGTTTCCTCAGGTGTGAAAGGGGACAGTCCCCCTGCCTCGTACTGTGACTGGGAGGTTGGCCACCGCGCGCTAGTCCTGGGTACGCGTGGCACATTCTACCCATAGATTCTCAGTAGTAATAGCACTTGGCGTGTGCCTCGCGGTTTTTCCCCAGGATGCGTGTTCCCCCTTGTGGAAACGAGCACTACATCTGAACTGGTTCAACCACGGGTGTGTTCCTGGTGGTCTTTGGCTGGGGGTGGGGTGGGGGTGGCCACTGAGAGACCTCACATTAACCCTATGAAAAAGGTACTGCTTTTATATTGCTTTACAGAGGAGGAAACTGAGAAACAGAGAGGGAAAGCAACTGCCTGAGGTCACACAGCTTGTAAGTGGTGGTACTCGGAGTAGGGCCCTGGCAGGTGGACCCCTGAGTCCCTGCTTAACCGCTGTTTAACCTTACCCCGATTGACTGACTCTGAAGCAATTTCTCTATTCCTCTTTGTGATTATGAAGCATTTTGGAGAGTTTCTCTGAAACTGTGTATATCAAAGTCTCCATTTACATATGTATGGATCCCTGGTTTCCTTCTTGGTTTAATTGGTTATATGTTACTATCTCTCTCTTTTTTTTAATCTAAAGTGAGTCTCTTAGGGCGCCTGAGTGTCTCAGTTACTTTTAGTTAGGTGTCTGACTTCCACTCTTGTCATGAGCTCCATATTCATGAGTTCGAGCCCCAGGTCGGGCTCGCTGTTGTCAGCAAGGAGCCCACTTCGAATCCTGTCTCTCTCTCTCTCTCTCTCTATCTCTCACTCTCTCAAAAATAAATAAACATTAGGGGCGCCTGGGTGGCTCAGTCGGTTAAGCGTCCGACTTCGGCTCGGGTCATGATCTCGTGGTTCGTGGGTTCGAGCCCCGCGTCGGGCTCTGTGCTGACAGCTCGGAGCCTGGAGTCTGCTTCAGATTCTGTGTCTCCCTCTCTCTCTGACCTTCCCCTGCTCACGCTGCCTCTCTCTCTCTCAGAAATAAATAAAAACATTTAAAAACATTTTAAAAACATTAAAAACAAATAAGGTCTCTTGTAGACAACATATAATTGAATCATCTTTTTTAGGGCATTCTGTCAAGCTCTACATTCTAGCCATTTAGTTTTTAAATTCACATCCAATTAGCTAGCATGTAGTGCAATAATGATTTCAGGAGTAGATTCCAGTGATTCATCCCCGATGTATAGCACCCAGTGCTCATCCAAACAAGCATCTTCCTTAATGCCCCTCACCCATTTAGCCCTTCCCCCACCCACAGCCCCTCCAGCAACCCTCAGTTTGTCCTCTGTGTTTAAGACTCTCTTATGTTTTGTCTCCCTCCCTGCTTTTATATTATTTTGCTTCCCTTCCCTTATGTTCATCTGTTTTGTATCTTAAATTCCTCACATGAGTGAAGTCATATGAAATTTGTCTTTCTCTGATGAAATTTGCTTAGCCTAATACCCTCTAGTTCCATCCACATTGTTGCAAATGGCAAGATTTCATTCTTTTTGATAGCCGAGTAATACTCCAGTGTGTGTGTGTGTGTGTGTGTGTGTGTGTGTGTATACCGCATCTTCTTTATCCATTCATCCGTCGATGGATATTTGGGCTCTTTCCATATTTTGGCTATTGTTGATGGTGCTGCTATAAACATTGGAGTGCACGTGCCCCTTTGAAACAGCACACCTGTGTCCCTTGGATAAATATCTCGATGTACAATTGCTGGGTCGTAGGGTAGCTCTATTGTTAATTTCTTGTCAATCTCTACATTTCAACTGGACAGTTTAGTTCATTTATGTTTAATGTAATTACTGATAATGTAGGGTTTATATCTCCCATTTTGCATTTGTTTTTTGTATGTCTTATGTCTTTTTGATTCCCTTTTCTTGTGTTAAATAGATATTTTCTAGTGTGCCATTCTAATCATCTAGTTTCATTTACTATATATTTTTAAATTATTTTCTTAGTGGTTGCCCTGGAGATTGCTATTAACATCTTAATTTATAACAATCTAGGTGGGACTAATACCAACTTAGTTAAAATGACTGACTTAGAATCATTGTCTACTAACTCCAACAGCTGTGCTTTCTCAGGGACAGTCTTTAGTCACTGTTCCTGCCCACCCCTCCCACGCCCCGTATACGGATAATACTTCCTTGTTTCTTTGTATGTCCCATAATATTCTTGTTAAAAAAATGGACACTTCAAATACTGTGGCAGCTATGTAAATCAGATTTTCCCTCCTCCTAAAGATTTCCTGTCACCCCTGTTTGTTGTTTTTGCTTATTTGATGACTTTTCTGAACTAATTCTGTAAAGTCTATATTCTCCGTCACGTATGCATACTGAAATCTCTACTTACTCAGCTTAGAAGTTAGCTGATGGTAGGACAGAGATTTCCTTGAATGCCTCTAAAAGTCTCCCAATCTCTGCTGAAGATCTTTGTATGTTCAGACCAAGTTCAACACGCAGCCAGAAAGTTTGAATCTCTGCCTTAGCCTTCACTTCCTGCTTTCACAGAGCCTCAAAGCCAGCCAGAAGTGAGAGCTTAGGGCTTCCTCAGATCTTTCCTAAGTGTACACAAAGCCTTGTACAGGTGACCTTCCAGATCCCAAGAATATATCAGAACTCTTCCAAGCCCCAAGCACATCTCTCATTCCTGAACTTTTCCTTTTGAGACTTTTGATTATGCTGTTATTTGCCTCATTGCAGGTGTCTTCTTAAAACATTTGACAGGTGTCCCCTGAGGAGAGGCTTTTAGCACTGGGCAAGTTCAAGCAGGGTCAATTAAAGACCAGCTTTTCAAGTGTGATCTTCCAGGGAGATCAGACAGATCAAATGATGACTCCTGCTTGGCAATGAGGATTTTCAAGAGCTCCGGCTGTGTTCTTCTCCCTCCAGGACCAGCTATCCAGACTGTCCCTCTTCAAGGCTACTTCTGAGTTGGAGAATGGGAAATAGAACTACAGAAAGTTAAGATTCTTCTGAGCTCACTGTTCTTTACTGAGATCCAGCTCTTTCGCTTACTACATGCTCCCTGAATTATTGTGAGATTTGGGTTGATTTTCAGAGTTGTAAAAATGCTGATTCCAACATATTTGCAGTTTATTCCATTGCTTTTATAGAAGGGCAAATTTTCCTCTGACATTTTTGCTGATGTTACTTTTTCCTACCATATTTTTGATGCTTAAATTGTCTTTGATTTGGCCAGTGGAGGCCTTTCAAACTGGCTTCTGTGTTCTTTTGACATCTGCTTATCCGTGGGTTTTTTTTTTTTTCTTTTTATTTTGGCCAATCAGTTTTCCTTCCTGTTGGTTTGCAACCTCAGGACTTTCTTTTCGGTGAAATCTGAAACTAGTCCCCATACATATAGGGCAGAAGGAAGGAGAAGAGTGAAGCAGGCCACTCCAGATCGGTAGGTAGCAGTTTTAATAAGCAAAGGAATGACTTACAAGGCTTGTCTTGGATGTCTGCAAGGCAAGTAGGTCTCCACACCTGCCCACCAGAATCTTAAAAGGGATTCTGGTGAAATCTGGTGAAACCTTAATGGAATTCATTCCCATATATCCATTCAGATGGCCTCAGCACCACATCACTACCTCAAGGCCATGTCCTCGGGGCAGCCTCTGGGAATAGAGAAGGCAAGTGAAATTCTAAGGATCGAGGAAGGGGTGAGGAGCCTCTGAGTGACCGAGCTTAGCTCACAGGTCGACTAGTGGTCCTCTTGATGACCTACCCCAACACGTCCTTTCTATTAAAACTAGATGTTCCAGGCTTTCTTTCCCTGTCCCAGCTCTGGAATCAGCCATTTTCCAAAGAGGATGGGTTGCTTTGAAGTGGAGAATGGCATTGAGAAACCAGGACCGGGCTGTTAAGTGTGTACTCCTTTCTGTTCTTTTCTTTTTTTATTATTATTATTTTTATTTTTTAATGCTTACTTATTTTCGGGAGGAGATGGACAGAGAGAGTGGGAGACACAGAATCACAAGCAGGCTCCAGGCTCTGAGCTAGCTGTCAGCACAGAGCCCGACACGGGGCTCGAACCCACGAACCGTGAGACCATGACCTGAGCCGAAGTCGGACGCTTAACCGACTGAGCCCCCCAGGCGCCTACTTTCTTTGAAGTATCACTGGTCCCGACACCTCTCAGTAGACAAATGGGAACACACACACACACACACACACACACACACACACACCTCTAAATAGTTTGAAAGCCATGATTTCACACCAGCACCTCCAATTAAATGCAATAGGACTCATTCTAGTTTTTCTCCATTTGACTTTGCAGCATCCTTCTCTGATACTGGGAAACCTGGTCCCCGTTATCCTGAATGAATGAGTGCCCAGACATGTGGTCAATCTCCCTTTTCCGCCACCATCCTCTACCTGCATGGATGTCTTCCTTACTTTGCTTGGACACTGACTCCTCCCACCAGGCTGGCCGACCGCCATGTTGTCCTTTCCTTGCTGGGCTCTGACGCCCCACACCAGTACACCCCTCCATGTCAGTGTCCTCCTCACCAGTAGCCACCACTTGAAACATTTCCTCTTGTCATCCAGTAACTGGCTGCTTTCCTCTGTCCCCGAAACATCTCTTTATCCCTGCAAGCCTTCCCATCCCCACAACTGGCATCTGCTCACCCCTTGGTATAGAAGATGCCACGGCTCTTGATGCATCTCTGAAGGGCTCATTTTATCCCTGAAAACCAGTTCGTCAAAACTCCCTTTCATCCACCACTCTTAGTTGGCTCTATTGGAAAGAATGGGTTTTTCTAGTAGTCACCATGAAAGTGAGGGTCTTTTGGGTCATTCTNAGACAGAGGGTGACACAGAATCTGAAGCAGGCTCCAGGCTCTGAGTTTTCAGCACAGAGCCCGACGCGGGGCTTGAACTCCTGAACTGCAAGATCATAACCTGAGCTGAAGTCAGATGCTTAACCCACTGAGCCACCCAGGTGCCCTTACAGCTTTTATTTTAGAGACAGAGCGTGCACGAGCCAGGGACAGGAGAAGAGGGAGAGAAAAAGAGAGAGAGAGAGAGAGAGAGAATCTTAAGCAGGCTGCATGCTCAGCTCAGAGCCCGACCTGGGGCTCAATCCCTCAACCCTGGGATCATGACCTGAGCCAAAATCAAGAGTCTGACGTCAATCAGCCGAGCCACCCAGGTACCCCGGTCCTTCTACATTTTAACCAGAAGTGAAAATCCTACCAGCATTCCTTGAGTACTTATTTAGGGCTAAATACATGCTTTTTGGACATGATCTCCATTAATTCCCATAACACAGCTACTGTCATTCCCACTTTACCTAAGAGCAAAAAGAGATTTGGGGTTATGTCCCCTGCCCGTGAACGCAGGAGCTGCTAGACAGACCAAGCCAAGAAACCACACCCTCTTCCTTCCGCTCTGTGCCCCAAACTCCAACCAGCTGAAAAAAGGGGGGGGGCGGGATGTGATAGTGCTGCCCCTCAGATTTAGGAAGTCTGAGGGAAGGAAGAGTTTGGGGGGGGGCAAATTCAGGCTCCAAATTTGTTGATCTGTCAACCCCCTCTCTCTCCCAGAATGTAACTTTTGAGACCAAGTGTTGGCAAACATTTTCTTCCAAAGGGCACGTGGGAAATATTCGTTGGCTTTGTAAGGCATACAGCCTCTGTCACCATAACGTGGGGGGACCTGACGGCAGACAGCATGTCAGGGAATGGGGGGGAGGGGCTGCGTTTCGACAGACTATAAAAACAGCGGGGGGCTAGCTGTTCAGGGGGAGGAGACTGAGTCTGTTTTCCTCACTGCTCTATCTGCAGTGTCAAGGACTCACATTCCATCCGTGACTGTTAAAGGTCTGCGTCAATTAATTAATATCGCTTGTACATTTCACATATGGGGACAGCGGAGGCTCAGAGAGTTGCGGAGACCTGCCCGCGGCTACACAGCATGAGAGGCAGAGCCGGGGTCCAAGTCTGCCTCGGCTGGCACCCTTTCGAGATGACGTCCCATCTTATGACACATGAGCAGAGCTGTGACATCAACCCTTCATCGGGACGCCGGACAAGATCCCCTCTCCCGGGCGGGCTCATCTTACCACCTGTGTTATCAACGCTTCCGTCTGGGGTTGGACCCCTCGTGATTGATCCCAGACCGGCCGTCCAGTCTTCCCTCCCGGGACTTGGAGTCCTGCTGACAGACTTTCAGTTCCCCCGAGGAAGTCACATTCTGTCTCACTTCCTAATCTTTGCATGTGCCAATCCCCCCGACTGATGCCACTCACGCCCGCTGCCCCATTCCGCCCCTGCTCAAGCAGTTCGTCCTCCGCAATGTGACCTTTCCCCCAAAGCGCAACCTCCTTCTTTCTGGAAGCTCTGGATGTTTTCCGGTGTCACCGATCGGTTTTCTAAGCCTCAGCTGACACCAAATGGACATCCTACAAATTTCACTCAGTGCTGACGTCATCGACCTGGAGGTAGCATCAGATCTGTTGAAAAACAAAAGAACAAACAACAAAATTCAACTGAGTTAAGTCTAGAGATCTTATTGCTTTTAGTCAATTATTCGTGAATTGAGCAGCATCTAAAATAGTGGATAGAAGGGAGTTTTGAGGAGTTTATAAGGCAACAGATTTTAGAGGCAGAAGAGAGCAAGAACGAGGAAACTGTGCGAGGCCAAAAAAGCAGGTCGATTAGGGGCTCTTGGGTGACTCAGTTGGTTGAGCGTCTGACTTCCACTCAGGTCATGATCTCATGGTCGTAAGTTTGAGCCCTGCTTCGGACTCACTGCTATCAGTGTGCAGCTTTCTTGGGCTTCTGTGTCTCAATCTCTCTCTCTCTCTCTTTGTCCCTACCCCGGTGACAGACTCTCTCTCCCTCTCTCTCTCTCAGAAATAAAATAAACATTAAAAAAAATGTCCACTTCTGAGGGAGCAAAACTGTGATTAAGTTAACCTTCAGTTGGCACCGTGGGGCTTAGAGTAGTTCCACCAGACTGTCCCCAGCTTCAGACATCAACTGCAAGTCCAGGCCACCCATACCTCTGACCAACTGGCTATAAATCAGGGGTTCCCACTTCCTCGCCTCCTCAGGTCTCTCCAAATAGCTTGCTAGAATGACTCATAAAACTTAGGGGGAACATTTACATACATTTCCTATTTTTTAATAAAGGATGTGATAAAGGACGCAGATGACCCCCAGATGATGGGGTCACAGAATGAGTCCAGAGAGTCCCCATGGAACTGGGCGGCACAGCCTCCCACATGGGGACACCTCACTAGTCAGGAAGCTAACCACGTCTTGTCGTTCAAGGATTTTTGGTAGAGCTTAACCTCCAGCCCCTAGAATTTCCAACCTTCAAATCACTTGACCTTCTTGGTGACCAGGCCTATCTGAGGCTGTGGACGGGCCCTTGGCTAAACCATCTCATTAACGTAAACTCAGGTATGATCCAAAGGCGCGCCTTATAAATAATAAACGATACTTTTATCGTGCAGAGAATTACAAAGCTCTTAGGAGCTTTGTGCCAGGAGCCAAACACAAAAACTAAATATACTTCTTATTCCACCAGAGAAGCCAGCTTAGATTCCCACCAGGCGGGGTCAGGTGCCTCCTGGATCTTTCAGATCTGTCTCCCACCCGCAGACCGAGTTCTACGTAGAAAAACCAGCTCAGAATAGGTGTGCAGTAAATGTCCAGTGAACAGAAGAAGCAAATGTTGGCTCATTCCACTGCCCAGTTCAACTTCAACACCACACATAGACACACGTGGCTGCTCAGTCCTACCTCCCCACCCATATTCTCACCTCTCTTCCACCGACAAATCTCATTATCTTTTTTTTTTTTAAATGTTTATTTCTAGGAGACAGAGAGAGAGACAGCGTGAGCAGGGGAGGGTCAGAGAGAGAGGGAGTCACAGACTGAAACAGGCTCCAGGCTCTGAGCTGGCAGTCAGCACAGAGCCCGACGCGGGGCTCGAACCCACGAACCGCGAGGTCATGACCTAAGCGAAAGTCGGATGCTTAACCAACTAAGCCACCCAGGCGCCCCAATCTCATTATCTTTTAATACCACCTCTTCGAGCAAGTCTTCCATCCCTACCCACTTGCACCCAATTCCCAAACAAACGGGGCTGCACGGACTCTGCCACGCCCTGTATGCTTTGACTTGATACAAAAATTTCCCCTAAAGACCTGCCCCAGGGCAGAACCCACTTACCTCTCATGGTTCAGATAACTGACACTTGTGGCTTTAGAGATGTTATTCTCTCCTTCTTTGAAGTGTTGGCCAGACTGGGCTGGCCTCTCTGACACTTGTCAGCCACAGGATTCCATGCCCGTCAGCTAACATCCACAGACCAGAAGGAGACCACCGAGGGCTGTGGTCAGGAATCAAGAAACAGGCAGCCTGCTGGGTTTCTCACCAGGCTGGACAGTGCCACCCAGTGCCCAAGGCGGCTTCAACGCTGGTTCACAGAACACAGGCCACACGTGCCTGCCTCCTTGCCTTGCATTGGCTGGGACCTCTGCTTCCTCCATCTTGCCTACCTTAGCATGTTTGAGAGTGACGTCACAGTCCTCTGGGTTTGCTTATTTCTCCTGCCATGAGCGTTAGCTTTTCCTGGGCACAGCTGGCCTGGCGAGCTCCAGGAAAGAGAGCGGACCCTACCATAGAGGCCGCCCTGCCGTGAGGCCAATGCCTGGGTCCACTCTTGCTTCGGTCCTGAAGGCTCTGTTCCTGGAGATGCGGGTGATCTCTGCCTCACGCCTTGGAATGGGGAGACTTCCAGGAACATAGGCATGCTTCTCTCAGCTTTGAGGGGGCTGGGGGGAAGCCTCCTCAGTCCTCTAGGGGTCACCAGACTTCTTGGAAACGAGTTTTCCTCATTGCTGGCTCCCACCACTCTGTGAAAATGACCAATGACAGTATCTACCTTGGCCTTGGGAAAATCAACAGACCCATTGTCATCTTGGGTCATCATCACCCGCCCATAAAAAGAGCCTCTCCCTTCCTGTGTGAAGCTCTGCTCTCCCAGGACTTCCCTCCCTGATAGCCTCATCTCTGGGGTCTCCTTGATCTCCCCAGCTCCTCCTCCATCCCCTCCACAGGCTCCTCTTCTTCTGCCTGACCTTGAAATGCACCTGTCGCTCATGAATCTTTGGTATCCAGATCCCCTTCTGCTGTTGGGAGGTTGAGGACAAAAGGCAGCCAGGGATAGACTGCTGGTCCAGTTTCTCTAGACTGAAGCCAGCTTGGTGCTACAGGGACAGCAAAGTCAGAGGGAGCCACCAAGGCCATTACTAAAGGAGAAACCCTCCAAGATCCATCAGGTCCAGAATTAAAGTCCAAACTGGCCATAGGAATTAAATGGTCAAGGGTATGGGGAGATCAGGGTGAGGTTGTGGAACCATCTTGGCTCCGTGCTGTTTCACGTATGAAATCTTTACCTTCCTTTCCAGTGTTTCCTGTGATGTTTAGTCTGTTTAGGTTCCCCACTTCTTAGGTCCCTTGTTTTGTTTTGTAAGTTTATTTATTTATTTTGAGAAAGAGAGAGAGAGGCAGAAAGACAGGGAGAGAGAGAGAATCCCAAGCAGGCTCTGTCAGTGCAGAGCCCAATGCAGGGCTCGAACTCACAGACCACAAGATCATCACCTGAAACCCAGAGCCAGATGCTCATCCCACTGAGCCATCCAGGCACCCCATTCTTGCATCCTTTGGATAGCTTGTCTCACTCTGTGATTCATTTCTGAATTGTTCATGTCTTTGTTTGCCCCAACTCCCCTTACACGGAAGCTGTCCATTACTGCAAAACAGATTGCTACAAACCAAATGGATTAAAACAACACACATTTATCATCCCAGGTTTTTGTGGGTCAGGAATCTAGACATGACTTAGTGGATCCTTTGCCTGGGGTGTCTCATGAGGCTGTGATCAAGGGGACGGCCAAGATTAGGATTTTATTGGAAGGCTCAACTGGGGAATGATTTATTTCCAAGCTCACTCACATGGTTTTTGGTTGCATTCAACTCCTGTTGCACTAAGAGGCTCCGTTCCTAGTTGACTATTGGCCAAAGGATGCCTTCAGTTTATTGCCACATGAATTGTTCCAACACGGCAACTGGCTTCATCAAAGCCAACAAGGGAGAAAATGTGCCAGAGAGACGGAAGTCAGAATCTTTCGTAACCTAATTGCAGAAATGGCATTTCTTCAATGATGAGGTATTATATCAGTTAGAAGCAAATTACTCCTTGGAGGAAGATTCCACATGGCCGTGAATACCAGGAGATGGAGACCTCTGGGAACAATTTTAGAAATTGCTTACCATATCCCACCAGAATACAAACTCTATTACAGAAGCAACACTTTACTTCATATTAACTGTCACTTCTCCAATGTTTTGAAGGGTGAATGGCCTGTAGCAGATGCTCATTTAATATTTGTCAAATGAAATATTGAATGCATTAAGCTGTATGGTCCAAGAGTAGAATAGCTAGGAATTGTTTAATTCAAGGTGCCTTTTATTATGTTCAGGGGTTCTGTTCACAGGATGTTGAAATGAATCAATGAGCAGTGGGATGGGTGGAGTTTTCATAGCACTTAAACCATGGGTGGCAGACTGTAGGGTGAACACAGACAGAGAGGAATCACTGGCCTATAGAAGCCATGGGTCTGCTCACCTGAATCATCTTGTAGGGCTCCAAGAAGTAATCAGTTGATATTAGGTTTGATGAGTACGATATGCCTGCCAAGATGTATCAGTTAGCTATTGCTGCATAACAAACCACCCCCCAAATCAATAGTTCAAAAAAAACCTATCTGGTTCACAATTGTGTGGTTCAGAAATTTGGGTCAGGCTCAGATAGAAAATTCTGCTGAGCATAGCAGGGCTCATTCATACATCTGTAGGTCAGCTAAGTTTATTTACTTAGCCAGTGCAGTTTTAAAACATAGATGAAAATACTATGACAATGAAAATACTTAGACAATCAAGAGATGAGGACACCTTAAATCTGAGTGTGCTTGGACTGCTTCAACCAATAGAGTATAGCAAAAGCAATACTATATGACTTCCAATGCTATATCATTAAAGACCACCCAAGCTTCTCCCTTGTTTCGTGGAAGATTCACTTCCAGAGTCTTGGGGGCATCATTAATATGTGCAACTACCCCCAGACTGCCATGCTGTAGATGTCGTGTGGGGAGACCGCATGGAGGTTCCTGAAACTACAGAGAGAGAGATTCCTTCAATGAGACCCCAACTATTTGAGCAGTCCCAGCTAGGAACCAGACATGTGAATAAAGATGGCCCCCAAATCATTCCCGCCCCCAACCACTCAGGCACGCCAGCCCTTTGAGTCTTCTCAGCTTAAGTCCTAGATGCCATGGAGCAAAATAAACCATCTCTTTCCCTGCCCCCCCCATCCTGTCCACAGAATCCACAAACATANCACGAACCGCGAGACCATGACCCAAGCGAAAGTCGGACGCTCAACCGACTAAGTCACCCAGGCGCCCCCACAAACATATTTTTAAAAAATGGCTGCTGTTTTCTGCCAGTGAGTTCCAAGGTGAACCGGGTTTGTTATACAGCAATAAAAAATTAGAATAGATGGCCTCACTCATAGCTGGAGGTTGATTGGCTGGTGATTGAGGCCATAGGAGTGATGGAGTCATATATCTCTCGTAACCTAGGCTAGCTTGGGCTAAATCAGCGTAAGCAGCCTTCACCAAATCCCCAACAGAAACATCAAAAAAAAAAAAACCCAAGTATAAATGTTTGGTTGTTGTGACACAACCAAATTTTCAGAACTCTGGAAAACAGTCAAAGATTTAGCGACCAAGTAAGATTAGCAACCAAGTAAATCCTGAATTAAAAAAAATAATAATAATAATGATAATGATAAGGGCAAGTTCAAAATGGTAAAAGGCCTTGTGGCATTTTCATTTGCCCTTGTGCCACCCTCTCCCTGGTGTGGCAGTGTCTTAAAAAGGGAAGCCCATGTTCCCAGTGTGAGACCCTTGTCCCTGGGTCTGGAGGAAACAGAGGAGACTTTATTCAAAAAGTATAATGAATGCCTGTTCTCACCTGTCTGGAAACTACCTGAAAGACTGACATAAAGTACACATCTCTGTTTTGCTTTCTTGGCATTCAAGTAAGCTTGACTTAACAACCCAGAGGCATTTGGGGCGAAGATTATGGTCAAATCATACAATACATTGCCTGGGGCTCAGGATCAAAAGCTGGTGCACGCCCAAGGCAAAATCCATGCTTGGAAAAGACTTGAGAAGACCCCAAGGTTTACTTCAGGCTGATTCTAGGCTCCGTGCTTGCCTGGCTAAGTGTTGAAGGAGTGCCCTGGCACAGAAGCAGTTTGTGAAGACAGAAAGGTGGGATTTTTTGTTTCATTTTATTTGCTTGCTTTTTTAGCTCTTAGTGTTCCAGACAAATCTAAAAAAAAAAAAAAAAAAAACCAACCAGCAGCTGAACCACAAACTAAGCGACAGAGACTTCATGACCACACACTTGAAGGAATATGGTATTTTCAAGAATTGTTTGAAGGAGTCACGTACTTAAAAAATGAACTACTGGAGCTTTCACCAATCAAAAACCAAACACAAAAACAGCAAACATCAAATTCTGGAGCCAAGGGAGAATCTGATATCCAAAGTTACCACATTATAAATATACAAATGTCCAGTTTTCAACAACAAAAACATCAAAGGCATACAAAGAAACATAGAAGTATGGCCCATTCAAAGGAAAAAACAGATTGACAGAAAGCACCCCTGAAGAAGTCCAAATATTGGACTTACTGGAAAAAGATTTCTAAACAACTGTTTAAACTGTGCTCAACAAGCTAAGAGAAAATATGGACAAAGATTTAAAAGAAACTGGGAAAACAATGTATGAATAAAATGAGAACATCAATAAAGAGATAGGAATTAAAAAGGAACCAAACAAAAATTGAATTGGGGTGCCTGGGTGGCTCAGTCGGTTAAGCGTCCGCTTCGGCTCAAGTCATGATCTCACGGTTCATGGGTTCAAGCCCCGCGTCAGGCTCTGTGCTGACAGCTAGCTCAGAGCCTCTGCCTGCTTCAGATTCTGTCTCCCTCTCTCTCTGACCCTCCCCTGCTCACGCTGTCTCTCTCTCTCTTTCTCTCTCAGAAATAAATAAAACATTAAAACATTTTTTTTAAATCATTGAATTGAAAAGTACAAAACTGAAATTTAAAATCACTCAGTGTTCAGTAATATATTTAAGCAGGCAGAAGAAAGAATCAGAGAGCCCGAGGATAGGACCATTGAGGTTACCAAACCCAAGTAGCAGAAAGAAAAAAGAATGAAGAAAAATAAACAGGGGTGCCTGGGTAGCTCATGCGGTTAAGCGTCCAACTTTGGCTCAGGTCATGATCTCAGGGCTCGTGAGTTCGAGCCCCGCGTCGGGCTCTGTGCTGACAGCTCAGAGCCTGGAGCCTGCTTCAGGTTCTGTGTCTCCCTCTCTCTCTCTGCTCCTCCCCCACTCATGCTCTGTCTCTCAAAAAATAAAGAAACATAAAAAAAATTTTTTTTTAAAAGAAAAAGAATCTAAGGGACCTTTGGGATGCAATCAAATGGACACATTAGGGGATTCCGAGGAGGAGAAGAGAGAGAGAGGTAGAAAGACTATTTGAAAACAAACAAACAAGCAATGATTGAAAACTCCCCGAATTTGGTAAAAGACATGAATCTACATATCCATGATGTTCAATGAGCTCCAAATAAGATAAACTCAAAGAGACTGAGACACATTATAATCAAACTGTCAAAAGACAAAGTGAAAATTTTGAGAGCAATAAGAGAAGTAGTTCATCATTTCCAAGGGATCCTCAATATTAAGAGCTGATGTCTCATCAAAACTCATGGAGGTCAGAAGAGACTGTAGTGACATATTTAAAGTGCTGAAAGAAAAAAAAAAAGTTCACCGAGAATTCTATATCTGGTAGAACTGTCTTTCGAAGATAAAGAAGAAATGAAAATATTCTCAGACAAGCAAAAGCTGAGAAAGGTCATAACCACTAGACTTGCCCTGAAAGAAATGCTAAAGGAGGGGCGCTTGGGTGGCTCAGTCGGTTGAGCGTCCGACTTTGGCTCAGGTCATGATCTTACGGTCCGTGGGTTCGAGCCCCATGTCGGGCTCTGTGCTGACAGCTAGCTCAGAGCCTGGGGCCTGCTTTGGATTCTGTGTCTCCCTCTCTTTCTGACCCTCCCCTGCTCATTCTGTCTCTCTCTCTCAGTAATAAATAAAACATTAAAAAAAAAAAAAGAAAGAAATGCTGAAGGAAGTTCGTAGGAACTGAGTCTACCAGTACCTTGATCTTGAAATTTCCAACCTCCAGAACAAAAGAGAAGTAAATTTCTGTTGTTTATATACCACCCGTTCTATGGTATTTTGTTATCAGCTGAGGTCTTACAGTTTGTGAGTTTGGGTCCCACCCACATCATGCTCTGTGCTGCTGACAGCTCAGAGCCTGGTGCCTGCTTCGGATTCTGTGTCTCCCTCTGTCTCTGCCCCTCCCCAGCTCACGCTCTATCTCTGTCTCTGTCTCTAAAAATAAACATTAAAAAATTAAAAGAATAAAGCATTAAAGTGCCTGAGAATAAATTTAACCACGGAGGTGGAAAGCTTGTGCATTGAAAACTATAAAATATTGCTGAAAGAAATTAAATAATACGTAATAGGTGGGAAGATGCCCTGTGTTCATGGATAGGTGAACTTAATATTCTTAAGATGTCAATACTACCTGGGCTCGGTTGGTTAAGTGTCCGACTCTTGATTTCTGCTCAGGTCATGATCTCATTGTTGTGAGATCAAGCCCTGCATCGGGCTCCACACTGAGCATGAAGCCTGCTTAAGATCTTTCTCTCTCCATCTCCCTCTACTCCTTCCCAGCTTGTGATCTCTCTCTCTCTCTCTCTCTCTCAAACAAAAAAAAGTCAATCTTACCCAAAGCTATCAACAGATTCAAAAATACTAAAATTCCAGCATTCTTTGTAGCAGACATGGAGATGCCAATTCTCAAATTCATATGAAATTTCAGGGGGCCCCAGAAGCCAAAACAATCTTTAAAAAAAGAAAAACAAAGTTAGAAGAATCACATTTTCAGATTTCAAAACTTAATACAAAGCTACAGTAAGCAAAACACTGTGTCCTTACAGAGGGACAGACATATAACCAATGGAATAGAAATAAGAGCCCAGAAATAAACCCATACATCTACGATCAGTTGATTTTTTACAATGGTACCAAGTCCATTCAATGGGGGAAAAATAGTGTCCTCAATAAACGGTGTGGGACCACTGGATCTCCACATGCACAAGAATGAAATTGGGCCCCTGTTTCACACCAGATATAAAAACTAACTGAAAATTGATCAACAACCTAAATATAAGAACTAAAACCCAACAACTTGTGGAAGAAAACATAGGGTTGAATCTTTATGACACTGGATTTAGCAATAGATTCTAAGATATGATATCAGAAGCACAGGCAATAAAAGAGAAACAGATTAATTGGACTTCATCAAAAATTAAAATCTTTGTGCATCAAAGGACATTCTCAAGAAGGTAAAAAGACAACTGACTGAATGGGAGAAAATATTTCTAAATCATATATATAACAAGGATTTAATATACAGAATATATAAAGAGTTTCTGCAACTCAACAACAAAAAGGCATACAGCTCAGTTTAAACATGGGCAAAAGACCTGAACATATCTGTCAAGATTATATACAAAGGGCCAATAAGAACATGAAAAGATGCTTTCTCATTATTAGTCACTAGGTAAACACAAATTAAAACCACAATGAGATCACATTTCACACCTAGTAAAACAGCTATAATTTTTTTCAATGAAAAATAACTAGTACGGGTAAGGATGTGTAGAAATAAGAAACTTCGTGCATTGCTGGTGGGAATGTAATGATGCAGCTGCTGTGGAAAACTCTTTGGTGGCTCCTCAAAGACCCAAGCACAGAATTACTGTATAATTCAGCAATCCCACTCCTAGTTAGATAGCAAAAGAATTGAAAGCAGGAACTCAGAGAGATATTGGCATATCCATGTTCAAGGTAGCATTATTCACAAAAGCCAAAAGATGGAAACAATCCAAGTGGCCATCAACAGGGGAGTGAATAAACAGCACGTAGTTCACACCCACAATGGAATATTACTCAGCCATAAAAAAGGAATGAAGTTCTGAAACATTCTACAACATGGATGAATCTTGAAAACATCTTGCTAAGTGAAAGAAGTCAGACACAGAGGGATAAATATTGGATAATCCCACTTACAGGAGGTAGCTAGAATAGGCAAATTCATAGAGACCGAGGTAGTAGAGACCGATTC
>NW_027532882.1:647218-650466 GCF_008692635.1 Crocuta crocuta | reverse complement strand
AGGAAACAGGGGGCTGGGGGCAGGGGGGAATGGGGAGTTAGTGTTTAATGGAGACAGAGGATGAAAACATCTTGGAATGATTTGCAATGATCGCACAACATTGTGAATGTACTCGATGCCACTGAACTGTAGTCTTAAAAACGGCAAGTGTTATGTTATATATATTCTATCACGATTAACATGTTTCAAAACAAGAAAAAGAAGTCACAATGCCTATTAAGGACTAAGCTTAGAACTAGCCCAGCATCATTTCTGTTGCATTCTGTTGGTCAGAGCAAGTGACAAACCTAGGTCGGTCTCAAGTAATAAGAAAACACACTCTACCTCTTCATAAGAGGACCTATAGATACTGTGGCTTTTTTGGTTCTGTCTGAGACAAATAAGTTCTAGGCTCCCATGGTCAGTATTCATAACAAAAGAATTTTGAGTCCGAAGTTTAACCCAGAAAAAATTTTTGATTGGGCTGAAATTGGTTATCAGCAAAATACTGAGCGAAGAGTCTTTTAATAAACTTGAATGTGCAAAATTTGACTCTGAAGATATGACAGCCACACACCAAAAAAAATCACAGTGGTAGAATTGACAGTTGGTAAAAATTGGACAAAATGAGCCTGATTAATGAATCGAATGTTTCCAAAAATCACATGGAAAAAAATGTTCCCGATAAAGATGATTTCAATCAAGTAAAAATGAGCATAGGGAAAAAAAATTGGGAACGGTTTAGCTGCACTAAATAGATCCAGGAATCTAATTGGCTAAATGCAGTTTGTGATTCAAAAGTATTTTCCAACAGAAATGTGTTGGATTTTTTTCCACTGTGCTTATAAAAATGGAATCAAAGTGTCCCCAGAATAAAATCATCCTTTGTGTGACAATGGCCATGTGAGGACATGAGGGTCAAATGTCCTGTGCATCTTTCTTGTGTTTGACTTTATTCACCAGACACCAGATGTTGCTGACCTCCCAGGCAAGACCCCAGAAATGAATTGGTCATGACCCCTTTCTGGGGTATCCCGGACTCTACCCAGACGTGTGCCTCTACAGATCTTTTTGTCTCTCAGATCCTGGCTACTCGTCCAGGTTTTTCTGTTCCTCGGAAGGTATGGCTCACACCAAACTGTTCCTTCTTGAGGGGATCATTAGTGGGGAAGACCTCTGGAAACCCGGGCAAACCCCAGGACTTTGGCCCTTATGATGGCTCCTCAGTCCCCACCCCTACCCCCCAGTGACGGACCATGGGCAGTAAACATAAGGATTGTCCCTTGCTGGTCAATTGATCCTTACCATATCTTGGCATTACTCTTCCCTCCTTCCTGACTTAACACCCCCTATCGAATTTCTAACCGTGTCCATGCAGCTCTATGGCCCCCTCTCGAGCCCACCCAGGAATCAGGGGACAATGTCAATGAGATTCATTTCAGCTTCGTACTCTTCAAATCCAAAATCACCTTATAACTTTGTCAAGACTCTGAAATGCCCAGCACATAAGCTGACTTTAAAAGAAGGGAGGTAAAGATCTGTTCTTTGAAGAAAAAAAAAAAAAATGGGAGAGGGGATATGGGCATGTGGGGAGAAGGAATGCATTATATTTATTTTTACCACCAGAGTTTTTAGAAATATGTTTTGGGGCTTTTCTTACAGTCCCAGAATTTTAATAGATGTAATGTAGATAGTGAGAGAAAGAGGGTGTGGACAGAATCAGAGTGTTAGACCGGGGCAGAGAGAATACACAGTGGCAGAGAGAATGAAGACAGAAGCAAAATGTAGATAGAACAGAGTGTAGACAGAGGCAAAGAGAGATGGCCAGGGGCAGGGAGCGAACAGATGTCAGTCATTGCTCCCAAACCCAGATAGAAGCCCCTGGTATTTAGAAAGTTGAGATCTCAGATCTCAGAGGGTCCTGATATGGGCCACTCTTGGTCCCAGCCCTCCCATACCCATTTCTGTCTCCCGTTTTCAGCCCCCATTCTGAACTTACAAGGTCACCCTTTCTTCTGTGACAGGGTCCTTTCCTGCCCCATCCCCTCCAGGATCCATCCCTTGGGGTGGAAATGTGTTCTTTTTGCTAAGTCTTGCTTGCCATCAGTGACTGTCCCTACATGCTCCTCCCCAGCCTGAGTGACACTCCCCCACCCTTTTCTCCCTTGTTAAAAGAGTCTCGGGGCTATCATTCATTTATCCATTCATTCATCAAGCATTTATACTTAGTTCCCAGGAGCCAGGCCCCTGCTCAGCAATGCCGGGGACCCCGGGGACACCTGACCCTACATCATCCGCTCACGCCCACACCCCAGGTGGGGGATGGTGGGAGGGCCGTGTAAGCAGTGGTAACAGCCTGATCAGAGTTTTGATGGGTGAACAGAAGGCACTGCGAGCCCCAGAGAAGATATTTAACCCGGCCTAGACTAGGTCAGGGAACTGGCGTGAGCCTTGGGTGTGACCCCACCCCCAACAGTCCCGCCCCCAGCATAAAGCCGTTCTCAAGGTGCGGTCCCAGCACCGCCCCCTCAGCCTGCCAACGCCCCTTCTCAGACCCAACCCCTTAGCCTCTCCCTTACTGGCCCCGCCCCATTATTGGTCCAGGTCACGCCCCTCTCAGCCCCTCCCCTATTTCATTCAATCCAGGCCTCAAGCCCCACCGCCTGGGAGACCAACCTCAGACCAACCTCACGATCCCATTGGTCAGAGAGTGTTACTGCACCGCCTTCCTTCGGTGTTATTGGGTCCCGAGGTGTCAATCTTCTTTATAGAGTCCCAACAGTTGCCATGGCCGAGATTTGAGGGGCAGATAATAATGGACGGCTCAGGACGTCTCGTTATTGGGCAGAAAGCCCGGCTCTGGGCGGGGCTTAGAGCCAAACGCTTGGCTGCCTCTGTCTCGGGTTCTTCAGGGCCGCAGCCTTCCCTCAGAGACACACCCCTCCCTCCTCGTTATTGGTGCCGCCAGGTGTTGCTCAACAGGACGCCACATGTCGATAGGAAAAACTGCCCGTCCTTCACAGCTTCCCTAATTTCAATTTGCTTCTCTCCTTAGAGGCGGCAACCTTCTGGCCGTAGCCAGGGCCCTCCTCACGGAATGGCCACGGATTGGTCCGACATCCCGTCACTCCTGGGCAGTGGGCGGAGCCAGGGTGCCTGGGGGCGGCGAATTGGCTGACTGGGCCTCAGGGGCGGGGCAGCCGCTCCTGTCAGCGGGTGAAATGGCAGCGGCAGCAGCGGCGGCGGCCGCGGCCCCGGGGGGCGGCTGA
>NW_027532882.1:633555-647091 GCF_008692635.1 Crocuta crocuta | reverse complement strand
GCCTCGCCACCCCCCCCCCTCGCCTCTCCTGGCACCCTATCTCAGGGCCCAGACCTGCCCGCGGCCCCAAGGATAGAACCCTCAGACCCCTACCCCTGCCTTCCAGCCCCACGCACCCCTCCCTTAGCCTCTGTAAATCAGGATTCGTACCCACAGGCCTCACCTCAGCCTGCGGGCCCATCTCCCACCCTCAGCACCCCATGCCCAAGGGCACCCGGAAAAATCACTCCACAGGCTCCTCCCCGCACTCTCCAGCAGCTCCACACACACCCCTGAGCCTGCTTCCCGAACACCCAGCCTCCCCTCCGGCTCAGGACCTCCCAGCAGATATCCCCCTCCCCTCCCCTCCCCTCCCTTCCCAGACACACAGCCTCTGGAGAGCCCCCCATGCACCGGGTGCGCGGCACACACGCACATCTGGGAGCCGGCAGTTGGCGCACAGAGACATGACCATGGACCCTCCACAACTCAGACTGCCGGACATGCCGTCCCCTAATACAGGCATCCAGGAACCCCCATGTGCGGGCGTGCACGCTCACACACACACACACACACACACACACACACACACAGATACTTGGATCCCCTACGCACACTGGAAAACTTAGGGCCTCCAACACACATGCAATTAGTACCTCACACACACGCGCACACACGCATGCACACACTCGCACACGCAGGACTCCTCAAGCACCTTCACACGCCTCTGTGGACGCCAGCTGCCCAGGTCCCCCCAGGGCACCCAAAGCCCCCAGCTTTGGCCTGCCTGGAGTCCCCAATGGGGCCCTGGAGGGTGGCAGGGTGACCCAGAATCTTCCAGCACCCCTGTGGACACCTACCCTGGGGCCTCTGCCCCTCCACCCGGCCCTCCCCACTCTGCCCTTCTTCAGACAGAAGGAAGGACACCACTCTATCTCCTACACTGAAGTCTCCCCCTGATGTGGGCCACCCCCGGGTGGGGAGGGGAGGGGGGTTCCGCTCTCCCTGGCCCAGGCCTCAAGTGGGACCAGCCTTGCGGCAGGTGCAGCCCCTCACCGCCCGCGTGAGTCCCTCCCCCACGCCCCGGAGCCGAGCCACCATGAACCGGCTCCCTTCTGCCCTGGCGTCTGGGGCCCGGTGGGCTGGGTCGGGGCTGCCAGAAGCACACAGCTCTTTGTTAAGGAACATTTTCAGAGGGGAAGAATGTGCTGAAGAGGCTTTGGGGGGAACACAAGTGAGTAGTCAGCTTGGTCTGTCCCTGGGCTGGCTTTGGTCGAGCCAGAGGGCCCCCCCCCCCCCCGGGGCTTCCCTGTTCTTGCTCGTTCTCCCCACCCCGTCCTGCCGCCCTATGGCTCTCACCCTCGGATCCAACCTGTGGGTGCCCCTGGGCCTCTGTGGCCGACGGCGGGTAGCTTGGAAGGAGCTGCAGGTGGCTTGGCCCAGGCACAGAGACGAGGAAAGGAGATCTCAGCCCGGGCGCGGTGGTGTGGCCGGGCCTGCAGGCAGTGAGGAGGAGCCTGGGGCCCGGCCCAGCCCGGCCCAAACCAGGCGCGGCCAGCCCCAGCTCTGCCTGTCTGGGCTCCTGTGCAGCCACAAGCCTGCCTGGAAAGCCCCAGAGAACCAAGGGCAGGCATCTGGGTGGATATTCACCAGGGGACTCTGGGCGGCCCTGGGAAGAAGCCCATGTTGGCTTGGAGCATCAACTTCTCCA
Organism: Crocuta crocuta; assembly: GCF_008692635.1. Taxonomy (NCBI): domain Eukaryota; kingdom Metazoa; phylum Chordata; class Mammalia; order Carnivora; family Hyaenidae; genus Crocuta; species Crocuta crocuta. The sequence continues at coordinate 645,401 of NW_027532882.1, read as the reverse complement.
TCTGGAAAATGGGAGGATAAATCCTTAGATCCTTCCTCTGTACCACAAGGGAGCCAACGAGATTAGGATGTGGTCCTGAATGTCCCCTGAGCGCCATGTGGAAGGGGTCAGTGGGGGCCAGCAGGGCAGCCGCCCATCCACGGGGGCCAGCAGGATCACTGGCTGCCCTTGTCCCCTGGTTGTCATTCGTTGACACCTCACTGGGTAATGGCTGTCTCTCTGTGGCCCGGCTGCGTCTCAGGAAGCTGGCTCAGGTGGGGGTTGAGAGCTAGTCTGTTGTGGGATTTGTGGCCACGCAGAAGCCTCCCAGGGGGATGGAGGGTAGCGGGGGTGGGGGGGGGCCGCTTGCTGGCAATGCCTTTGGCCCCCGCGTACGGCTCTGATGCATAGACCTGGGTAGGGAGAGGTTTGCGCTGCCCACTTGCTGAAGGGAGGGGTGGTAAAGACTCCTGAAGGTCACGAGGTACACAGGAAACGGTGTCCACGGCCTCCCCCGGGTGGGACCTTGTGCAGATGCAGCAGGGTCAGAAGGCTCCTCAGAACAGGCTAAGTATGAACTCCCAGGGAAAACATGAGAAAGCTCCCAGGCAGGGCTCGTGAACAGCCCCAGTGCGCTTTTACCCTAGATGGGGGTGCAGGCCTGTGTCTTCGCGTCCGTGTGCTTTGGCAGGTGCAGGGGGCAAGGAGAAGGCGATCTCAGTTTCCTCTTGCAAGAGAGAGACGCTGATTGTTCTAGGTGAAGCCTCACCAAGTACTAGGGACTGAGGTAGGTGCTGGGGCAGAAAAGAGTGTCACACATGGTCCCTGCCCTGCATCCAGAGACCCTCTCGGCATCGTGAGGCAAGAGCTGAAGCCAGCCGTGCTGTGCCCTGTGATCAGGCCCGTGCCACATGCTAGGCCCCGTGCCAGGCACCATTTACATATTATCTCATTTAATCCTCCAAACAAGCCGGAGGAACCGAGTTTCCAGCATGTGCGCTTCCCGCCACGCCCGCCACTTGCCGAGTGGAAGCATGAGTTGGAATTGCGCACAGCTTGCAGCGGAGCACAGAGCAGGGTCCAATGCAGCCCCGGGTCGTCAGGGAAGGTGGAGCAAGGATGACGCAGGGGCCCAGAGAAGGGCTCACAGGGCAGGCCTGGCAGGGAAGGGCGTTCCAGGCAGGCAGGGTGCTTGGACAGGGGCCCACAGAGGAGGAGCCAGCGTGGTGCATCCAGGGAATCATGCTGCGCTTGGTGGGCCCTGTGTCCCAGATGCGACCCACGGGGCCCACACCGTGTACCCCTCCCTGGGGAAAAGGGCCCTGTAGCTGGAAGAACCCGGACAGGCAGCAAAGCCTACCCTGCCCGGAGGAGTCTGTAGCATGTGGGCTTCAGAAGCCAAACAGCGGCAGCGAAAGGAGCAAGAACTCACCAGAGCCAGGGAAGAGACGTATCCCTTCCAGGGAGGTTTCGAAGGCCCCGGTCGCACAACTCGCCTGCACTTGTCTCGCATGGCTCCTTGTGCTGTGATGTGTTGTGAGACCCTTTCCTTGAGGTCTGCCTCCCACACAAGAACCCCAGTCCCATGAGGGCAGGGCGCCTCTCTGTTCACGGCTGAGCCTCACGTGAGTATAGGGCACACAGCAGATGCTTAGTAAATACTTGCATCGTTTTCAAATCTGACAGCCTTCCTACTCAACCCACTTACAAAAGAGCGCCCAGATCTCTTCCCCAGAAGGAGTTCGACCCATTGGCCTTGGAGAGCTCCCGAAGGCAGGGCGTACTCACCTCCCCCTGCCCCTTGGCCCAGTGAGGCTGTGCAGCTGATGCGGGCACCGGAAGTGCAAGACGCCACTTCTTTTATTCACCTGTCCCTGGAAGGCTCATAAAGGTTCTAAATGTTCTTCGTCATTCTTGGGGACCTAGAGGAATGAGGGGTTTGCCAGGAATGAAACTGTTTCAGAAAGAAAGTTGGTGATGATACAGGGTAGTAAACTTTTCTTTTTTTTTTTTTAGGTCAGAAGGGATTCCACAGGTCATAATGGCCTACCTCTCAGACTTTAGTCTGAAGGGTATTTGCTTCTGCTATTATTATCAATAATGATAATTATGGTTTTACTGCATTTAACTTTTTTTTTAACTTTATTTTTGAGACAGAGAGAGACAGAGCACGAGCTGGGGAGGGGCAGAGAGAGAGACACACACAAAATCCGAAACAGGCTCCAGGCTCTGAGCTGCCAGCACAGAGCCCAATGCGGGGCTTGAACCCACGGACCGCGAGATCATGACCTGAGCTGAAGTCGGACGCTTAACCGACTGAGCCACTCAGGCGCCCCAGAATTTAACTTTTAAAGAGGGCCACCACTCTGGGGTGGACAGCCCCTGCGCTCATGGAACTTTCCATCCTGCAGGGAACACTACTATGGGCCAGCTCCTGTCCTAAGCACTTGACAAGTTTATTTGGCTCAGGCATTCCTCCCAACCAAACCTGTGGGCCTATTTAACAGTTAACCCTGTTTTCAGATGACAAGACTGAGGCAAAGCATATCCCAAAGATAGAAGGGGATATAGGAGGGATTTGAACGCAGGCTACTGGCTCTGAAGTTCCCCCAGGAGGCCAAGAGATCTGGGGGCAGTTATATACACACACACACACACACAGAGCCATGGAAGAAGATACACGGGTATGGAAAAGTCTAGAGCAGCATGGAGTTGCAGCTAGAACTGGGGAAATGAGGGGGACAGGCAGTAAGCCCCAAACCCCTCGCCAAGGAAAAGGGCCCAGACGTGAGGCCACTGCCCCAGGAGCTGGAGCCAGGGGGTCACGTGGCATCTCCTGAGGCATCAGATTCGGAAATGGTTCTGTGTCCCCCATCACCATTCCAAGTAGAGGGTCAGAAGCCAGCGGGGAGGGGATGTAGGGAGCCAAACTGAAAGGAAACCCCGGGGTCTCTACTCCTGCCTCTGAAAATGCCAAGCTCTGAATGAGGGTACACAACACACTCACCCCCTCTTACCTGTTGAAAACCAACGACTGCACTTTCCTTGGTGCCCAGTAAATTGGGCAGTTCGAGTTTTATGTAGATTATTTCTAAGGAGAAACACAACAGAGAGGGCAGAAGTTCTGGACGGAAATCCAAGTTCAAAGCCTTCCTCCCCCGCAGCCTGGTCAAGGGCCCTGGTGCGTGTCCTGCTCGCTACGCACCTGGCGTGTGTTACAGCTGTTCTTTACTCTTCTGTCTACACTGATATAGCATCTTTTTTTCCAAATTATTTTTAAAATAGAGTTTATTTTTTCGAACATTTTTGGATTTCCAGAAAAACGGAGGATAGCGGGGTGCCTGGCGGTCTCTGTCAGTGCATGTAACTCTTGATCTTGGGGTCATGAGTTTAAGCTCCACACTGGGCATGGAGCCTACTTTATTATTTTTTTTAATGATTAATATTTTTTTATATTTTTATTTATTTCTAGGAGAGAGAGAGAGACACAGCATGAGCAGGGGAGGGTCAGAGAGAGAGGGAGACACAGACTCTGAAACAGGCTCCAGGTTCTGAGCTGGCAGTCAGCACAGAGCCCGACGCAGGACTCGAACCCACGAACCGCGAGATCACGACCTAAGCGAAAGTCGGACGCTTAACCGACTAAGCCACCCAGGCACCCCGATGATTAATTATTTTTGAGAGAAACAGCGCACACACGCAAGGAAGGGAGGAGCGGGGGTGGGAGGGTGGACAGAGGATCCGAAGCAGGCTCTGCACTGACAGTGGTGAGCCCGACGCGGGGCTCAGACTCATGAACCGTGAGATCATGACCTGAGCCGAAGTCAGACCCTCAACCGACTGAGCCACCCAGGTGCCCCAGAGCCTACTTTAAAAAAAATTGAGATCGTACAGAAAGTTCCTGCAGACCCCACACCCAATTTCCCCTCTTAGTAACGTCTTTGGTTTGTCTGGCACGTTTGTTATGATTAACAGACTGACATTGATACGTTAACTACAGTCAGCACCTTATTCAGGTTTCCTTTGCTTTCCCCTAATTTTCTTTCCTAATTTCCTGGATCCATGTAACACCTTGTCATCAAATCTCCTTAGGTTCCTCATGACTGGGACAATTTCTTAGGCTTATTCCTATTTCTGGTGACAGTTTTGAGGAGGACGGGTCAGGAATTTTCTAAAATGTCCACTGGTCTGGGTTTGTCACATGTTTTTCTCATAGTTAAACTGGGGTGATGTGTTCTGGGGAGAAAGACACAGAGGTGACATGCCCTTGTCATCTCATCACGGGCCCGAGCTCTCAGTATGACTTATCACTGTCTGTGTTGACCTTGATCACTTGGCTGAACAGCACAGAAATTTTTGTCTTCCTTCTTGTGGCAAATGTTTACCGAGCACCTGCTAAATTCCAGATGTGTTAGGAGCTTGGAGTAGAAAATTAAAGAAGATAGGCCCTTGCCCTCAGCATGTTCATGACCCTGGAGGGCAGGCGGGCATGTGTAGAAGTAATTGCTGCACACACACACACACACACACACACACACACACACACACACACTAGAAGTAATTGCCATAGAACGTTCCTTGGGCCACGTGTAGGAGCTATCTGCAGAGAGGAGAGAAGTGAGCCAGCAGGCTGGACATGGGGGTGACAGGAACAATTTCACAGGAAAAAAATATTCAAAGTGTTGGAGAATGCCTTTCCAGCAAGAGGAACAGCGTGTGCGAAGACACAGGCAGAAAGAAGCAGGTGGTTGCGGAGGGCTGAGCACGGTGGGGCTGGAATGCGGGAGGAGGGGAGGCCAGCAGGGCTGTGTGCAGTGGACATTTGGGCTCTGTCTCCAAGTAGGGAGTGGCTGAGGGTCTGGACAAGCAGGCTTGGGTGAGCAGGCGGGTGGAGGACAGCACGCAGGCCTGCCTGTAGCCGGAGAGGCGGCTGGCTCTAGTCAGGAGACGGGGGAGTGTGAAAAGCATCTCCACACTGTGGACCAGGAAGGTCTTCCTAAAAGCCAAGGTCAGCCAGGCTCCCGCCTTAGCCCACAGGGCCCTGTGGGGGCCTGGCCCTGCAGAAATCCCCAGTCTCTTCTAGAGTGGCCTCCCTCCTGCTTCTGCCCTGTGGTCCCTCTGCCATCCCACCCCATTCCTTAGCATCATTTTCTCTGAGCGATCATTCACATAGCGTAAAATTCACCCTTTCAAAGCCAACAGTTCGGTGGATTTCAGTACATTCACAACGTTGTACACTGTCCTCACTGTCTAATTCCAGAACATTCCATCGCTCCAAAAAGAAATCCCCCATCCCCCTGTTCTCCCATTCGCCCTAGGCCCCAGCCCCCAGCCACCACTAGCCAACTTGCTGTCCCAATAGATATGCCTACTTTGGACATTTCATACAAATGGAATCATGTCACTTGTGGCCATTTGTGTCTGGCTTCTTGTGCTGAGCATAATGTCTTCCAGGTCCTTCCCACGTTGTAGCAGGTTTCATAGCCTCCTTCCTTTTTAATGGCTGAGTAATATTCCATTGTATGGATGGACCACATTTTGTTTCTCTGTTCATCCATCAATGGACATTGGGTTGTTTCCACTTCTTGTCTGATACGGATAGCGTTGCTATGAAGAGTCACATGCAAGTCTGCATGTGGCCGTGTGTTTTCCATTCTTTTGGGTAGATATCTAGGAGCGGGGCTGCTGGGTAACTCCGTGTTTAACTTTTTAGGGAATTGCCAGACTGTTTCCCACTCTATCTGTTCTCCTGAGCATGCCTCTCTATCTGTGATAGTAAGTTTGGATGGCCATTTCTTACTCTCTGTATGCCCTGTGCGCGCCAGGAGGGCTGTGGCTGCATTGGTGTTTGCCCAGTACGGTGCCCAGCACCTCGCAGGCATTCGGTAAATATCGGTGGGTGGGCAGGTGGGTTCAGTCTCTCAACTCCTCTGTCGTGGGGCTCAGTGCAGGCACCGCAGTGACAAGGACCCGGACAGTGGCGATTCTTACCCTGGTAGAGGATCTGATAGAAGTGTTCAAGAGCCAGTTGGCAATCTGGGCTGGCGCTCAGGGGAAAGGGAAAGCTGGGAAAAGGAGAGCGTCCCAACTGCTGGCATGCATTTGGTCATTTAAGCCTCAACAGTGAGACCCGTGGGGGCATGAAGGGACAGGGGCCGAGGCAAGGCCCGTGGAGGAAGAGGTGCCCTGCAGGAGACTGGGAAGCCCAGGAAGAAAGGCAGGAGAGAGGCCAGGTGGAAGAAGACTTCAAGAAGGACATGTGGCCGGCAGAGTCCAAGACCCATTCTGAGAGGGAGAGGGAGAGGGAGAGGCAGAGGGAGGTGGAAAACAGCCAGCATCTGGGCCCTTCTGCCCCCGCACCCCCTGGCCCAGCGCACTGGCAGTGTCTTCCCACCCCTCTAGGTTGGCTCAGCCTCATAAGCCATGGGGCACCCTGTGGGCGTGTGGAGGGTGTAGTGCCTGCAGGCAAAGCGGTAGGTGGCCCGCTGCCTACTCTGCAGGGCCCAGAACCCCCCTCAAGTGGCTGAGGTGGAGCAGAGGCAAAGGGGATTGAAGTTAAGGACGCTGAGAGGCCGGGACCTCAGACCCAGTGGACCTGTGTGTGCATCTCAGGCCCATGGCCCCTCAGCACTTGAGGGAACCTCCTGCCCCATCTGTGGGTCTCTGTGCCCATCAGGCAAGGGAGGCGGGGCCTCATCTGCCTATTTCCGCCCATTTCCCTGTGTCCAGAACAGTGCCAGACACTCAGATGGCCCTCAGTGGGCATCAACGAAGGACCGCTTGAGCCGGGAAGAGTTGTGACGCCCTGGAGGGGAGGCAGGGCACCCTCAGAGCTAAGAGGGCAGCGAGCCGGCGTCCGACCCAACCTACTCAGTCCCACAGGTGGCAAGATCTGGTCTGTGCGGGAAAGGCATGTATGTGTGTGCGTGCACGCAAGAATCTGTAGATGTGAGATGGAGTGTATGAGTGGGCCGTGTGTCTGAGTGTGTATGCACGAGTGTGGGTGCGAGATTGTGTGTGGGGATGTGAGATGGTGCGTGAGTGTGTGTGTGAGTGTAGGGGGGGTGCAGGTCAGTTATATGAGTGTGTTAGTGTGTATGGGGTGTGTGTGTGTGTGTGCGCGCGCACGCGCACATCAGGAAGATGGCTTCCAGGGCCAGGCGGTGTTTAGAGAGTCTGGTGAAGAGTCAAGAGAAAGTTCCTGAGGAATCAGAAGGTTCTGCCTCTCAGACTGCAAATTTCAGCCCTGTGAGCTGAATCAATTTTACTTCCTGTATGAAGTGCACATGAATATGTGATAAATATCTGGACAAACTCTGGTAGTGGCTGGCCCCTGGTTGTGATCTGAAATCCAAAGCCCGGATTCCAACCATCCTCTTGGGCCTTTTGGGGGCGGCAGCACGGGTTTCCACCCCAGGGCTTAGAGCTCCCGGGCTCAGCGAGGAGACAGCTGGCCCGAACCACTGCCCTGGCCGCGTGCAGTCTCTTGGTCTCCAACACCTCTTCCTCACCTCCCAAGGCTGCCTTCCAGCTCCTCCGCACCCAGAGAGATCCTTCTAGGCCAGCACTTCCTGTGCACAGCCTGCCTCTGCCCTGGCTGGTCACAGACTTTGACCTGGTAATAGGCTCGGAGTGGCCCCCCTGTCCCTCTCTCGGGAGAAGGTAACTCCAGGCCAGATGGTGTCGGGTGGACTGTTCTCTGGGGCAGCCGTCGCCGACCAGCGAGGCGGTGGGAGGATGAGGTCTTACGGTTCTGCCGGGTTCGCCACCGAGAGACTTCGTACGGCCCACCAAAGCCAGAGCTCTCGGCACCCAACAGAACTGGAGAGTCTTTGGGAGCCAGAGGCAGAGCCAGTGGCCCTGAGGAGCCGCAGGGACCTGGGAAGGAAGAGTTCTGGGCCCCCTACAAGGGGAAAAAAGAAAGATGTCCCCCTCGCTCCCACCCCATGACAGGGCAGCACAAGGCAAGGAGGCTGGAATCAGGTGCATGGCCAGGGTCCAGCCCAGCCAAGCCGTGGGCACTCAGGTGTTAGTTGGGGTCTGAGTTTGGGCTGCGAGTAGGCACCCAGTGACCTGACGGCAGGTACGAAATGGTTTACTGTTGTTCTGTCATTGTCCTGCTGCCTGGGGGACCAGACGCCTCCTCTCCAGGGCCCGGACAAGGGCCCCTCTGGGCGGAGCTGTCAGAGCTAAGTCACGTGGGGTCCAAGGGCAATAGTGGATTCCAGGCATGAAGGACGCATCTAAAGCGACAGTCAGGGGAGGAGCGTTTTCTTCCTGCCTCCGTGGCCCTGGAGATTCCCATCCTCTCAGACCTCTGACGCTAGCCTGGGCTTACCAGAAACGGGACTGGGTAGAAAGAACACCACCCTGGCCCCTCCCGTCGCTCCCCTAGCCATCCCCAACCCCTGAAACCTCCCATCAACCAGGGTGATGGCAGCCCCTGCCACGGTCCCCACACCCCACACCAGCCACAGCAGAACCCTGGAGGCCAGCTAGACCTTGGCCCTGGCCCCGGGATGAGTAATAAAGGCCAACATCTAGAGAGCCATCCTGAAGCTTCAGGCGCCGTTCTCCCACGTGACGAGCGGCGCCTCACTCCGTTTCACGCACCCTCTGGAGCAGGTCTGGCTGGTTGAGGGGGATCCGCGGTTCAGACACAGGTTCGTTTGAGTCCAGAGCCCCTGCTCTCGGCAGGGTGCTGAGTTGCCTGCCCTGAAGCCAGCAGAAAGCGAGGGGCCAGTGTTCTGGAAGCCCCCAGGAGGGTGGGGCCCGATCCTCCCCAAGAAAAATCAGACAGATGGGCCTGGCACCCGCTGGGCACACAGCAGGCCAAGATCAGGTACTGATGAGGGCTGTGGCTCTGGCTCCGCACCGGCTGGGGCACGCATTCCCAGCACTCTGACGCGTCCATCCCTGGCTTCCCAGCCCACGGGGAGTTGACTCTTCCGGCCGTTGGCAGCACCAGACAATTAACAGTAGAGAATAATTGTTTCTGGCTGTGCCAGCAGCCCACTTTGGTTGATGAGATGGGGAAGGTCAGATGCTAAGCCAGGGATCCCAGGACAGGCCACAGCCAGAGACAGGGACCAGGGCTGTCAGGAAGGGCCATTGAGCAGGGGCTTCTGTACCCCCAAGGCCTGGGTGACAGGGAGCCTTTGCCCCTGGACACAGGCAGGGGTCATGGTAACTAGTGTCTGGTGTAGAAAGAGCCAGCATGGCCGTCAGCTGGGCTGACATGGGGATGAGGGGGCACTGAGGGGACAGACCAGAGATGGGCAGCCCGGGGTGAGGAAACGCCCCCCAGGTAAGCAGCAGGTTCAGCCGGCCCAGAGCCGGCAGGACAGGGTGGGCGCCCCCACCCAGTGCTGACCATGTGTCTCCGGCCCCCAGACAGAGCTGTGACCTGGCCCTGCTCGCAGCAGATGAGCCTGCCCACCATGGCGAGCCCCACTCTGAGCCCAGACTCCTCATCCCAGGAGGCCCTGTCGGCTCCCACCTGCTCCCCCACCTCTGACTCCGAGAACCTCAGCCCCGATGAGCTGGAGCTGCTGGCCAAGCTTGAAGAGCAGAACCGGTGAGTTGGGGCCTGGGGGAAGGGGGGGTGGGGAGTGGCCTTGGGGAGGGGGCAGCCTGGGCCCCACCCAGGCGTTCCCGGGGGGGGGGGCCCTCACACTAAGAGCTGGGTCCCTCGGCAAAGTAAACCTCCCACCGGAGACTTGACAAGTGACGTCTTCTGTTGTCCTCCCACCCGGATGATCAGTTTCCCCATTCAGATGGGACCAAGGTTGCAAGAGGCCCGTGAACCTGGCCTTGGCCAGCTGAGCCTCTGTTGGAGCCAGGCCTTCCCGCCTTTCTCCTCTGGCCCTTCTCCTGGGTTTATAATGTAGGCAGTATTATTATTCGGATACAGCGAGGCCAGCAGATGGAGTTTGTGACTCACAGTCTCCAAGAGGAGGGGGCGCGGCACACCATGTGGGGCTAACCAGGAAAGCACCAGGGTCGGTCAAGGGACAGAGGGAATGAGGCAGAATAGGAGCAAGAGCCTTTGCTGTGGATTCTGCAGGAGGGAACAGTGAGGCCCACTTGCTCGCCCAAGTAACCTCAGCAGGGGCTCCGGGGTGCTGGGGTACCTGACCCTGCTGCGATCAGAGTAGAGGAGGGGCTCAGTCTGCATAGGAAGGCTGCACTTCCCTGCAGGCAAGTCCTTAACCATCTCTAGGAGCCTGCTAGCTTGGCATGGGTGCCCCCCCCACCGGGGGTCAGCGAGGCCCCAGATATCAGAACAGCAGAAACACACAGTCGTACAGCTGCCTGCAGGTGGCTGAGCGGCCCACCCTCCCTACACCTGGTGTGTAAAGGGTAGATCTTAACAAACCCTGCCCTGCGGTGCTGGTGCGCGACTGAGTCCACTAATACACCTGCTTCTCGGCCCGTGCTGGGCACAAATGGGACACACGGAAGGCAGGAACGAAGACCCGCTCAGAGAGGGTAGGGCACCGGCCAAGGTCCCTCATGGAGAGCAACTCAGGCCCAGTCTGGGACTCCTGAGAGGAGGGGCTGGGCTCCCCGGGGGGTGCCCTGTCCCCAGAGCGTCACTAGAGCCCAGGGGGGGCTGGGGCGGGAGTTGCCCACAGCCCGCCCGCCTCCAGCAGCCCTCTCTGGCCCAGGCTCCTGGAGGCCGACTCCAAGTCCATGCGCTCCATGAACGGCTCCCGGCGGAACAGCGGCTCCTCGCTGGTGTCCAGCTCCTCGGCCTCCTCCAACCTGAGCCACCTGGAGGAGGACACGTGGATCCTGTGGGGCCGGATCGCCAACGAGTGGGAGGAGTGGAGGCGCAGGAAGGAGAAGCTGCTCAAGGTGGCGGGGCTGTGGGGCTGGGCGGGGCAGCACCGGGGTCCTGCGGTGGGGGGGCGGGGAGGCCCAAGGGCTGAGGGCTGAGGACGGAAACGGAGATGAGCCTTGCCAGGACACAGGAGACCCGAGGCACGGTGCAGGGCTGGCCAGGCTGTGGCTGTCACGCCCGGCCCGTGTCCCAGGTACCCATTTGTTTCCTGCCCGCTCTGTTCGGTGACGGAGTGGGGACAGCACATTAAGCAGCATGGCTTCCGTCGGCAGCACTGGGGCCCCGCCAGCCCTGGACGACAGCCGAGCTGTAGGCCGGCCCTGCCTCAGGGCTAGACTGGGTGGCCGTGGGGGAGGCAGCCCTGCGACAGGGTCCAGCCCGGCCTCCTGCCCCCACCCCGCCCCGTTGCCAGGAGCTGATCCGCAAGGGCATCCCGCACCACTTCCGGGCCATCGTGTGGCAGCTCCTGTGCAGCGCCACAGACATGCCAGTCAAGAACCAGTACTCGGAGCTGCTCAAGATGTCCTCACCGTGTGAGAAGCTGATCCGCAGGGACATCGCCCGCACCTATCCGGAGCACGAGTTCTTCAAGGGCCAGGACAGCCTGGGCCAGGAGGTCCTCTTCAACGTCATGAAGGTGAGGCCCAGGGCAGCAGGGCCTCCCCCCGCCCCGAGGGCCCCTGCTCTGATCGCCTGTGTTCCTCCCCTTTACAGGCGTACTCCCTGGTGGACAGGGAGGTGGGCTACTGCCAGGGCAGCGCCTTCATCGTGGGGCTGCTCCTCATGCAGGTAGGTGGCCGGCGGGGGCCTGTGGCAGGAGCCCCTCCCCCACGCCCCCAGGGGGCGTGCAAAAGCAGAGCATCCTCTTTCCTGAGGCCTCCTGGGGTCAGACTTTCCTCTCCATCCACCTAGGACCTCCGCTAGTCCTCAGGCCAAGCCCCCCCATGGGTGGGCTCGGAGGGGCTGGCGGCCTGTCTCGTCCACTGTCCCATCCGGAGGCTGGCCCTCAGGTGGAGAGCTG
>NW_027532882.1:622266-633481 GCF_008692635.1 Crocuta crocuta | reverse complement strand
GAGGGCTTAGGTCAGCCAGTGGGGGGGGGGGCTCCTCCAGAGAACACGCAGCCTTAGGTGGGGAGAATAGAGACAGCTGGGGATGAACCAGAGGGCTCTGGAGGTGGTCAGACCTGGACTTCAAGTCCCAGCTCCCTGCTTCCTGCCAGCCGGCCTGTGGCGGGCGACCGCAGCCTCCGGAGACTTCCCATCCATGACACCGGGGTGACGGTATTTACCAGAGGTCTGTTAGGAGGGTCCAGGCAGCCTGCGCAGTCCGTGTCCTGTAAACCTAAACGGGACAAGGCAGGGGAAGGGCCAGACACCGGGGCCGTCGGAAGGGCAGCAGCGCCCCCTCCCACCCTGACTGTCGCCCCCAGATGCCCGAGGAGGAGGCCTTCTGTGTGTTCGTGCGGCTGATGCAGGAGTACCGCCTGAGGGAGCTCTTCAAGCCCAGCATGGCCGAGCTGGGGCTGTGTATCTACCAGTTCGAGTACATGCTGCAGGTAAGCGGGGGCTGGGGTGGCCTGCACGTACCCACCCCTCTCTGTCGACCCACACCCGCGGGTGCTAACCTAGACCTGCCCCATTCCAGTCTCTCTGGCTGGAAACTCCAGGGCTGGGAAATCGCAGGTAGATGTTCCAGCTCAGAAGTGGGGGGGCCTGTGCTGTGACCGGGCTGGGGGGTACTGCCCCACAGGGTGCTTCCAGGGACAGGGCAAGGGCCAGCCACTGAGGGCAAGGACTGCTGAGAACTTGGGGCTCCCAGAGCTGCCAGGGCAAGGGGGTCAGGCTGGCTCTTGCCAGATACACCCGCAGCCCCCCCTTGCCCGCTCCCCAGTGCGGCCGAAGGAGGGAAAGTGTTGTCTGCCTGCCTTTGCTGATACCGGAGAGCAGCCGTCTGTTTATATATAGCAGCCCCCGCAGGGCCCGCCCCTGGCTGGCAGACAGAGACTGGGCGTGCGTGTATGCGTGTACACACACACACACACACACACACACACACACACACACACGGCCTGCTTCAGAAGCTGGCCGCAGGGGGGGCTGTACTTCTACATAGCAGAGGGCAGGGAAGTGCTGTCGCTTGAGGGGACCTGGTCGTGTTGGCACGCAGGTGGCCCGGGCCACAGAAGAAGTCACCCCACCCTGGGCTGGGTGGCCAAGGCCTTCCCTGGCAAAGTAGCTGGACAGACAGCCCCCAGCTGTGGAGGGAGCCCCAGGGCAGTGGGGGAGACAGCCCCAGAGTCTGTTCTGTCTTGGTGAAGGACATCCAGGGAGTCCTAACACTTGGCCCAGCCTCAGTTTCCCCAGCTCCTGTCACTTTCCAGCTGCCTGAAGTTCAAGCCAGTCAGACAGGCACCCCCTGAGCATTGCTGGGCACAATCACCACGCGGGGGACAGGTGGACATGGCAACTGGCAGGTCACAGAATATGGGGTGAGCTGCGCTGCAGCTCGCACCACACCCCACCTCTCGCCCTCTGGGTGAACTTGGGGAGTTATTTAACCCCCACCACCACCACTCCCGAGCCCCAGAAGCTCCCTCTTGAAGCAATGGTGAGGATCCCATGGGCTCTGTGCCAGTGGGGCCCCGGGTGTATACCTGCCACCACCCAGCAGCTGCTGCTATGCCTGCCAGCCCTGTAGGTATCCCCACCACCTCATGCTACCCAGCGCCCTGGGGTGCTTCAGCCTCCCCCAGACACAGTGCCACGGGCTGCCCAGGGCGGGCAGGTAAGACTCCCTGGAGACGGGGTGCCGAAGCCCCGCCCTGGCTGGTAGAGGGGACCCCGGAGGCTCAGACAGCCGTGCCCGGAGGCCTCCTCACAGCGCCTGGCCTCCCCCCTGCCCCCACCCCCACCCCAGGAGCAGCTCCCGGATCTGAACACCCACTTCCGCTCCCAGAGCTTCCACACATCTATGTACGCCTCGTCCTGGTTCCTCACACTCTTCCTGACCACCTTCCCGCTCCCTGTTGCCACTCGTGTCTTTGACATCTTCATGTACGAGGTGAGGACCCCGAACACCCCTTCCTCTCCCAGATACCCGACGTGGGCAACAAGCCCCAGCCAGGCCCCGGACAGAGGGAGGCCCAGGGCTCGGGGAGGGCTCAGGCCGGCCCCCGGGACAGCAGTGCCGCTATCCCCTTCACAGGGCCTGGAGATCGTGTTCCGGGTCGGCCTCGCCCTGCTGCAGGTGAACCAGACGGAGCTCATGCAGCTGGACATGGAGGGGATGTCCCAGGTGTGCCGCAGGGGCAGGGTGGGCGGGATTCCCTCACACTGGGGGCACAAGGGCAAGTGGGGGCCTCCTGAGAGATGGGGGGCGACGGGACAGGGGTTGCAAAGGCCGAAGGTGTTCCTAGCATCCTGTCCCTTTGCCGCGGCCTCTGTTCCCCAAGGCCTTCTGGGAGGACCCAGGCAGGCCCCAAGGAGCAGGCCGAATGGTCTGACGGAAGGTCTAGGCTTAGGCCAAGCCCTGGGAAGTTCCCCCCCACCCCCCGACCTCCCGCTCCGAGCCCTGGGTCCTCCAAAGTCTAATGTAACAAACAGGAATACCAGCCAAACCACAGGGTCTTGGGTGTGGTTTCGGTCCCAGCAACCGGGCCAGGCAAGGGCACCAGAGGGCTAAGGGGGTCTGGGGCCGCTTCCCTCCGGCCCTGGGGCCCCCGCCCGCTGGAGAAGAGGCCAGGCTGCTTCTCCGCCATGTCCGCATCACGCAGGCCCCTGCCCCTCCCGGCGCCTTCCAGCTGGTGCTTCGGGGAAGAATGCACAAAGGCTGCGGCTGTGTCCGTGAACACGGGCATCCATTGTGCGCAGCTGCCAGAGGGGGCCAGCTGGGCTGAGGGGCGGGAGCCGGCCTGGCGCCGACCCGCAGCAAGCTGTGTGCTCGGGCAGGCCTTGCACTTAACCCTTTGCCAGGGCTCCTGGGCCCAGGCGTGCAGGCCCACCACCGAGGGGTCTTCCCTTCGGCCTGCTCCCACGGCCCTGAGTCCTCACACTCACGGGCCTCCTCTTGCTGCCCAGGGGCCGTGACGTGCCTCCCCCTTCCTCTGCAGAGGTCCCTGTGCTCAGACCCCTCTACCACCCGGCCTTTGCCGGCAGGAGCTCCAAAGCTCTGCTTTTCCCCTGCAAACTGAGGTCCTGGCTGCAGATGCTGCTGCCCCCTCCCCCCGGCCCCGCTTCGCTCACTCACTTGCTCGCTCCATACACCCTGATGGAGCAGCCGCCACACGCTGCCCCCTGAGCTGGGACGTGGCCGTTCCCCCCCGGCGGACCAGTCCCTCCCACGGGGAAGCAGAGTATAGCAGGGCTCAGGTGGCCCCCGCACTCAGCGCCTGTGTCAGTGACTGCCTGTGCCCCCACAGTACTTCCAGAGGGTGATCCCCCACCAGTTCGACAGCTGCCCGGACAAGCTGATCCTCAAGGCTTACCAGGTCAAATACAACCCCAAGAAGATGAAGAGGTCAGTACCGGGCGGCCAGGGGACTGGCAGGAAGGGGGTCCCCAAGGGCAGGACAGTGACCTCACTGGACTCCCCTCTGCAGGCTGGAGAAGGAGTATGCAGCTATGAAGAGCAAGGAGATGGAGGAGCAGATTGAGATCAAAGTGAGTCGCCAGGGAGGTGGGGGGCGGCGACGGGATGCCCTTGGGAGCACAGCCTTGCCTGTGCTTAGAATCCAAGGCGTCCTGCCTCCACCCACCTGCCCCCTCATTCGCCAGCAGGCCAGCGTGTGAGCAGGGCCCACCCCAGTGCTGGAGACCTGGCGGCAAATGAGGTGGATAGGTCCCTGCCCTCAGGGGACCCCCCTTCATTATCATGGGAGGGTGTCAGGGAACAAATAGGTACAGAGTATGGGCTCCAGAAAGTGCTCTGGTTGAAAATGTGCAGAAGAGAGGTGGGGCTGACCCGGGGACGATGGCTCTGGGCCCAGGGAGTCAGTGCAGAAGGCCAAGCAGCTGAGCAACCGCGGGCCTGGGGGACCCAAGGAATGTCAGGGAAGCTGGCCTGGACAGGCGGAGCCCTGAGGCCGGGGGCAGGCAGGAGGCATGCACATGGGACAGAGAACAGGGCCTACTGTGGCCCCTCGGACCCAGACGTGCCTCCCTCTGCTTCCTTCTGTTTTCATCCTTCCGCGCGTGATTTTAGTTATTCATGCAACAAGCGTTTATTGAGCACCTACTGTGTGCCACAGTTACCGCAGAGACTGAGGGTCCCCCCGGTCCACTGAGAGGGACAGACGCAAACACAAACCCCAACACACCCGGCCTCGTCCTCCTTAGGATTCATGTCCCAGCTCTGCCTTGGACCAGCTGTATGACCCAGGAAGGTGGATTCACCTCTCTGAGCCTCAGTGTCCCCTTCTGCAAAATGGGAATAGCATTTGCTCTGCTGTTCAAGTTATTACTATTGTTGTTAATTTTATTTTTATTACCATCACCACTATCAACCTCTCCACCCCCTTTAGAGAGGCAGAAGCAAAACCTAGATTAGAATCCAGGTCACCTGTCACCCATACCTGAAGGGGAAAGAAGGCATCAGTGTCCTGGTCCTCTGTTGGTTTTCCAGAAAGTTTTGTGTCCTGAGTTTGCAAGCATCCCCCTTTCTCAGGAATGGCAGCTTGACTGCTGCACCAGTCCAAACGTGCGTGCCTGTCTTGCTCACGCATGGTCATGGGCCTGCACCCCTCTGGTGACCGTGAGGGCCCAGCGGTAGGTAGGGACACCGCAGACACTCAGACTGCGTGCCCAAGCTAGGAATTTCCCATGAGAGGAGACCGAGCGCCCACAGGCCTTAGAGGGTCCAGGCAGACACCTTCTTTCGTGGATGGCCCCACCCTTGGTGCTTTCACTTGCAGCCTGTTTCAAAATGTACCTGGAATTCGTTTCAATCGGGTGGTCAAGTGACAGACACAGAGAACGACACTGCCTTTGAAAGAAGGGTTTATTACTCACAGTTCCCAAAAGGAGGGGGCACACCCACCACCCCTGGCCACACGGGGAGGCACCAGAGTGGGTCAGAGCGGGTCAGGAGGGGAGGCAGAGGGCACGAGAGGGAAAGCGCGGGCCAGCTCCTTCCCTGAGGTGTCCCCAGGAAGGGCTGGACAAGGCGGGGCAGCCAGGTCTGAGGTCAGGATTGGTTAGTCTGAACAATTTCAGCAGCAAGCGGCGGGCTGCAGGAGGGCCCTCAGCTGCCCCGGGACAGTGTGGGGCAGGGAGAACCCTGACACGGAAGGTGGGTGGGTGTGGGCTCTGTACTGGCTGGTTTGCACGTGAAAGGCAAGTCCTGGGCCAGGCAGTCTCTCCAAGATTAGCAAGGTGGCTGGAGATCAGAGCATCAAAAATACAGAAAATTTAAAAAAAAAGCCCAGTGTATGTATAGACCCTGTAATGCCTGCTCACTCCCTGTCTCTGTTTTCCCTTTGGGGGAAGCACAGGCAGCTTCTCAAGGGTCTCTGCGGGCGGTGGGTCGTGGCCAGAGAGGAGGCAGAGCAGTGCAGGGGCCGGGGGGGAAGGGTCAGGACACTGGAGGCCAGGCGTGAGGCCAAGAGCCGTGCCTGAAACCCACCTCTAACCCAGGCCAGCTGGGAGGCTCCGGCAAGACACGCCCCCTTGGGACTCAGTTTCCCCACCCATGACATCAGTGAATGGCCCTCAATCATATCTAGATTCTCTCTGACCGCAGTGGCTTCCTGGGAGGGTTCTGAGTGTTTCCATCACCTTCCCGGGAAGAAACCAGGAAAGGTTCTTTGTGGTCCTCAGGGAGGCGGGGCCCTCATTAAGAAAGATGAACACCAGGAAGATGCAGGGTCTGGTTGGTGTTCATTCAGCACCCATTCCGGATCCAACTATCCGTACCCACTTCTTACGGGGTGCCTAGGCACAAACTACGATGCAAAGTATAGATAAACCTCGCCTGCTTCCCAAAAGGCCATGGGGAACTTAAAACCACAGACATCCAACCCCAACCCATCAGTGCAGGAGAGAAGCTGTGTCCATAACCACAGCCGGAGGGAAGTGACAGCTTTTGAGCACAGCTGGGCCTTTGGTGGGTGTCACAGAAATGTGGCTGTCCCACAGAAGGAAGCGTGTGTGTCACCAACACCCCCACCCCTGGACCCAGGCTCAAAACAGTTCATTCTGGTGCCGGAAGCAGAGCCACGAGGGGCAGGGACTGATAGACCCAGAGCTAGGGTCTGCCCTGCGATAGGTGCTCCATTGGCCTTTGACAGGCCCCAGCGTAGGGTAGAAACAGACTCCAGAGGAAGGCATGGGTGTTGACTGCTGACCCCTGATCACATTGTTTCAAGTGAAGCAGGTTTTGTTTTAAAAAAAAAAAAAAAATCTAATGGGCCATTCTGAACAGGGATTGGCCCTGACTTTTCTGGAATCACCCAGAACATTTGAGGATGGCTCCGTCTTGCCCAGAGGCAGCCTGGCCCTTAAGGGGACAGACCTCTGTGCATATGGGGAGTGGGGTGGGGTTCTGACACACTCCCCCCTCTCCCCACATAGAGGCTTCGGACGGAGAACCGGCTCCTGAAACAACGGATTGAGACCCTGGAGAAGGTTAGGAGCGTGGCCACCAGCCTGTGGCACCAACTCCTCCGGGCCCTAAGCAGGACCCAGCAGCCAGGGGGCCGACCAGCCCCCCACCTGGCCCAGGCCCCACCCCGAGCCAGCGGGCCCTGAGGAGCATGGTGTAAATCTCGTGGGGCCCCCACCCTGAGGCCCACCAAGATGTGGGCTGCCAAACAGTCAGGGGCGCTAGGGCAGCTGTGCTTGGGATCGGGTGTAAAGTTACAGCCCAGGTCACCGCCAGCACGGGTCCCTCCTGGGCTGCCTGTGTGGGGCGGAGGGAGGCAGAAGCACAGCTTTGAGGTGCCCCGAATTAGGCCACAGCCTCCAACCGTGGAATCTGGAAGCCTCACCCTCCAAAGAAAGGAGATAGAGTAGAGAAGGGAGGCCTTAGCACTGGCGCCGTGGTGAGATGTCACAGCCTTGACCCTGGCCCCCAGCCTGTTTTTAAAGACAGCAGTAAAGGCAGGGGGCACCTTCCTGCTCGTCTCCCCACCTCCCGCGGCCCTCCACTGCCCACAGGGGGTAGCTCCCCGCCCGATTTTACCGCCCTTGCCCCAAAGCCTCCATTCTTGCTTAGACTAAAGTGAAAACACTTCCACCTGGCCCGGCACTGCCACCCCATCCCTCACCCCCCAGGGATGGCGCCCCCTCACATGCTGAGTTTTCTGGGCCCTGGAGGGTGTAATCGCGGGCACCCCCACCTCCCCACGCACACACAGACCCCCTCCAGGACAGAGCTGGCTCTGGCTTTGGTCTTCCTCCGGGTCCTCTCCGGCTGGTTCTCTGGTCTCACTCCTCTCTCCCCTGCTTCTAGAGATAGTCCACTGCGTTAGTGACAAGTGGTTCTTGTCTGTCTCTCCCCTTCTCCTGTCCCTGCGCGCCTTCCGCTCTGCCTCCTCCCCCTGTCGCTCGGAACCCCCTCCGCCGGGTAGGAGAGCGCTGCTCTGGCTGATAGGTTAATCCAGGTACTGTAGCCCTTCGTCTCCCTCATCCCTTTCCGTCCTGATCCCCGCACACCACAGCCAGGAACCGCCGCCTCCTTGGCCGCTGCCATGGGGGGTGGGGGCCAGGGGGGCAGGCCAGGCACTGTGCATGGGGGGCGGCTGGGGCCTGCTTCTCAGGGGAAACAAGGGTTTCCCTTGGGGGGGAAGGGGTGCGCACGTGAAAGCATGGTGCGTGTGGGGGCGTGTGAGCGTGTCTGAGTGTAAGCACGTGCACGTGTGCAGAAAGCCTCCTTCCGCCAGGGGACACAGGTGGGGGCCCTGAGGCTGTGTCAGCAACAGGCCCTGGTGTGTGCACTGCACTGAGTCTCTCTACCACACACACACACACACACACACACACACACACACCACCCCCCNCCCCTCCGCCGGGTAGGAGAGCGCTGCTCTGGCTGATAGGTTAATCCAGGTACTGTAGCCCTTCGTCTCCCTCATCCCTTTCCGTCCTGATCCCCGCACACCACAGCCAGGAACCGCCGCCTCCTTGGCCGCTGCCATGGGGGGTGGGGGCCAGGGGGGCAGGCCAGGCACTGTGCATGGGGGGCGGCTGGGGCCTGCTTCTCAGGGGAAACAAGGGTTTCCCTTGGGGGGGAAGGGGTGCGCACGTGAAAGCATGGTGCGTGTGGGGGCGTGTGAGCGTGTCTGAGTGTAAGCACGTGCACGTGTGCAGAAAGCCTCCTTCCGCCAGGGGACACAGGTGGGGGCCCTGAGGCTGTGTCAGCAACAGGCCCTGGTGTGTGCACTGCACTGAGTCTCTCTACCACACACACACACACACACACACACACACACACACACCACCCCCACCCCTCTTCTGGCCCCTCACGCTCCTCTCTGCTCCCCGCTGCAAGGCCTGCCATCTCTCACCTGCTTCTGCTGCTGCCTCACCTTGAATGGCTTTTATCTGGAAGCTTCTGCCCACCACCTGGTGGCTCCGAGCCTGGAATGGGGGGGAGCCTGAATTCGGTGCGGTGGGGGGAATGAGGCTGGTGGTGGGGGGAGGGTCTTAGCCCCTGGGTAGACAGAGGCGGGAGAGGTTGCAGGAGAGCAGCACTCCACCTCCCAGCCCTGCCCTGAGGGGCTGGCCCTGAGTGCCCTGGGCCCTGGCTGCCTCCATACCCCCACCATCACCGGGGCCTCTACTATGCCAGCGGCCTAAATAAGGATCATTTCTCCCCACCTGGGGCAGAGGCCAAGCGCCCCCAGCTGGCAGGGGAAGGAGCTGTTCTTGACCCCAGCTTGGGGTCCCCTTTCTCCACTTAGGCTTCACAAAGCCTGGGCCCAAGGTGGCTCTGTCCCTCCCAGCTCCTCCCTGTGCCCCCTCGCACATGCCCAGGCCCGGTGGGGTGACCCATCCCAGGCTCTGAGTGTGGGAGACCTCGTTCCCTTTCCTTCCACCCTATGTCCACCCTCTCTGGGCCTCCCCCTGAGGTGGGCCCCAGGCAGGGGTGGTATGTGAGTGGAGAGTCACGGCATCCCGTCCTCACTGTGCTCAGGGCCAGGTGACGCGGGCGCAGGAGGCTGAGGAGAACTATGTCATCAAACGGGAGCTGGCAGTGGTGCGGCAGCAGTGTAGCTCGGCGGCCGAGGACCTGCAGAAGGCGCAGAGCACCATCCGGCAGCTTCAGGAACAGCAGGTGCTCAGGGGGAACCCCTCCACAGCCCCCCCCCAACAACACCCCCCATCCCGGCCTTCCAGATCTGCCTGTTACTTCCTAGCGGGTAGGGTTGGGGATGGAGAAAGCCAGAAGGAATGCAGCTCCCCCTCCGCACAGCTCCACACCCAGATTGCAGAGATCTGTGGTTTCCCTGTCCCACCCGCCAGTGGGGTGCCTGGCCCCCCACACTGAGACCAAAGCAGGCTCAGCGCAAGGGCCCCTGGGAACCAGGCTGCATCTGCAGGGCCCCCTCCCACAGCTGATGGGGCTGTGAGTCCCTAGGGGAGACCCCGCATGTTCCTGAGGTCGGAAGGGCTGTCGGGCTTCCCTGGGGCCAGCCATGCAGGGGTGGGGGCTAGAACGAGGGGCCGAGGAGGGGGTTCCCTGCTCCAGTGCCCAGCACTTTGCCCTCAGAAGGGCACCACCATCTGAGCTGGCAGAGTCGGGGTGAGGGGGCAGTTGTGGAGTCATGAACTCTGGGTCAGTGTGGGGAGGCTCAAGCCAGAGCACTGTGAAGAGTCCACTTCTCCTGGAGGTGGCTTTTAGGATTTTCCTTCGGCTCTGCCCAGGCCACCTTCCTTAGGTGATCACCGCCCAGCAGCCCTGTAGCTCTGGCAGCTGCAAGGCTGATGGGAAAACCAAGGCTGGGCTCATCCAACATTGGTACGATGCCCCTGAGCTGCAGGGGTGGATGAGGCAGGGAGACAGCCTCTGGGGCTGGGGCTCAGCGTGGGGCCTGGATCCAAGGGAGGGCTGCTCGCACCGTGAGCACCGTGAATCTCTGAGACCCACAGTATCGGGGGTGGGGGAGTGGAGGGGTGTGGCACCGTGAATCTCTGAGACCCACAGTATTGGGGGTGGGGGAGTGGAGGGGTGTGGCAGGCGGCGAGCAGGCCCCGGGGCGGCTGGGTGGGAGGCCTCTTCTGGGAAAAGGGGACAGCACCGTGCCAGCCCCCAGGCATCGAGGTGGGGCCTGGGCTCCAGCCCCAGGGCAGGGGCTTCCCTCACCCCTCAGGCGCGTCTCCAAGCCCCTGGGGCTCCCCATGGGGTATGTGTGAGAAGCCTTCTGGGCCCTGAGCAAGAACGTGATCCCAGCAAACTCTTCCCCCATCCCATCCCTTCCTGTTTTGAAATGGGGGTGCAGGGAGAGGAGGGAGGCAGAGAAGGAGGGGCAAGAGTGCCCCAGCCCCCCGCTGTTCCCACCCCCACTGTGTGGTTAGGCGCCACCTTCACAGCGGGAAGCGTTCCTGGGAGAACCCTCTACCCCCACCCCAGCAATCCGGGGAACGAGCCTGAGGCCCTGGAAAGACCCCTTCAAAAGGTCCCCTCTTTGTGGCTTTCCCAGCAAAGAGGCTAAGCCAGGCGGGCTCCACCCCGAGGCACAGAGCACCCACCGGAAGCCCATGATGGGGTTAGCTCCCTCCCCCAGGGACAGAAGGCACCTCATCACCTGTCTCTACCCGCAGCCTGAGCCCTCTGCCAGCCCAGGGGCTCGGGGTGGGGGGGTGGGGGCGGGGTGCAAAGCCTGGGCCTGCGGTCAGCTGGCAGGAAGGCTCCTGACCCCCAGCTGCAGCCCGGGCCCGACGCAGCCCTCTGCCTTGCCCGCAGGACAACCCGCGCCTCACGGAGGACTTTGTGGCCCACCTGGAGACAGAGCTGGAGCAGTCCCGGCTGCGGGAGACAGAGACGCTGGGGGCCCTGCGGGAGATGCAGGACAAGGTCCTAGACATGGAGAAGGTGCGACTGGGCGGCCAGTGGGTGGGCGCAGGGAAAACCATGGCGGGGGGGGAGGGGCGTGAGCAGGCCCTAGTGGAGAAGGGGTGACCAGGCGGTGGCCGGTGGGGCGTGTCAGACCCCCCTGCCCTGGACGTATACCCACACGTCAGGGCACACACAAAGCAGCATGACTCCTCAAGGGCCAGCAGTGTGGTGGCTTTCACTGGCTTCCTGGACAGCTGGTCCCACCTGTGTGTGTCTCCCCCCTCTCCCCCCCCC
>NW_027532882.1:618731-622065 GCF_008692635.1 Crocuta crocuta | reverse complement strand
GGGTTGCTCTCCCCCTCCCCACCCCCTACAGAGACCACCCATGGGATGGGCTGGACCGCCTTCTCCCACCTGCTACTCTGAAGGGCACCCCAGATCTCCCGGGTCCTCAACTGCCATCACCCTGACTCCATGTTGACCCAAATCCCACAGAGCCGTGGGAGAGAGGCGCCCCAGCCAGCAGGGGGCAGCAGACGCACTCATTCCAGGCAGGAGCCATGCCCCGCCTCCCTCAAGCCTGCACTATTTGGGATGCCCTCCCAAGTAGGGTGTCTCCACCCCACCATGGGCGGCTCAGTCTCCACCAGGTGGCCCAGAATTGGGCTTCCCTCTCGCCTCCCTCCACGTTAGAGGGAAATGTGCACCAGGAGACCCTGTCACCCTCCCCCAAGCTCCCAGACTCTAACAGGGGTCCGTGAGGACCTCCAGCAGCAAGCTGATTTTTTTTTTTTTTTTATTTCTAGGAGAGAGAGAGAGAGAGACAGTGTGAGCAGGGGAGGGTCAGAGAGAGAGGGAGTCACAGACTCTGAAACAGGCTCGAGGCTCTGAGCTGGCAGTCAGCACAGAGCCCGACGCGGGGCTCGAACCCACGAACCGCGAGATCATGACCTAAGCGAAAGGCGGACGCTTAACCGACTAAGCCACCCAGGCGCCCCTGGATTTTTTTTTTTAATGTTTTATTTATTTCTAGGAGAGAGACAGCATGAGCAGGGGAGGGTCAGAGAGAGAGGGAGTCACAGACTGAAACAGGCTCCAGGCTCTGAGCTGGCAGTCAGCACAGAGCCCGACGCGGGGCTCGAACCCACGAACCGCGAGATCATGACCTAAGCGAAAGTCGGACGCTTAACCGACTAAGCCACCCAGGCGCCCCTGGATTTTGATCCAAAAGACTGGAGCCCTTGGATCGCTGGGCCTGGGCCTAGGCTGGCCCTTGGTCTGTTCCAGGGAAAGGGGCTGCCTGGCCTGGTCTGGGGGAGGAAGGGGCAGGGACAGGGAGCTGTGACCCACAGCCTTCTCAGCTGGTGCTGGGGCAGGTTCCAGGTCTGACCATGGGCCCCAGGGGGCGATCTTGGGTTCCCACGTGGGTGGGTACCTGCGCTATCCCAGCCTACTTGGTGTTACTAGCAGTAACATTTATGGAGGACCCACGCGCTAGGGGGTCACCCTACGACAGTCCAATGACAGCAGGTGCCTCCTGCAGGCGGGATTCCTGAGGATCTAGGCCCAGGGCCACGTGGGAGGCGTCTGCTCTCTAGGGGCCTGGGCCGGAGAGCCGCCTTCCCAGTGTATCCCGGGGTCCGGGGCGAACCCCTTCTCTCCGGGGGGCCATGGTGGGGCTCAGAGGACCGCGAGGGGAGGGGTCCTGGTCCTGCAGGCAGGGCCGCGCGGCTTCCCCGGGCGCTGACCGCCTCTCGCCCCGCAGAGGAACAGCTCGCTGCCGGACGAGAACAACGTGGCGCGGCTGCAGGAGGAGCTGAAGGCGCTCAAGGTGCGGGAGGGCGAGGCCGTGGCCTCGGCGCGGGAGCTGAAGCTACAGCTGCAGGAGCTCTCGGACACCTGGCAGGTGAGGGCCCCCGCCCGACGCGCGCCGAGCCGCCCGCGCCACCCTCGGGGCTGGAGACGCCCCGCCCGCCTCTCCCCCCAGGCCCATCTGTCCCGCGGCGGCCGCTGGAAGGAGTCCCCGCGGAAGCTGGTGCTGGGCGAGCTGCAGGACGAGCTGATGAGCGTGCGACTGCGCGAGGCCCAGGCTCTGGCCGAGGGCCGCGAGCTGCGGCAGCGCGTGGNCGGCCGGCCAAGGACAGCGAGGGCAGCTCAGACAGCGACGCCGACGAGCTGGCCGCGCCCTACAGCCAGGGCCTGGACAACTGAGGCCGAGCCCCGCGTGCGGGAGCCAGGGGGCCACCGCCCGCTCCTCCTCGGCCGGGGCCGCACCTGATAAACTCGCTCGGCGCCCTCCGTGGCCCTGCCCACCCGAGGGCTAGGCCCAGAGCGGCGGGGCGCAGAGGGTCGGCCGCAGAGGGTCGGGCCGCGGGCTGAGGACGCTCAGGGTCCCCCGGCAGGCCCGCTCTCCCCAGCAGTGTTTACCCATCCTGGTCTGTTTACCCATCCGGGGCCAGTTCCCCGGAGGGTCTGCCCCTCTTAACAGCCAGGGCAGGGGACGACCCGGAGGCCCCAGGACTGGACGAGCGGGAAGCTCCCTCCCCCCAGCAGTCCCCCTTCCGGGACAAGGGCGGCCCTGCTGGGAAGGGCCCAGGAGCTGAAGGAGGCCTGAGGAAGAAGGGGCAGCTCGGGGCTGGACATTACCACCCCATGATGCCCCTGGGCACCCTGGGCGGCTGGGCACAGATGGCCAGGCTGGCCTTTCCTGCCTGGTGCAGGCACCATGGCCCCTGCAGCAGAAACCAAAGTCCCCCCTACTGTGTGCAGGGCCACCTGGGGTGTGAGCGGACGGCGGAACCAGCCCGGGCCTGGGCAGTGACTGTCCCTGCTTCTTGGGGGCCAGAGCAGCTGCAAGGAAGTGAAGAGACACCCCCCCTCCCCAGCGCCCCACATCTTCCTGTGTGAGACACTCCTGTCACCGTGTCTTGGCCAATGATGGAGGGGCTCCCCCACCCAAGCTAGCCTGCTCTCCAAGGGGGTCCCCAGCCTCGGCGCCCCTTCCTTCCCTGTGTCCCCAGCCCCCCCCCCCCAGGGGAGGAGGCTTCCCAGTGCGGTTACCTCCCCTCAGCTGCTCATGGTGGTCCCGTGGTCTTTGCAGAGTCGGAGCTGAGAACGGTGCCAAAGTCCAACGATGCCCCCAGCCCCTTGCACCCCGGGCCTTGTGACCCTCAGGCCTGACCCTGTCGGTGCTCCTGGAGCCTGGAGCAGCATCAAAGCAATCTCCCTGGCGCTTCCCGGGGTGGGGATCCATGCTCAGTTCCCCCAGCCCGGTCGCCCACTCTTCAGTGTTACAGAGGCCTGGGGACCAGGGTGGGCACCCACGGGGCTCTCCCACGTGCCCCCCACAACTGCCCACCACCATTTTGCACACTGCCTGTTCACACTCCACACGTCGCCCAGGCGGGAAAGATGGAAAATAAAGTGTATTTACACGGTCACAGACAAGGGTGCAACAGGCCTGGGGGGGCTTGCAAGCAGCCCTGAGTCCCCAGCCCCTTGTTCTGAAAGGCAGCGTAGAGGACCTCAGACTGTCCCACAGTCTAAGAGAATCAGGGGTAGGGGGCCCAGCAGGGGTGCCAAAGGGGCTGCCCGGGTTGAGGGGCAGCTTGGGAGAGGAAAGGGCAGTCTCTGGCTCAGCGTGAACAGAAGTGTGGGGGTTGGGAAAGAGAGTACGATG
>NW_027532882.1:612367-618641 GCF_008692635.1 Crocuta crocuta | reverse complement strand
GGGCTGGAGGTGTCAGGCTGATGCTTATGGCGTGCCATTTTCAGAAGGGCGGCTCTGGAGATGGTGATGGGGGAGGTTATTGGGTGGGAGGGCATGATTTTCCACCTGAGCGATTTAGCTTGGGCCTCCCCAGAGAGACATGGAGGCATGTAGGGCCCCAGGGCTTCAGGAAGATGCAGGATCTGGTTGGTGTTCATTCAGCACCCACTTCTCAGGCCTTCAGGGTGCTCTGCTCTGTGCCTGGCTGAGGGGTCCCCAGTGTAGTGGAGACAGCCCGAGGTGGGGCTGTGGGGCTGAGCCTGACTAGTAGTGGGATGAGTGCCAAAAGAATCCAGGAAGGCTTCCTGGAAGGGGGGTGGGTGGGGGGGTGGAGTCCTCTCCAAAGGCAAAAGCAGAAAGCAAGACTTGGCAGGGTCAGAGGAGACACACAACGCCTATAAGGAACTGGGGAGAGAGAGGGCGTGGCCAGACAGAACTGCTTCTCCAGTCAGGAGCCAGAATTTGTGCTTTGAACTGAGGGCACTGGGGAGCCATGGAGCGCTTAGGTTGGGGAGGGGGCACCATCAGATGGCCACAGTGTCGGGGGTCAATCAGGAGGCCAGGGCAGAACCCAAACAGCTGTAGGGACAGTGAGTAGGAAGGGGCTCTCCTGGGGGAAGGAGGTCCGGAGAGTCAGAGCCCCGGGGTGGGGATGGGGGGCAGCAGAGCCAGGGATGGGCAAAGGAAGGGTTCCCAGGGGGAGAATCTTAACTGGGTCCAGGCAGATGCCAACCAGCACCCGAAGTGCCCCTAGCCACTGCCCCCGGCACATGCCAGGCAGCAAGACGTGACATGACACTCGTTCTGCACCAGGATGGCCAAGCCCCACAGTGACCCATCGCTCAACAATGGTGTCTCCGCACACTTCCCATTGTACAGATTTAACACTGAGACCCCCACCCCCCAGCAGCTGCTGCCTCCTGCTCCCGCAGGGCCATTCTACCCCAGCCCGCTCCAGGGGATGGGGCAGGGCCCTGGGGGAAATGTCTGAGGCTCTGCCTGCTCCATCTAAGGGGGTGGTCTTGAGGCCCTGGCTGCCCAGCATGTCAGGATTCAGCCCCTACCCTTGACTTTGTCCTAGTGTCTGGAAGCAAAGACACCTGGGTCCTTGCAGGGCCCAGCTACAGAGGGAAGCTCAGTGACTTGCCACCGAACCCAGAGCTTGAGTGGGGGGAGAATGCTGCCCCCCCCCATGCACATCGGTCCCCAGGGGTGGAGGTGCATGGTCCCCCTGGGAGAGGGCCGCTTTTCTCCTAGGACTCCAGGCTGACATCAGCGGTGGAGACAGGCAGGGCTTGGTGATCTGGTCTGACAGGAACGTGGCTATAGGGTAGACTACAAGGACTGGCTCTGGGAGCAGAGACAGGGCCAAGGGTCCAACCCAGGGTCCCACTCTGTCCTTTTACCTGCTCTGGGGGTTGTCCCTCCACCAGGCCTCCGTCATTCTTGCTGTGAAGATGAAGAACCTCAGGGAAAAAAGGCCAAGGGGCTGCATTTTCTGGAGTGACACTTGGGAAGGACGGGCCTGGGTGGGGCTAAGGGGGTCCAGGGTCATGGTGACTCAGCTGCAAGAGGAAGGACCAGGAATTCTGATGGGGGAAACAGGTGAAGACAGATTGGCAGTTTTGTTCAGGACTCGCCCCTTGACTGTGGGCGCAGGCAAGGGTGTCTGGCTGGAGGGGCTTGAGGAGGACACCCTGAGAGGGAGGGGAAGATGAGGCCCATGGGTTGGGAGGCACAGAAGAGCCTGGTGAGGACTTCCTGGTCTCCCACCCAACCTTGGGAGAGGCTGCTCCTTCCCTGCAGAACCGTCTCAGCACAGTCGTCTCCCCAGGGACAGGACCCAGGAGGATCCTGTCCCCTAGGAGTCCTGGGCCCGGCTGCAGACCTACCTTCTGCATCGGAACCTCATCGGTGAGCGGAGGCCAGTGTGCCCACGGGTTGGGAGGGCGCAGGAGGGAACCGAGACTGCCACTGCTTCTTGGGCGACCCCTCCCGCCCTTCGGCACTGCAGGGCGCGCACCGTGAGGAGAGGGCCTCGGGAAGGGGTCCCCCGCCCTCGCCCCGGACCTGGGTGAGCCCTTCCCACGTCTTTCCCCCTCCCTGCAAGAGCTGCCGGCTCCCTTAGGGAAGTGTAGGAAGAGCTTCGGTCGTTCGACAAGGCCGGGCACGCATCAGCTCATCCATTCGGTCGCGCAATACTACTGGGCCGCTCCTGAGCCTAACGTTTCCACCGTTAAGTCACACGGGACAAGGCCCACGTTCACGCACGTCGTGGGGGCGCCGCGCAGCACCGCGGGGACTCAGCAGCACCCGATGCCACCCCAAGCCCGCGCGCCCATTTTCCTTCGTAAAGAGGCACATCTGCGTGGTGCGCGAGAGGCTTTCAGCCAGAGCTACAACCCGCCGACCGCACAGCCTCCAGCACCGGCAGGCCCAGCCCCTCTCCTCGCCCTGCGGTGGACCCCCCCCTCGGCGACCTGGAAGGCGCACAGGCTGTAGCGTCCCGGCTTTTATTGCGAACTCGGGCAGCGCGTGGTAGAGAATACACAGGACGTGGGGGCGGAGCCTAGGCCGAGGGAAGGGGCGGGGCTCGAGGGGAGTCGGAGAGCTGCCAGGCCAAAGAGGCGGGGCTCAAGGGGAAGACCTTGGCCAGAGGCGTGGGTGGGTCGCGAGCCTGACCCAAAATCTAGGGCTCTAGAGGGCTCCGTCCAATCCACCGGGAGCCAGACTCCCGGAGGAGAGCAGACAGGCGGGCAGTCTAAGACACAGAGGCGCAGCCAGAGGGGCGGATCCTAAGGCAGGGATGGGTATGGGGGGCGGGGCTGAGGGTCTGGCTCAGTGGAAGGTCTCCACCTCTACCACCGTCCAATCACCCTGCGGGGAAGCCACGTCGTCCGGGGAGAAGCTGGTGACCGAGGTGATGCTGGCGCGGGACTCGTCCAGGGGAGACAACAGTTCAGCCCAGCGGCCCAGTTCGGCGTCGCTGAGCGCAGTCCGGGCTCCCCCCGCGACGCCACCAGCCCCCGCGACCCCTGGGCCACCGCCACCGCCGCCCGCGGCACCCTCGGCCGCAGCTAGCAGCAGCGTCCGGCTCAGCAGGTGCTGCACGACACTCGCCTGCAGCGCCCCCAGCGGCAGCTCGCCCAGGCGCGCCTGCTTCGCGCCGCGCGAGGTCGCCCCCGCGCCTGCTGCAGCCACCGCCTTCCCCCCAGTCGCGCCGGGCCCAGGCCCCGAATCCAGCGCGCCTGGGGCGGGGGTCGCCGACTCGGGCCCCTCAGCCTCGTAGATGGTGCACAGGCCGTCAGCGGAGCCCGACCCGGCAGAAGGAGGCCAAGGCAGAGGCGGTCCTGAGGAGAGAGAGGCCAGACTGGGCTCACGGGGCGGGCAGCTGGGCTCTCGCCGCGAGGCCCCGTCGCTTCCCTCGGTTCCGCCCCAGACCCAACTGCCCTGCCCGTGAGCTGGGAAGCCCCGCCTCCCACCCCGCCCTCCTACCATCCCCGGGCTTCGCCCCTCCCACAGCTCGGCGCGGTCAGAGGGCTGCTTACCAGGGGTGCTGCTGCGGACAGCCAGCGGCGGAGCGGGACCTCGGCTCCAGGAGGCCGGGTGGCAGGCGGCGAGCTCCGCGTCGGCGGGAGGGGAGGCCGCGGGGCCGCCCTCCGGCCCGCTGTCGTAGCCGCGCAGCTCTTCCGGCGTGCTGGTGGCACTGCTGCTGTGGCCCGCCAGATCCGGGCCGCTCAGCGTACTGGACGGGCTGCGGGAGGGCGGTGGCGGCGGAGCCGGGGCCAGCGCCAGGGTCAGCCGTGGGCCCGGGATCGGGGCATCGGGACCTGGGGTCGGGGGGCGGCGTGGGGCCTGCAGAGGAGGTGAGTCCAGGGGAGAGGGAGGGACCTGCAGAGGGGGCAAGGCCAGGGAAGGTGGAGCCTGGGGAGGGGGCGTGGCCAGGGGCGGGGGAGGAGCCTGCAAAGGGAGAGTAGAGGCCTGTAGAGCCGGCAAGGCCAGGGAAGGTGGAGCCTGGGGAGGGGGCGTGGCCAGGGGCGAGGGAGGAGCCTGCAAAGGGAGACTAGAGGCCTGCAGAGGAGGCAAGACCAGGGAAGGTGAAGCCTGAGAAGGTGTGGCCAGGGGAGAGGGAGTGGCCCGCGGAGGAGGTGAGGCAGGGGGAGAGGGAGGAACCTGAAGAGGGGGCAAGGCCAGGGAAGGTGGAGCCTGGGGAGGGGGCGTAGCCAAGGGAGTGGGTGAATTTTGCAGAGAGGGTGAAGCTGGAGGGGAGAGAGGGGCCTGCAGAGGTGGTGGGGCCTGAACTGGGAGCAAGGGCTGAGGGGGCGTGGCCTGCAGAGGGGGTGTAGCCAGAGAGACTGGAGTCTGTGGAGGAGGTGTGGTTAGGGGAGAGAGTGCCTGCAGAGGTGGTGAGGCGAGGAAGACAGGGGCCTGTGTAAGGAGCCGGGTCGGAGAGGGTGCGGCCTGTGGAGGGGGCGTGGCCAGATGAGGTGGGGTCTGTGGAGGGGGCGGGGCCAGGAGAGAGGGCGGAGCCTGCAGCGATGGTGAAGCCAAAGGACATGGAGAGCATAGAGGAGAATCCTGCAAAGAGAGACTGGTCGGAGGGCAGGGAGAGGTTTGCGGAGAGTATGTGGCCAGAGAAGTGTCCTGCGTGGGAGGTGTGGTCACTGTATAGGGCGGAGCCTGAAGAGGGGTAGGAGATAGGGAAGGACTGGTCCGTGGAGGGGGAGTAGTCAAAGCAGAAAGGCCCTGCAGAGGGGGTGTGGGTTGGGGAGAGGGTGGATTCAGCAGAGAAGTTGCTGGAGTAAAAGAGGCTGGTAGAAGGGACGTGGCTGGTGGTAGAGGGGCCGTGGCTGGTGATCCAGGAGCCGACAAAGGAGGTGTGGCCAAAGGAGAAGGGAGAGTCGGAAGAGAGGGCAAAGGTGGAGAAGCTTGGGTTGGGGGCATACTCTGCAGAGGTGGTGACACTGATGGAGAGAATGAAGCCTGAGAGGTGGCTGTAGGAGAGCTGGATGCCTCCAGAAAGGAGGTACCCACGTGTGTGGGTGGGGCTTGCAAAGGGGGTGTGGCCGGCGGAGAGGGAAGGGTTTGCAGAGCAAGTGGAGCAGAGGGAGAAGGAGGGGCTAGTGAAGGGGGAGTGGCCAACGGACAGGGGAGCGAGTGGGGAGGAGGCGTGGCCGGTGGAGATGGCGGGAGCGTGTCCCGCAGGGGTGTGCCTGTGATTTGCGGAGGCGGTGCCTGTTGTGCCTTCAAACCCGGTGGAGAGGCTGTGGCTATTGGAGGATTTAAGCCCCGCGCTGGGGTAGCGCCCTTCCTTGGAGGTGTGGACTGGCGGGGGCGCAGAGCCTGCAGTCCTTTCGACTTGGGCTGCGAGGGATGCCCGGGAGCCCAGGGTGTTCCACCCGGCGAGGCCGCGGAGCGGGCGGGAGAGGACAGAGGGGTGGCGTTGGAGCCTAAGGGGCGCGAGGCTGGCCTCTGGAGGCCTCCGCCGGCGCTGGGTCGCCTCCTGGCGGCGGGGCTCGGCTCCGCGGCAGCATGCTGCGGGGTACTGCTCACGGATTTCCTGGGGGCCTCGGTCGGAGGCCGCGGCCGGGCACTCGGAGCTGCCCGAGGGAGACTCACTTCAGCTCCTGCAGCCCGGGACCGACGGGAGGTGGCTGGGGAAGGGGCGCCTGGGGAGGGCCCGGAAGAGTCTGGGGATGAAGTAGAAGGCCAAAGGGTCACCGATACTTCCAGGCTGGTCCCCTTCACTGCCCAGGAACCCCGCTCCCCACCCAAGCCCCCAGGCCACGTACCTCTCCGTGCCCCGGCGCTCAGTGGGCTCCTTCTGGGTGTTTCTGGGGCCTTTCCTCTGACCACGGGTTCCTCAGCTGGGGGCCGAAGCCCCTTCTGGGCAAGAGAGCCTAGCCTAGGGACAGGAGTGGCCGCGCTCAAGACCGAACTCTGCTTTCTCCCAAGTCTACATTTTCACACCAGTGCCCTCTCTGAGGAGACGCATCTTGCGCCCAGTGACCTGCAAATGCTCCCATTCCCCCAATGCATGTGTAAAATTAAGTTTCCCGATAGTGACACTAGCCCTTGCCAAAAGGACTGGGAAGGCATTTTACCTGGTGGTCCCGCTGACACGTCCCGGGCTAGAGACAGAGCCTGGGCCTGCGGTCTTGGCAGGCGCCCGCTCCCCTCTCCCAACAGCGGGGGGCCTGGAGGCTGGGGGAAGAAGGCCAAGTCAAGGCGATGC
>NW_027532882.1:611675-612362 GCF_008692635.1 Crocuta crocuta | reverse complement strand
AAGCGCACCCCCCCCCCCCCCCCCAGGAAGGGGAGGCTGAAGTCTCAGAAGGAAAGTGGGGAGGTGGGGCAAAAAGCCAGGGTCTGAATGGCGGAAAGAGGGTGGGGTACCTGGACTCCGGGGGACTGTCCCAGCGCTCCGAGTCGGTCCCACTCGGGGCGCAGCCTCCGGGAGAGCGGCTGCCCGGGTACCCCCAGCTCGCTCAGCCAGGGGCCCTCGCCCTGCAACTCCCGCTGCTCCCAGAACTCGGAGCGCCGCGCTGGTTACGGGGGGAGGGGGTCGAGGAGACCCTGGGGGTCTGGGGGTGGGAAGGCCCGGAGGGCGAGAAGACGGAGTCCTTGTGGCGGTCCCCGCCCTGCTCTTGTCCCTCTTGTCCATCCCGCACCTAATGAGGAGACAGACAGATCAGCATCCCAGCTCCTTGCCTGCTGCGCTGCCCGCAGGGACCCGGGTCCCGGCACCTCGCTGATTCTTCCCCACCCATTAGGCGCCCGCACCTCGGCTTCGATCCACTTCCCTCCCACACACACCCACTCACCCACTCACCATCCCAGCTGCTCACGGTTGTCCCCTAATCCCACCCCCACCGCCTTCCTCCAAAGCTGAGAGGCCCTGCCCCAGCCCACCCGCCTCTGCCCCCTTTCAGGACCCGAGACTCACGCCCCTACCCCTCGCCCCTTCAGAGAC
>NW_027532882.1:603086-610976 GCF_008692635.1 Crocuta crocuta | reverse complement strand
CGGGGCTGCTCCCGAGGGCCCCAGACCCCCAGCCGCTGGGGCTTCGGGAGGGAGTCCCTTGGGGTCCCGACAGGGCTTAGTCCCTTCCTCCAAACAGACACACCTGCCCCGGCCCCCTACCCCAACCACCTGGCGACCAAGGCCCGCCTGGACGCGGATAGGCTGGGCCCTGGCAACCAGGGGGCGGGACCATCGTGCCTCGTGCACAGTCAGCCAATCCCGCGGCTCAGTGTCCCTGGTCCCAGTCCTCTCCTTCTCCACCGCGGAGGCCCGGCCCCTCAGGGTCCCCGCGGGCCTCCGCCCCTCTCATACCCATAGCTTTTCCCAGACCCCAGGAAACCCCTACTTCGGTTGGGGAGGCGGGCAACGGAGAGAATGCAGCCGTGGGAATTTAGGGGTAGGATTGGGGAGAACACAAGAAGGAAGGATGGGGAGGGGGGAGAGAGAGCTGTGAGGCTCCCAAGCCCTTTGTGGGGCAGGGCACTCCACTCTCCACCCCCTCCTGTGTCAGGTCAGCAAAAGCATCCAGGCAGAGCCGAGCTTGGGGGGCGGGGCACAAGTTGGGGGGGGGTGTCAAAACTGGTGCATGAAGGAGCAGAGCAGATCCTGTCCGAGGCTGCCCAGCACAGCCGGCGGGAGTGGGAGCGAGTCTTTACCAACCGGCGCAGGGGTCTCAGTGGAGGACCTCCATAGGGGACTGGGGCCCTGAGAAGGTAGAAGTGTGAGGACAGAGAGGGCCGTCTTCAGCTGCCCCGCACTGGCCAACCGATGCCAGGCGCCCTCCTCCATCTCTGCTGATTGCTAAGACACCTACTTCCCTACACACACACACACACACACACACACACACACACACACACACACACACACTGCTTCTACCTCCGATGCCTCCGCTCTCCAGACTGAGCCACCCCCTCCCCATCCCAAAGAACCAGCACCTTCTGCCCCAACCCTTTCCCCATCACATGCCTGCATGCCCACACACGAGCAGTTCACTACTGTCTGAAACTGGGGGGCTTCCGTGCACAGGACAGGGAGGGGTGGCATTTGGCACCTGGCTGAACCTGTCCTGGAGGGATGGGGAAGACAGACTCCACTAGGGTGTGGCCGGAAGCAGGGGGTTGGGGTTTCCCTCCTCAGGAGTTGTGCCCACAATTGAGGTTTAGGGAATGGAAGAGAGAGAGGGCAAAGTCAAAACTCTTTGGAATCCATCCTTTCAATGACCCCTCCCTCCAGCCCAGGAGAGGTGCCCCCTCACTATTCCTCAGGGCGCTGCCCTCCGGATTGGATCATTCTCTCCCTCACCTCCTCCCCAAGTCTTCTGAGTATCCCCTGTGTGAGTCCCTTCTGGTGTGACAGCAGCCTGGTTCCTCTGCTGCCCACCCGCCCATTCACCAGCAGTGCCCTTCTGAGCAAGTCACATCCACCGGGCCACTCCCAGATGCCTGCCCCTTACCTTTCATAGTGCAAGGTCCCTCCAAATCTCCTCCGAACCCACCCCGCATTTCATTGGGATCTGGGCTCTGCCCCCTTTCAAGAACATTCTTCAAATGTCCGATCAATGGGATGGATTACACAACCCAGAGTGTATCCTACAGAGGAATACTCCTCAGCAATAAAAAGCAACAAACTACTGGGGCTCTTGGGTGGCTCATTTGGTTAAGCCTCCAACTGTTGGTTTCAGCTCAGGTCATGATCTCACGGTTGGTGAGTTTGAGTCCCGGCTCCGGCTCTGTGCTTGGGATTCTCTCTCTCCCTCTCTCTCAAAATAAATGAATAAACTTTATGTCAAAAATTAAAAAATAAATAAAATCAACAAAGTACCAAGACACTCAAAACAGGGACAAATCTCAAAACTGTCCTGCTGAACAAAAGAAGCCATACACACACACACACACACACACAACCATGCGCTGCATGATTCCATTTTATATAACATTCTGGAAACTGAAGCTAATCTGTAGTGTCAGAAAGCAAATCAGTGGTATCTGGGGCCAGTGGGAGAGAGGAAGACTTTGAACCACCCATTGCAGCCACTCTCCGCTTCCCAATCCTCAGAAATTGTGTGAGACAATAAATGCTAGTTGTTTTAAGCAGCTGGGGTTGGAGGTAATTTGTTCCACAGCAATAGATAACCGCCTGACATTCACAAAACCTTAAAAGCTGGGTGTTAAATAACAAGTGTTGGTGAGGATGGGAAGAAATCGGAGCCCTTATGCACTGCTGGTGGGAATATAAGATGGTGCAGCCTCCGTGGAAAACAGCGCGGCGGTTCCTCAGCAAAATTAAACAATTACCATATGATCCAGCAATCCCGCCCAAAAGCACTAGAAGCAGGAAGAGATATTGGCACACCCGTGTTCAGAGCCCCATTATCCACGATGCCAAGAGGTAGGAGATCCATCGACAGATGAATGGATAAACAAAATGTGGCGCATCCACACAATGGAATGGTTTTCGGCGTTAAAAAAGAAGGACATTCCGACCCTGCTACAACATGGATGGACCTTGGCGACGACGTTGTGCTCGGTGACAGAAGCCAGTCACAAAAGGACAAATACGGTAGGATTCCACTTCCGTGGGCTCTCTCCAAGAGTCACATTCATGGAGGCAGAAAGCAGACGCCGGGAGGCAGGGGGCTGGGGCAGGGGACAGGAGCTGGGGGTATAACCTCAGTGTTGCAAAATGCAAAGCGTTCTGGAGTTGGGCGGTGGTGACGGTCACAGAACAATGTCGGTGTACTCACTGCCGCTGAATTGCACACTTAACAATGGTGGCAACGGTTAAGTTCAATGTCACGGTATTTTGCCACAATGCTTTTCAAAGGCTGGATGTCATCAACATGGGAAAAACTCACGCGCCACCAACGAGGATGTAAAGCAGGCGGCCTTGCCGGAGAACAGCTGGAAAGCATAGTGCAGACGTGTGTCCGTGAGCTGGCTGTTCTACCTGAGGCATCTAAGCCTGTGGCAGGTGCCTCGGAGCCCCCTCCGTATCATCCGAGCACCCGTGGGCCCCGCGTGCAGGGAGAGTCAGAAGTGCCAGGGAGTCAACGCCCCCTCTGTCCCCCCTTCTCCAGAGCAGCCCACGGCCTGGCAGGACCTGAGGCGTCAACCCCTCACAACTCCGTGGCCCCTTGAGCTGGACGACTTGGAGGTGTGTCCGCCACCGTCTCCCAGCAGAACAGAGCCCCAGCTGCCTGTGCACCTGTTCCCTTTACCCTCATGGATGCCTGCTGGCCTCCTCCCTTCCCAGTTACCCCACTCCAGGGCGCCCTGGGGTCCCCGTCCAGGTAGACTGTTTACAGCCAATTCCCTGTGTAGGGTCTGCAGCTATAGGAGCCTGAACTGAGACAACACCTCCCACCTCCCGGGTGTCCACCCACCCATCATTTACTGAGTGCCCCACCCACCCCGGCCCTGCATGCAGGCGCCATGCCAAGGGTTGGGGACACAGCAGTCATGGGGTTTCCATCGCAGTGACCCTGGCGATTTGTACAGTGTGCAAGGCGATGCGCATCAGGATGCTCACCCCAGCATAAAGGTGTAGACAACCGCCCCGGGCATGGGTGCTCTCGGGGAGAAGTGGGCCTTCTGTCTGTCTGTCTCCTGGCTGCCTGTGGTGGAGCCCACACACTTCAGGGAGGCCAAGTCTCCAAGGGTCGCGCCCATTGCGGAGCTTCACCCAAGCTTAGGGGGTCTCAATCTTCAAGGTTTCGAGCCTACGTCTCAGGTCTAGTGAACTCGTGAGCCTCTTTTGCCCGTGGGGGAGGGGTCTCATTCTCCCACTTGTCAAGGTCCCCTCTCCCTTGAGTTTTGCGGACAGAATGGGTCGGGCTTCACGAGATGCCTCCAGGCTGAACTGGGTGCTTTACTAGTTTCAGACTCAGCTTAGGCTTCCTTGGCCAGGGAGGGATGAGTGGAGGTGGGGAGGCAGCCATCCTTTCGAGAGGCTGGCCTCCCAGACTGGACTCCGGTCTCAGATCCCAGAGCCTTCTAGCCCTTGCGCCCTGCCCCCACCCCGAAGACCTGGGAGCAGCTTGCTCCTACCCATCCCCCAAGTCCAGAGAAGGCCTCAAGGCTGGGCAGGTGAGCACGCCCACTCTGCTCCTCTTCCCTTGCTGGGTGGTCACAGCAGGTGGGGGAAGCCCCCTCCCTGCCCCTTGACTTTGTTCTTCCCCTGGACTTGGTTGTGCCTCAAGGCCAGGTGGCTGCACCTTGCGGTGGGGGTGGGGGCAAGGAGGAGGAGGCCCTTCACCTGTTCCCCACAGGGTCACTACAGCTTGGATCCTGGAAGGGGCCCACAGGAGGGCTTTGGGAGCGCGGCACCTCCCGCCCCCCCTGGTTTCCCCGACTGCAGTCTGGCGCAAAGTTCTAAGACCTCCGCCCTCCGGCCCGCCCCCTCGTCCACCTCGACGAGAGCTGGATTAGGATTAACCTCCTCCCGAAATCCCTTGGCGTCAGGAGTAGGGGGCGACCTGGGAGGACCCAAAGGGAGGCGGAGCCGAGACGTCCCCTGGGCGGGCGGGGCGGCTCCCGGGCTCCNAGGGCTTCCCCAGGTGCCACGGGCACTGCCGCCCGAGCCCGAGGCCCGCCCGCCTGGGACGCAAGGAGCTGGGGAAGGGGTGGAGGCAGCGAGGGATTCGGCCGGCCGTGGCCAGCCCTAGGGCTCCCGTTAGGGAGCCCGCGGGCCTGGTGAGGACAGAATGAAGATCAGCAGGCTGGGGGAGCCCCCCAGGGGACTTGACCATGTTCCCTTTGTCGCCCCAAAACCCTGCCCCCCGGGGGGTCCTTACTCCCTGGGACTATTAGGCCTCAAGACTCCCCTGACTCCCAAGTCCTGACTGGGCAGCTTGGAGAAGTCCTAGGTGGAGAGTCCCCAGGCCTGGGACCTGACCCAAGATCTGCTAGTAAGGGACCACCCCCACCCCGACCTTAGTTTCTCTCTTGTGTAAAAGTCAAAGGTTGGACCTGTGTGCCCTGAAGCCCATGTCAGGGCTGACAGCTACCCCTGTGTCGTCCTTGCCTGGTAGCCTGGGCTGTGAGTGACGAGGGGGCTGGCCCTGGAGCACCCACCACTGCCCCCAGGAGGCCAGCTGGGAGCCTGGAGAGGGCCTGCGAGAGAAGGGGGTGAGGCATGGATGGTGGAGCTGAGGCTGGGGAGTGGGCATGACCGACTAGGACCCCAGGGCCTGCCCTGCAAAGTGGCCCTCTGCCCATCTTTTCTCTGCTAGAACACTCTCCTCTGGGCTCCTTTTGGTGAAGATGCTGCAGCCCAGTGAGAGGTTCTCACCCGAGATGAAACAGACAGGGCGCTACCGGGCCGACGAGACCTGGGGGTCAGGCCTCAAATACCACTTGTAGCTGTGAAAGCTTGAGCTGTTTTTGTCCCCTCCCCGTGAGGCTGGAAAATGAGGGTTGTGGTGCCCTCCCTCCCCCAGAGCTGGGATGAAAGGAGGCACGGAAAGTGCTTGCTGGCTGTCATGCATGTGGCCGTGCTGTTGTTTTCCTCTGGGCTCCCCACCCCTTGAGCCCTGGGCCCCGGGCCCTCCAGCTGGCCCAGCTCAGACAGAGGGGGGGCCAGCCTCGTGTGTGTGTGGAAGCTTAATGGCAGGTTCCGACCATCCAGTGAGTCATGGAGACAGATAATGATAACCCCAGTGTCTGCCTCTGATGGTGTTGTGTATATACCTTGTTCCCTGGGAGCCGCTGGGGACCCTCGGTGTCGCTGCCATCTTGCCTTTGATTGTAGTCTTGACATGGTGGATGCTACAGCTTCCGCCACTGCAAGGTGGACCCAGGCAAGAAGGTGGTCCTTGCCTGTGTATGTGGCATTTCTGTCGCCGCCCCAGGAGTCCTGTGCTTAGGACCTAAACAGCTGCGTGGTGTCCCTGTAAGGGACAGGTCCCCAGGGCAGGGAGAACAGTGGCTGGCGGGAATGGGTCCTGGGTCTCTGGCTCTGGGTACCCACCTGCATCCCTATGCACACTCCAGGATGCCCCCGGGTGTCCCTCAGAGTGGCTACACTGTACACGTGGCCCCTGTTCCTTATCAACATGTGGGCTGTTGATAAGATCCCCTGATGATGGCACTGATACACGCTGGGGCATTTCTACTCGGCTTTTCTTTTAGGACAGGGCATCACACTGAGGGTGAGGAATGGGGCATTGTGGGAGGGAGCCTGTGCTGTCTGTGCACCCCCCTGCCTGTGCCCGGTTCTGGGTGAGTCAGGGCCTGAGTCAGGGGGGTCCGGCCCCTGCCACCCCTATGTGAGGGCCTCCGATTAGAAGGTGTGGTGGACTACCTCGCCCTCAGCCTGCTGGGCAGGGCCTATATCCCGTATCCCTGTCTGCCTCTACCTCCTCCCTACCTGGGAGTCAGCCCGAGGCCTCAGGGACCTGGGGACTGAAAAAGGAGGCAGGGAAGTGTATGAGTAATTAGCCGAGGTGTGGCCCAGGTTCCCCCTGGCCGGGGGACGGGCTGGCAGGAGCCGGATGCCTCCTCTCCATGCCCAGCCTCCAGGACACCCACATGGGAACAACAGGCGGTGCGGGGGAGCATGGATGCTATAAGAGGCAGTCCAGCCTGGGAGCCCCCTCGAAAGGCAGTGGGGGCCCTGCGGCCTCCCTTTCCTTCCGTCCAGCCTCAGGGAGAGAGGGAAGGAGGCTCCCCAGCTGCTTGTCTGGGAGGGTGATGTCCCAGCTTGTGGCCCCCGCCCCCGCGTGACTCGCTCCTGGCTGTCCCGTATCTGAAATAATGATACCTTGGTCTAAAGTGAAACCCGGGGACAGACAGAGTGGGCTGGCCGCCCAGGAGCCTGGCAGCCCAGCCCCGGCCCAGACAGTAGGTGTCACTCTGGCATTCTCCCTGAGTTTTGCATTTCCTGATCCTCTGCCCTGCGGCCACCTCGGCAAGCCCCTAGCCTCCCAATCAGAGCCCAGATTTCTGTTTTCTGCCCCAGCTTCTGGGCACTAATCCCACTAGCAACCCAGGTGTCCTAGTCTTCCTTCCCCTTAACTGACCAGCCTTCAGCATTGCCACTCCCTGCCCCTCAGGCCCTGTAACCAGAGCCAGGCTCCAGCCGGCTTTTCCGGTTGGAGGTTGGAGGTGGTGCCCGGAGCGCCCCTGAAGGGGGTGGGGGACCCACACCCCGGAAGTCCTGAGCCTCAGACGCTCTCTAGCCCAGCGGCAGAGACAGAAGGGGCTAGCCGTCCCGACACCAGATGTCTGGAACCAGAGCAGCAGAGCGAGTGTTTTGGGCTCGTCATCAAGGGTGGGAGATGGCTGGGTTCTGGGAGGAGGCCACTCAGGCAAACTGGGGGACAGTGGCCCTGTGGACTGCCCTTCCTGACCTCTGGAAGGGCAGGCAGCGTCACATGGGGGCAGGGATCCCGGGGAGCAGAAGTGGTGAGAACCGTAGTAGTTTGGCTTCAGGAAGGAGGTGAGGTTTGGCGGAGAGGGGGAGGGGGCCACACAGCTCGCGCGTTCTGCCAGACTTGGGCAAGGCAGAGCAGAAACTGGGAGCAGAGGCTGTGTCTGGCTCCTCTGGGGGCCCACCACCAGACGCCCCCTTTCTTGAGGGTCTCTGCAACCCTTGCTTTCTCCTCTCCCATAGGAAAGATGATTCCGGTGGCCGAATTCAAGCAGTTCACGGAGCAGCAGCCCGCGTTCAAGGTGCTCAAACCCTGGTGGGACGTGCTGGCGGAGTACCTCACCGTGGCTATGCTCATGATCGGGGTCTTTGGCTGCACCCTGCAGGTAACGCGCAAGGCAGGCGCGGGGCCTGGACGCAGCGCGGTCTGTAGGGACTGGGGTCCAGATGCGTGAGAGGGGCGGGGCCAACGGGGGCGGGGCCTGGACGAAAGTGTAGTTGGCGGAGCACGCAGGGGGC
>NW_027532882.1:592301-603020 GCF_008692635.1 Crocuta crocuta | reverse complement strand
ATTCCGGAGGTCTACCCGCTCAGAACCCACAGTTCTGGAGACTTGGAAGTGTGAAGTCGAAGTGTCGACAGGTTGTGTCTTTCTACGGGCTGGGAGGGAGCATGTGCGTGTTCCGTGCCTTTCTCCTGGCGGCCCCAGGCATTCTCTCATCTTCCCCCGGTGCGCACGTGTCTATGTGCAAATGGCTCCTTTTTATGAGCACAGTCATACTGGGTTAGGGCCCACCTTAGTGACCTCACCTTAACTTGATCAGATCTGCTCTGCAAAGACTATCTATCCACAGGTATTAAGGATTAGGACTTCAGTATCTTTTTCCGGGGTGGGAGGGAGGAGGATCAGGTATTAAGGATTAGGACCTCAGTATCTTTTTCCGGGGCGGGAGGGAGAGGGAGGATGCAATTCAACCTAACTCCCTTTTTTTCAGACAAAGACTGATACTCAGAAGTTTAGGGACTCTTCCAAAATCACAGCCAGCTGGGGACAGTCAGGGACTGGGGTCTCCCACCTTCAGCTTGCCTTTCTCCCCCCAACCATGCGGGCCGTCCCAGCAACTTGGCCCTCTTTCCCCCTCATTCCCAGGTGACACAGGACAAGATCATCTGTCTGCCCAGTCACGAACTCCGGGAGAACTTATCAGAGGCCCCGTGCCAGCAACTGCTGCCCCGGGGCGTCTCTGAGCAGATGGGGGGCCTCCGGGAGGTAAGCGGCCTCAAGAACAATCTGGACCTGCAGCAGTACAGCTTCATTAACCAGCTCTGCTACGAGACAGCCCTCCACTGGTACGCCAAGTACTTCCCCTACCTGGTCGTCATTCACACGCTCATCTTCATGGTCTGCACCAGCTTCTGGTTCAAGTTCCCCGGCACCAGCTCCAAGATCGAGCACTTCATCTCCATTCTGGGCAAGTGTTTCGACTCGCCGTGGACCACACGGGCCCTGTCCGAGGTCTCTGGGGAGAACCAGAAGGGCCCCGCTGCTGGGCGGGCGACAGCGACCGTGGAGGCCTCGGCAGGGCCCGGAAAGGCCGATGAGGGTGAGAAGGAGAAGGTGCTGGTGGAGCCTGAGAAGGTGGTGACTGAGCCACCGGCCGTCACCCTGCTGGACAAGAAGGAGGGTGAGCAGGCCAAAGCCCTGTTTGAGAAGGTCAAGAAGTTCCGCGTGCATGTGGAAGAGGGGGACATCTTGTACACCATGTACATCCGGCAAACGGTGCTCAAAGTCTGCAAGTTCTTTGCCATCCTGGTCTACAACCTGGTCTACGTGGAGAAGATCAGCTTCCTGGTGGCCTGCAGGGTCGAGACCTCGGAGGTCACGGGCTACGCCAGCTTCTGCTGCAACCACACCAAGGCCCACCTCTTCTCCAAGCTGGCCTTCTGCTACATCTCCTTCGTGTGCGTCTACGGGATCACCTGTCTCTATACGCTCTACTGGCTCTTCCATCGGCCCCTCAAGGAGTACTCCTTCCGTTCCGTGCGGGAGGAGACGGGCATGGGTGACATCCCCGATGTCAAGAATGACTTTGCTTTCATGCTGCACCTCATCGACCAGTACGACTCCCTCTACTCCAAGCGCTTCGCCGTCTTCCTCTCCGAGGTCAGCGAGAGCCGCCTGAAGCAGCTCAACCTGAACCACGAGTGGACGCCCGAGAAGCTGCGGCAGAAGCTGCAGCGCAATGCCCGGGGCCGGCTCGAGCTGGCCCTCTGCATGCTCCCGGGGCTGCCCGACACCGTCTTCGAGCTCAGCGAGGTGGAGGCGCTGCGGCTGGAGGCCATCTGCGACATCACGTTCCCCCCGGGCCTGTCGCAGCTGGTGCACCTGCAAGAGCTCAGCCTCCTCCACTCGCCCGCCAGGCTGCCCTTCTCCTTGCAGGTCTTCCTGCGGGACCGCCTGAAGGTCATCAGGGTCAAGTGTGAGGAGCTCCGCGAGGTGCCCCTGTGGGTGTTTGGGCTGCGTGGCCTGGAGGAGCTGCACCTCGAGGGGCTCTTTGTCCCCGAGCTGGCTCGGGCGGCGGCCCTTGAGAGCCTCCGGGAGCTGAAGCAGCTCAAGGTGCTGTCTCTGCGGAGCAATGCCGGCAAGGTGCCAGCCAGCGTGACGGACGTGGCCGGGCACCTGCAGCGGCTCAGCCTGCACAATGACGGGGCCCGCCTGCTGGCCCTGAACAGCCTCAAGAAGCTGGCGGTGCTGCGGGAGCTGGAGCTGGTGGCCTGCGGGCTGGAGCGCATCCCGCATGCCGTCTTCAGCCTGGGGGCGCTGCAGGAATTGGACCTCAAGGACAACCACCTGCGGTCCATTGAGGAGATCCTCAGCTTCCAGCACTGTCGCAAGCTGGTCACGCTCAAGCTGTGGCACAACCAGATCGCCTACGTCCCTGAGCACGTGCGGAAGCTCCGGGGCCTCGAGCAGCTCTACCTCAGCCACAACAAGCTGGAGGCCCTGCCCACGCAGCTCGGCCTGTGCTCCGGCCTCCGCCTGCTGGACGTCTCCCACAACGGGCTGCGCTCCCTGCCGCCCGAGCTGGGCCTCCTCCAGAGCCTGCAGCATCTGGCTCTGTCCTTCAATGCCCTGGAGACCCTGCCCGAGGAGCTCTTCTTCTGCCGCAAGCTGCGGACGTTGCTCCTGGGCTACAACCACCTGAGCCAGCTCTCGCCCCAGGTGGGCACCCTCAGAGCCCTCAGCCGCCTGGAGCTCAAGGGCAACCGCTTGGAGGCGCTGCCGGAAGAACTTGGCAACTGCGTGGGGCTCAAGAGAGCAGGGCTCGTGGTGGAGGAGACGCTCTACGAGGGCCTGCCGGCAGAGGTGCGGGAAAAAATGGAGGAGGAGTGAAGCGAAAGGTGGGGCAGGTGGAGGTGGAGGCCTTCTGGATGCTTCCACTCCCGAATCTCAACTATGGTCTTCAAGCCGGGTGGCCAAGAGGGCCCAGGCCAAGGAGACGAGGAGCAGACACATTAGCCTTGTGGGGTCCAGATGAGATCCTGGAACTGGTTTGTCTGGGAAGAGACAGGAGGCTGTGGATTTGGGGTGGAGCGTCATAGAGGGATTAACTCAGTCATAGGATTCGCAGACCAAACCCACCACACCTGTGTCTTTGGCTGGCTGGCCTGGCCTCCTCCTCCTGGACATTCTAGCTCAATTAGTGCCATATATGGGGGCGGGGCACATCCCAATGGGATTTCA
The DNA here is from genome assembly GCF_008692635.1 of Crocuta crocuta. Taxonomy (NCBI): domain Eukaryota; kingdom Metazoa; phylum Chordata; class Mammalia; order Carnivora; family Hyaenidae; genus Crocuta; species Crocuta crocuta. Next base: position 599,846 of record NW_027532882.1, on the reverse strand, counting down.
ACCCTTTTTCCCCCAACCCAAACAGCTTACATCTGGGGTTCTCTCCCAAGGAGGGAACACAGACATAAGGGACCAGCGACCACCGCCCCCAACTTTGATGCCAATCCCTTATTTATAAGTTGTTTGCTCTGGACACGTGAACTCAGTAAAATGGTTCTCATATTTGGCTATGCATCAAAATCAACATCCCCAAAACAAAGCATCCCAGGCCCCGCCCCTGAAAGACTGACTCAGGTCTCGCTGGAGGCCAGGAACTTGTCCGTAAATAAGCATCCCAGGTAATTCTGACGCAGGTGGTCCTAGGCATGTATGTTGGGAAATGCTGACCTCCAGAATCTGGGTGTTCAGAGCAGGGATTCTGAACCCTTTTGAAGTCCTAGAACTTTTGAACATCTTATAAAAGTCAGGCACCTCCTTGCCCAGGAAAATGGACACACACGTGCGAAATTCCGAAGCTACTTCAGGCAGTCAACAGATTCCCCCAGATTTTCCAGAGGGCCATTCACGGATGTCCGAAGGATGGCAGACTCCAGGGTTAACATCACTTGCTGTGGAGTTTACGTGCTTCTGAGCACAGGCAGGGACTTTTGTCTTTCCAGTGTTCTCGGTGTGAGGGAGCATCTATCAGTGGGTGGTTAATAAATAATGTGATGAGAACTACAATTTTGATCTCTGGTATCCACTCCACTTGTCTAAGCCTTCCATTTCGTTCAGACGAATGACAGGCAAGCAAGTGACACTAACGTGCCTGAACGAAGGATATGAGTTTCTGTTCCAGAAGCAGAGACAGATCGATCTCAACCTACCAGGAGAAATTAGGTGGCATCTTCTGCTTCGCTTGTTTTTCTGGAGAACTCCTTTTCCTCTACATTCCTTGTTATTCTCTCCACATTATTCTCTGTAAAAACAGTCTGTTATCTGTTTCACCCTTAAGTTGTCACCACAGGAGTCCCCACAAGCCTTCAATGTCCACCACTGTTCCTGTGCTGGCCCAGGAGTGGGTGGGGCATATGGCACGGCCTGCCTGACCCTGACTTCCTGGGACTGGATGCCTAGAGAGGTCTGCTAAATGCGAGCCTCTTTCTGGCAAGCGAGAGCAGAGACAAGCTGCTTTCTGAAAACCAGAATTCCAGATGGGGACATTTCCCCGGCACCCAACAGACCAGTTTAAGCTACGAGGATGACAGGCTGAGGGGCATTAACACCAAAGCCCATCTTCTGCACTGTCCAGAAGCTGGGTTCACATTCCGGGGCGGGAAGATGAGGAAACGTCTTAAAACGTCCCAGGCAGGTCTGACCTAGAACTCCCTGGCCATGACCTTGGCCCCGTCGTCAAGATCAGGGGTCATGCCGCTAGATTCCTAAGGCAGTTACAGTGACCTGAGCCCTACCCAGTCCCTCCCGACAGTCCTTAGCCAACCTCCAGTTTGCTGAAATAGAAAGGGCTCCCCACGGGTGCCTAATTATGGTGAGGAGGCAGCAATTAGGCATAACACTGATCCTAATGAAGCACTGTCCCAGACGAGGAAGGCGGTTCTGAGGGAGCGTGGGTGCCACAGAAAACAGGCCGGGCGAGGAACAGCGAAAACCAGGTTGAGGATACATAGCAATAGCTACTCCCAGCAACAGCGGCCGAGGAAAGAGCCATGGTTGCGCATGCGCAGCAAAGGCATAGCGCGGGATTGCGTCTACCCCTCTGCACGCAGGCGCGCTGCTTTCCCCGCCTGCCGCTCTCAGCAGAACCGTGAATGGATTTCAACACAGTGTCTGGAGAGCGAGAGCGAGAGCGAGAGCGCGCTCCGAATCCGCGCATGCGCACCACGACCAGAGGGTTTGCACGTTGCCCGACGCGAGCTCTAGGTGGCATCATCCCGCTGGTCGGGAAGAAGCACGCATGCGCAGAGGTTAGCACGAGGAATGGGCGAGTGCGCACCGCGGACATGCGCCGTTCAGGGAGAGACGGCGGCTCGGCGGGGTCATCCAAGCGCAGGCGCAGTGCGGTGTTTGTCTGCCGGACNCGGGGCGCTCTTGCTCCTCCTTCTCTCCACCCTACACCCCCTGCTGGCGGCTGGCGGGGAGAGGGTCACGGTGACCCAGGGGGGCGTGGGGCCGGCGGGCTCCCGAGAGGCCCTCCCCCAACCTAGGGGATTCCCCCTTACGGGGCCTATGAGCCTAGTTACCGGGCCCCAGGGCAATGCCTCCCCACCTGATGACCCGCCCCCTCACCGTGATCCTCGGAGCCTGTGTCCTGTCCCCTACTCCAGGAGCCGTGCTCCCCTTAATACAAGCGACTGTGACCACATCCAGATCCCCCGCAAACACGTACACGTCCCTTCCGACCAGATGATTTCACTCCTGCCATCTCAGTGACTGGCAGGAGGCCCCCCGGTCCTTGTCATATGGTTCAGTGGATGGTCCACTCACATTCATACACGCGCACCTGGCCCGGCTGACATCTGAGGTTATTTGACCACATATAACCCCCGAGTCCTCTGACCTCCTTTTCTGTGACTGTGTCTGGTGATCCCTTTTTTCTAGGCTGGGACCTTGTCATCGGGCCTCGCAGACCCCCTCCCGCACACACCCTACTCACATACACGAGGCCTTCTCATACTTCGTCTTGGTGACTGTCTGGCTTCTCCAAAAATCCACACACCCAGCCTCCAGCCTGCCAACTTTGTCACCTGGCCTCAAGTGACTTCCCTGCATGTCCACGTTCACCTGGCCTAGGGGTACCTGAGGCCAGCGTGGGGACATCCGAGCCCATGTGCACCTCGCCTCTGGTCCCACCATCCCTGGGACTGCCTGCCTGGCGTCTTACCGTTTGGAGTCAAGAGCTGCCCCCGCCCCCAGCACTCACACCTGATCAGGGATTGCCATGGCCACTGTCCAGTCCCTTTGTTTTGTCCCACAGAACCCCCTCCCCAAATCTCTCAGCAGGAGGGCCTGAGGTCTTCACCTGCCCCACAGACCTGACGAATAGCACCCCGCCACACACTTTCTGTCTCTCTCGTGAGCTAGCAACGGGCCCTCCTTCGTGTTTCTCCTGATGTGATCTGAGTAGCTTCTGTAGCTCTCCACGGGGTCGTCCTGATAGGAGGGGGGCCACGCTCCCACATCGGGGTATTACAGTCACTCCCTGCTCCTCCAGCCTCACCGCCCCCCACCCTCCCCGTGTGCAGTCCACTCCTCATCGCTCCCTCTTCTGACCTGGGGTAGCGCGGGCTCCTCCCTGGGGCAGAAAGCCCACCCAAGCCTGGAGGGTCCCCACTGGGCTCTGCGATTCTGCCTCCCGCAGCCGCGGCGTGGATGAAACAGGGCTGGGCCTGGGGCCTGCGGTGCCTTACGGGGTGGCTGTCCCAGGTGCAGAGTGAGGAGCGGTGGGGCCCGCGGTGGGCAGGCCCCCGAGGAGCCCCCTCCAGGCATCTGTGTCTGTGTCCGCTCCATCCCATCCTCCTGGTCCTCCCATCTCTGTGGTTTCTACGCGTCTCTGCAGCGGTGCCTCGCGCCTCCCAACTCTTCCTCGTTATGATTTGATTTCTTTTCTTTTGGACAAATCAGTTGTTTCTGTTGTGATTTATCGTGGTGTTGTTTTTTTTCTTCCTTTTCCCCATCCAGTTATTGTGATCACTCTAAGCCCTGCTCCTGCCCCGTCCCAACGAGCAGGTACCAGCCTTTTTATCATTGCCGCTTGGACATCTGCACCATTGACCTAACCGCTGCCCCGGCCGCAGAACGCCCTCCCCCATCGCCCCATGCTGTGTGCGGTGTGTGTGTGTGTGGTGTGTGCGCGCCCGCACCTGTCACTCTTACTCTCTGTCCTTCCACCCGATCCACGATTAGTGATGTTCGGCCCACTTGGCCGCTTCTTCTGTGTTCTCTCACCTTCCACTCCTCCCTTCCTGGTGGGCTCAGTTTGTACTCCCCTGAAGAGGAAATGGGCTCCTTCACCGACCGGGAGCCTGCCACCGTGAGCGGTCACAGATGTGTGTACGTGCATCAGGGGGAGAGAGCGATGGGGGCCAGGCTGTCACGCCGCGTGCGTTGATTCGTTCTGACAGTGCAGCGAACGGGTATTGCCCGCTGTGTGCCGGGTCTGCTCCAGGTGCTAGGGACCCGGGCTTCTTCCTTGTGCCGCTGACGCTCGCTGCCAGTGAGCGTCCCCCTGGTCTGGGAGAGGCGGGGACAGCGGTGACGCCTCAGAGGAAAGACAGAGTAGAGCCAGGTTAGGGTTCTGCAGCACATGGGCCCGTCGGGAAGCCTCTGGAGAAGATGGGGTTTGAGCGCAGTCTCACGGGAGGTGGGGAGCTGTGAGTGAAGGTGGAGAGAAGGCAGCAGCCGGGGCCGCCAGTGGGTCTGGGAGCAGGTGTGTGTGTGTGTGTGTGTGCGCGCGCGCGTGCGTGCGTGCATGCGTGTGTCAGAGAGAGAGAGAGAGAGAGATACCCGCACACACCACATCTGGGTGGGGTCTAGTCCTGTTGGCGCTAGTGTAGGGAGAGCTAGATTGGGAGCTTTGTGCNCTGGGAGCAGGTGTGTGTGTGTGTGTGTGTGTGTGTGTGCGCGCGCGCGCGCGCGTGCGTGCATGCGTGTGTCAGAGAGAGAGAGAGAGAGAGATATACCCGCACACACCACATCTGGGTGGGGTCTAGTCCTGTTGGCGCTAGTGTAGGGAGAGCTAGATTGGGAGCTTTGTGCGTGTGTGTATGTGTGCGCACACGTGTGTGTGAGACAGCGTGGGGCTGGCACAGTTGGGGGCTCTTGGCATATGGTCTCTGTGTGGTGGGTGTTGGGTCATGCCGTGTGTGTGTGTGTGTGTGTGCGCGCGCGTGCGCGCGCACTTGTGTTGGGCTGGCGGCCTAGTACATCAGTGGCTCCTGTTGGCCATGTGCCTTCATGCTCTCTCTCCTCTCTTCCTCTCTCTTTCNTTGGGTCATGCCGTGTGTGTGTGTGTGTGTGTGTGTGTGTGCGCGCGCGCGCACTTGTGTTCGGCTGGCGGCCTAGTACATCAGTGGCTCCTGTTGGCCATGTGCCTTCATGCTCTCTCTCCTCTCTTTCTCTCTCTTTCAGCCTCTTGCTCTCACTGTGCTCTCCTGACCTGCCGCGTGGCCTGTCACCACCTCTGTGATCTCTGTTTTCAGGGCCTTTGTGTACCTCCCCCCTCCCCCCACCTTAGACACCCACTGGCCCCACTCAAACCCCCACCATGGTTCAGTTTGAAGGGCCATAGCAACTGTCTGCACACCCCCCCCAGAAGTGCCCAGAGGGTAGGGGTGTGGTCCTCACCCCAGAGACCTGACAGTGCAGGGCAGCAAAGGGGCCCGGATACCCTCCAGGGGGTGAGAGCCTGGCAGTGTCCCCAGAGAGTCCAGGTCCAGGGAGAGTGTGGGGGCCCTCAGTGTCCCTCAGGTGGTTCGGCCTGTGGGGGAGGGATTAGGACCCTGCCTCTAGCTGGAACAGCAGGGAGGGGCCCAAGGGGAGAGGCCCCCAGGCCAGTGCAGGGCGCGGGGCCTGGCCATCTCCCTGGTCCCCAGGGCTTTTCCTTTGCTCTTACCAGCCCTTAGCAAGTCTTGCATCCCATCTTCGATTGCAGGCTGGGGTCACATGCCTGCCCCCTTGCTCTAGAAGTGGTCAGGGTCCCCAGGCTGGCAAGGCAGGGAAAGGGCCCAGATGCCAGCAATTCGAGCATATTTGTCTCCGTCCATTGGTCACTGGGCCCACATCACAGGTGCTTGCAGAAGTGGAGGAGGAAGGGGTGGGCATGGCAGGAGATGTAGGTGGGGGGGGCGCGGAGTGGCAGGCCCCAGGCCTCCTGGCCGCTCTCCTTGGAACGTTCCCTCTGGCCCCCCTTAGACAGCTCCTGGAGCCAGTGCTCTACCCAGCTAGGGGCCCCGTGCGGAGCACCTCCAGGGCCTCTGGGGGTAAGAGGGTTCAGTGGAGGGTCATGTGTCTTCTCCGGGGGCCACAGCGGTCTCTGCTCCCCAGCCCTGTTGCCAGCCCAGCCAGGGAGGATCGTAGCCACTCAGGGAACCTGCTGTCCTGTCCTGGGCCCCTGTCTGGCCTGTCTCTGCGGTGCCTCCTCTGGGCAGCTGGGCTTCAAGTCTTGGCTCCCATTTGTCTGTCTGTCTTTTGCCCTCCCAGCCCCCGAATGCCGCCTGCCCGTCCCGGGGTGCCCGCTGCCTGCCCGCTGCCTGCCCGCCTGCCTGTAGCATGCCCAAGCTGCCCGCATGCAGGCTGCCAAGAAGAACCGAACCCCACTGCCTGGCCCTCCCCCCGCCCCCCACCCCATCCCTGCAGCCCTTGGAGGGGCCGTGCCACCTGGATGCCCTCACCCTAAGGACACAGGCCCAGCCTGGGGTCCTGCCCCCACCCGTTGGCCCCAGCTCTGCAGGCCGAGCTGGGAGGCTCAGAAATGAGCCTGCTGGCTAGAGGGTGGCCCTCCCTGACCCTGGAACAGAACGTGGGGCAAGGCAGCTGGAAGCTTGCGTCCCTCGCTCGTTGTCTCCCTGGGGTGGTCCTCCCGATTCGTACTGGGCGGCCACGTTCAGTGCTGCCAGCGGGGCCAGAGCCCAGGCCGATCCTGGGGCGGGGGGGGGATTCCTTCCTCATGTGGTCCAGAGCGTGGCCCTGGAGGCCCCGGGCCTGCTCCTGGGCAGAGGTGGGGAGGAGAGGGACACATCAGGAAGGCTGCCTGGCTGAAGGGTGCCATCAGCCTCTGGGGACCACTCCTCCTTGCCAGCCCACTCCATCTTCTTCCAGGTCAGGGGGGCAGGAGAAGGCACCCTGACAGTGGGTGGGGGTGGGGGAGGGGAGACCCTAGCTCCTCCAGCCCATGTCCGTGCTGGCCTACTGGATGCCAGGGAGGGGAAGACCAGAGTCCCCCTGAGACCCCACGGTGCCAGCTAAGCCCCTCACCCCTGGCTCTCACCCCCCTCCTCAGCCCTGCAGCTCCCGCTGGCCAATGATGGGGGCAGCCGCTCACCGTCCTCTGAGAGCTCCCCACAGCACCCCACGCCCCCTGCCCGGCCCCGCCACATGCTGGGGCTTCCGTCAACCTTGTTCACACCCCGCAGCATGGAGAGGTGAGCTGTGGGCATGGGGCCAGCCGGCCAGTGTGGGAAGGCCATCGTGCCTGCCCCAGGGAGGACGGGGGGTGAGGTCTGTGGGAACCCCTATGTGATGGCGACCAGGGTGGCCTCAGTTTGGTTGGGACCATTCTCCACCGGGACCTCCTCCTCGTCCCCTCAGCATCGAGATTGACCAGAAGCTGCAGGAGATCATGAAGCAGACGGGCTACCTGACCATCGGGGGCCAGGTACCACCTCGCTCTGACCCCTGGGGGGCGGGCGGGACGAGGTGGGGCTGGATCTCTGTGGGGGTGGGTGGAGGCAGAGCGCCAGCCGACCCTCCAGCTCTGGCCGTCCTCGCCAGCGCTACCAGGCGGAAATCCATGACCTGGAGAACCTGGGTGAGATGGGCAGCGGCACTTGCGGCCAGGTGTGGAAGATGCGCTTCAGGAAGACAGGCCATGTCATCGCCGTCAAGGTG
>NW_027532882.1:586506-591774 GCF_008692635.1 Crocuta crocuta | reverse complement strand
GTGAGCCCCGCCCCCGCCCCAGGTGGGCCCCCCCGCCCTGAGCCCTGGCACTAACCTCCCCCGCTCCCAACCCCTCCTGCAGCAAATGCGGCGCTCCGGGAACAAGGAGGAGAACAAGCGGATCCTCATGGACCTGGATGTGGTGCTCAAGAGTCACGACTGCCCCTACATCGTGCAGTGCTTCGGGACCTTCATCACCAACGTGAGTCCGCCCCTGTGGGGGCCTCCGGCACTCCCCCGCCTCCCTGCGGGCTCCCCAGGTGTCCTTCTTGTNGGTGCGGCCACCCCCCAAGCCAGCCTCTGCCGCCCCCACAGACGGATGTCTTCATCGCCATGGAGCTCATGGGCACGTGCGCGGAGAAGCTCAAGAAGCGGGTGCAGGGCCCTATTCCTGAGCGGATCCTGGGCAAGATGACAGTGGCGGTGAGCAGCCCAGCAGGGGTGCGGGCGGGTGGGCGGCCCCCCGGGGCGGGCCCCCATGCTCCCGTCACGGGTGCCCTTCGCTGTCCTCACCGCAGATCGTGAAGGCGCTGTACTACCTGAAGGAGAAGCACGGCGTGATCCACCGTGACGTCAAGCCCTCCAACATCCTGCTGGACGAGCGGGGCCAGATCAAGCTCTGTGACTTCGGCATCAGCGGCCGTCTGGTCGATTCCAAGGCCAAGACGCGCAGCGCCGGCTGTGCTGCCTACATGGCCGTGAGTGGGAGCTGCGCGGCGGGGGCGGGGGGGACGCCCGGCCCGGCCCTGGAGGAACATCCTTCCCTTCTCCCGCCGGCAGCCCGAGCGCATAGACCCCCCGGACCCCACCAAGCCGGACTACGACATCCGGGCCGACGTGTGGAGCCTGGGCATCTCCTTGGTGAGCCGCAGGGCACCTGCTCGTGGGCCGGGCCAGCCTTCTCTGGGGGTACAGATGCGGGTGGCGAGCGAGGGTGGGGGCCCGGCCCGGCCTGGCCTGGCCCTCCCAGCCAGCCTGTCTCTCTCCCAGGTGGAGCTGGCCACGGGACAGTTTCCTTACAAGAACTGCAAGACAGACTTTGAGGTCCTCACCAAAGTCCTGCAGGAAGAGCCCCCGCTCTTGCCCGGTCACATGGGTTTCTCAGGGGACTTTCAGTCCTTCGTCAAAGACTGGTGAGGGCCCCCCGCCCTGGTGCTGTGCCCTGGGAGGCAGGGCAGGGGCAGCCAGGGTGGCTTGGGGCTGGCATGGAATGGAGGACCCTCCCCCAACAGGGGTGGGGGCTGCTGTGGGCAAGAAGCCGGCAGTCAGGGCAGGGATGTGGGCAGGAGCTGGGACCCAAGGCTGAGTTGGTTCTGTGGCCGATCGGCAGGATGGCCCTTGGGCTTGGCCGCGGGAGGTTGTGAACAAGCAGGTGTGCCCCAGGGCCGAGGGATCTGTGCGTCCCGTGGCGCTGAGCAGAACGATGCCTGCATGGTGTCCACGTTTGGTCGTCGTGCGGGAGAGCCCCAGCTCCCCTCTCCCGTGGGCAGCGCACAACCCAGTTGGGGCGTCCATCGGAGGTGGGGTTCCCAAATGCAGGCCCTGGGTCCTCTGGCCTCTCTGCAGTCCGCACAGGGCTGTGAGCACTCAGCAGCCTTCCCTTCAGGCTCGAAGACCCCTGTTTGGGAGGGAGGACAGCTGGGTCCTCTTCCTAGGCTCTGATTCTGTGTCCTCCCTCTCCTGGTAGCCTTACTAAGGATCACAGGAAGAGACCAAAGTATAATAAGCTACTTGTGAGTATTTGGGACCCCTTCCCCCCCGCCCCCCAATTGGACGTCCAGGGGCCTGATCCTTGCGCAGGGCCTCCTTGCTGGTCCTAAGCCCCACCCCTCGGGCCCGCAGGAACACAGTTTCATCAAGCGCTACGAGATGCTGGAGGTAGACGTGGCGTCCTGGTTCAAGGATGTCATGGCGAAGACGGAGTCGCCGAGGACTAGCGGAGTCCTGAGCCAGCACCACCTGCCCTTCTTCAGGTAGCCCCGTGCTGGCGGCCAGCCCCACCGGGGCCAGGGGCGTGGCCACAGGCCCCCTCTTCCCTGCCTGGTCCCCCAGCTGCCCGCCAGGGGAGACCTGGGATCTGGACGGCTGCTGAGGGCTGAGGACAGAAAGTAGGGGGCGCCGAGCCACCCCCGACTCCCTGCCCGCCAGCCGTGGACAGATGGGCTCGCCAGGCCCCAGCCCTTCCCGTCCCGGGGTCAGCCGGCCGTGCGCGTCCCCCTGACAGACACTGTGAACGGAAGACGGCAGGCCGCGAGCAGACTCGCTATTTATTCAGTCGTAACCTCTGGGCTGGGGCGGCCCCCAGGGCCCGGGAGAGAGCTGTCCGTCCCGCCCCTTCCCTTCCCCCCCACCAACCGCTGTGTGCTGTCCCCTCCGCCTCTCCTCTGCAAACATGCTCCCCATGTCCATCCCCTCTTTCTCATCCCCCGTCTACCTCTCTGGCCTTCCCCACCTCCCTCCCTGCCTCTGCCTCTCTCCTGGCCCAGATCTGGGCTCTGCCACCCCCTGGGGTGGGGGTGGGGGACCCCTGGGTCCACATGGGTCTCCAGCAACGGCGAGTCGATCGGCTGGTGTCCTCGCCCCAGGAAGGCAGGCTGGGCGTTAACGACTACAGCTGGACCTGGGCTGGTCTCTCTCTTTCTCTCTCTCTTTCTCTCTCTCTCTCTCTCTCTCTGTCTCTCTTTGATCTCAGGGGGTCCTTTTTGGAGTTTATTGTATTTTATTGTACTTGGTGGGTGTTTGGGGGGTGGGGGGGGAGAGCTTGTTCTCACGGGGTTTGTCGGTACCTTCAGAAACTTACCAAAGTCATGTTTAGCTGCTTGCGGTGGAGCCCCCTGACGGCCTGTGGGCACGGGCGTCTGGGGTCAGGGGCCAAGCCCCGAAGGTGGGCTCTGGGGGTGCTCCTCCTCCCTCGGAGCCAGCCCTTGGGGCTGGAGACTGGCCACAGCTTGGGGGGGGTGAGTCGAGGACCTCAGGGGGCATGGAGGGAGCCCAAGGGGCCGTGGCCACACAGGGTGGCCTTCAGGGAAGGCGGGCACAGGGCACGCTGAGGGCAGTGGATGCTGCCGTGGCAGGGAGGTGGTGGAGGGAGTCAGTGGCAAGAGTGGGGCCATGGGGCCCCAGGGAGGCAGGGATGGAGGGTGCAAGGGGTGGGCATGGGGGTTCGAGGACGTGCGACAGGATAGAGGTGGGGCTGGCTGAGGGCTGGGCGTGTGCAGGCAGGTGCGCCCCCGTAGTGCCCCTGAGCGCCCCTCGACTCCCCCAGATCTGGCCAGTTCCCGAGCCCCATGCAGCAGCCGGAAGGGAGGGGGTGTGTTTCCTTTTTGTTGGTGATGCATGCAAATCAAGTGGACAACAAAACAAAACACAAAAAAACCCCACAGAACCACAAAACCAACCAACACCAAAGGTGAGGAACTGGGCTGGATGTAGCTGAAGCGGTTTAGACCTGGGCGTCCCCAAACCCTCATCTGCCCCGTGGACTCCTGTTCCGCACTCACAAAATGCCGCATGTTTAAAAGTACTCGAGTTCTCTGCTCTTTGTCCCCCCCCCCAGAGGGGACCGGCCACCTTCTCTCCCCCTTTTGTGAGGGGATGGAGGCAGGGTGGGGTCACCGACAGGCCTGGTCCCCCACCCTCCCTCGCCTGGCCCAGCCAGGGGGAATTTGTGGGTAGCTGGAAGGTTCCATGGCTGGTCCCAGGGCCAGCACAGGCCCTAGGCTGGCCGCCTGGATTTATTTTTATTTAACTATTTTCTGTTTTGTGTGTCTGCCCGCCCCTGCCCCCCTTCAGTGTTAAGTGGGAGTTCTGGGGGAACCTCTTCCCCTCTGCCTCTTTCCTGGCCTCCCCTCCGTCACCGGTCACCAGCCGTCCCTCTTGACCAGGCAGAGGGTGGAGTGGGCGGGCAGGGGCCTGGGGTGGCCCACAATCCCTTCTCTGGTCGCCAGTATTCCTGTCCCTTTTTAAAATGAAATGCCCTCGTTTGTAAATCCTTAGACGCTTGAGAATAAAACCCCTCCCTTTTCTTCCATCGCGTCTGTGGTATGTCTTGAACTGGGCAGGACCGGGCGGGAAGAGGTGGGAAGGGGTCGTGAGCCCCGACCTTGGGGGCTGGGGGAGCCATGCCATTCCTCCGGCAGATGAGGCCTCTGCGTGGAGGGGACACGAGCAGAGCCAGGGCCTGGCAGGGTGGTACTTGTATTGAGTTCCCCCAGACCTCCCCGCCCGCCACCACCCCAATGGCCGCAGGTTGGCCAGAGTGGAGCCCTTAATCCCTGGCAGGCCTTGGGCGCCCGTTCTGACGCGCACCCTTCAGTCCGCCGCCCCCGCTCCCTGCCTGCTGGGTGGCCGCTCAGCCAAGGACAGGGCTGCCTGCCCACCTGCTGGCGCCTCCGCTGCAGGGGTGCAGCTGACTGCGGGTCCAGCATGCCGGGGGCTGCGCTCCTGCTGGCCCTGCTCCCGGGGGTCTTCACCTTGCCTGGCGGGCCACCGGGTATGTAGAGGCTGGGGATGCGGCCCATCACCCAACCATCCCTGTGTTGCCCTTCCAAACTCTGCCTGGGGGAGGGGGTGGGTAGTGGGTGGGGTCTGCCTCTGTGTCCCGTTTCCAGATGCTCCTGGACCCCCAAGGGAGAGGAGTGTGCACGTGCCTTTAGGAAACGTGGCGGGGGTCCTAAATGAGAACACTCGACAAGGAGCAGAGGGCGTGTGTGTGTGCGCGCGCGCGCGCGCGCGCGTGCCCACCCAGCTACGGCTGCCGTCGGTGAGGAACTTGGCCAAATGCAGAAGCTGGACACCCTCTGAGCTTCAGCTGTGCCGAAGGGCAAGGAGACGGCAACTTCCTTTCCCCTCTCCCCATGGTCACAGTACCCTTGGAAAAGAAGGGGTGGGGCCAGCACCCTCCCTGAAAGCTGTCCTGTACCCCGCAACTCCCCCCGGCCCGGGATTCTCTGGCCCGCTGTGGGTGGAGAAATCGAGGTCTGGGCAGAGGCTCTCCTGTCCTTGCGCCCAGCCTCAGCTGCTGGGCTGTGGACGTCCGCTGGGTTTTCAGGGGACACAGCGACTCTGCCAGCAGTGAGCCGGGCACGGAGCCGAGCATGGGTACATCCCTCGCCGCAACAGCGCCCATTTTCCTAAGGAGGCGGCAGAGGCGGGGAGGTTGGGTCACTCGCCTGGAGGGGCTGGGCTGAGGGCCGGCGCGGCCCCGTTCCTCCGGGCCGCCCTCTCTCCCCGCCAGCCCCCCCCTTCCCGGCGGCGCCCGGGCCCTGG
>NW_027532882.1:581290-582267 GCF_008692635.1 Crocuta crocuta | reverse complement strand
GGCCCCGCCCCCCAGGCGGCCCTGGCCCGTCCCTCTCCGCGCTGGGACCTGGTTCTGCACCGCTGCTCAGTGACGCCGTCCTCCCGCCCGGCCCCGGGGCCCGCCCTGGCGCTGCTGCGCGGGGGCTGCCCCGCCGACTCCTCGGTCGCCTTCCCGCCACCGCCGCCGCGCCCGGGTGCTGCCCGTCCCGCGCGCTTCAGCTTCCGCCTGCGCCCGGTCTTCAACGCCTCGGTGCAGTTCCTGCACTGCCAGCTGAGTCGCTGCCGCCGCCTCCGGGGAGCCCGCCGGACGCCTGCGCCTCTGACGCTGCCGCCGCCCTCGCTGGTGCGCGGGCACACGGCCGGGAATCTGGGCGCGTGGGCCAGTTGGGGGCTGGGCACGGGCCCTCTGGCCTCTAAAGGAGGACCACCTTGGAGTCTGGGTACCTAGGGGGCCGACGCTATGGTCCCTCGGAGCTGGGGATAGTCACTGGGTCTCTCAGACGGGTGACTGGGCAGAAGGACCGAGAGGGGGAACCAGGGTTCCTCAGCGGACGGGAATGAGCACTGGGCTTGCTCGGGGCGGGGCTGTGTGGCTGGACGCAGAAGGCGGCCAAAGGGCCAAATTTCTGGTTATCTAATGTTCTCAGAGAATCGGGTCGTGTGACCTTGAGAGCTGGACACTTAGATCTCTTGGGAGCCCTGGGGACAGGCCCCTGAACCCTGGGGCCTGACACCCCCATCCCTTGCCTTCTGCTCCCCACAGTGTCTGCCTCAGGACGAGGCGTGCGCGGGCGCCGGCAGCGGCGAGGGCCCGGGCGCCGACAGCCCCCACCTGCACACGCTGACGCAGCCCATCGTGGTCACGGTGCCACGGCCACCCCCCAGTGAGCGCGCAGTTCTCCTCCGCAGGGGCCCCTGGGGCCGGGGGAGGGGAGTGGGAAGGGCATCTGGGGCCCAAGCCCCGTCTCCGTGTTGCTATTTCTCACAGGGCCGTTC
>NW_027532882.1:575063-581054 GCF_008692635.1 Crocuta crocuta | reverse complement strand
AGCCGTGCGCCCCGCCCCGCCTGCGCCAGCCCCGGCGGCCCTGGAGCCCGCGCCGGTGGTGGCGCTGGTGTTGGCGGCCTTCGTGCTGGGCGCCGCGCTGGCTGCCGGGCTCGGCCTCGTCTGTGCGCGTTCAGGTAGCAAACTCCGCCGGGGTCCGCAGCCTATTCCCNCCTCCGCTAAGCCCGCAGCACCCCCCAGGGGGCGCTCTTGCCCCGAGCCAATGAGCGGCACCCCCGGCCGCTCTGGAGCCTGCCTCTCCTTCCCAGCGCCCCCAGCCCCCGGCGCCGCCCCGAGAGACTCGCCCAGCGGCCCCCAGCCCAGGAGGCCCCAGTGAGGTAGGAACATTTGGGGGGGGGTTGTAACGTGGGGCCAGCTGGAAGAGAGAGGTGATGATAATGACTCTTCACAGGCTTTCCCTTGTGCCGGGGAGTGTGCTGAAGGCTTCACGCCTATTAATTAATCCTCGTAACAACTTCCAGGCAGATACTATTATAAGCCCCATATTAGAAACGAGAAACATGGGCCACTCTCTGAAGTCATTTGTCGAAGGTCACAAAATTTGGTGGCGCTGGATTCAAACTCGGGCCCTGGGTCACCCACGGCCAACTTCGGGCTCTGTGTCACAAAAGGGGTCCTCAAACGTCGGACAGACACTAAGCTGGGAGAGTTCGCGACTCAGACCTAACACTCACCCTCGCTCCCGCACACAGATTGATGGAGGAGACCAATGATCAGCTGGGAAGGGGGTGTCCTCTCCTTCGCGCAGCCGGGGTAGCCCCTCCCCAGGGCTGGGGCGCCCCCAGCAAGGTCCTGAGACACCAGCCACGCCTCGAGCCAGGCCTGCCAGGGCTGGACCGGCCGAGGTCCACCTCGGACCTGATGGGACCACTATCGCAGCGTCCTGCACCTCCGGCCCCCGACCCGCTCCTCCGCACACCCTCCCACCTGGGCCCCAAATAAACGTCTGGTCTGACCTGTTGAGTTTTGAAGTCTGCGTCGTCGTGCGCTTGGCGCCGGTGTAGGGGCAGGAAGCAGAGGCCTCGGACCAGGACTTAGGGGGTTCCGGACCGGAAGAAGTCCAGACTGGAGGGCTTGGGGGCCGGGCTGATACACCCATATATACGTGTGCAGATGAGGGCCAGGGGACATCCAAGGAGTTTTGTCCTAAACAAAAAGGCACACCCAACCCCACCTGCTTACGTTTTAAGTAAGCTCCGCCTCCTTCCTCAATCCCCCTGCACCGGCCCACCGGCCGCCAGCGATCTTCCCAAAGCCGGGCCTTTTCCGCTCTCCACCCCCGCCACCTGGACCCTGCTCTCGCCAAGGCCTCCACCTCTGCTCCAGGCTCCTATCGGCCTCGTCTAGAGCTTTTTTTTTTTTTTATGTTTATTTATTTTGAGAGCGACAGAGCTTGAGCGGGGGAGGGGCAGAGAAGGGGTTCAGAATCCTAAGCAGGCTCAGAGCCCAATGCGAGGCTTTAACTCACTAACAGGGAGATCGTGACCTGGCCCGAAATCTGACCGCTTAGCAGGCTGAGCCACGCAGGCGCCCCTCCTCTCCGCCTGGTCTAGAGCTGTCTTTTTTTTTTTTAATTTCTAGGAGAGAGAGAGACAGCGTGAGCAGGGGAGGGTCAGAGAGAGAGGGAGACACAGACTCCGAATCAGGCTCCAGGCTCTGAGCTGGCAGTCAGCACAGAGCCCAACGCGGGGCTCGAACCCACGAACCGCGAGATCATGACCTAAGCGAAAGTCGGACACTTAACTGACTAAGCCACCCAGGCACCCCATGGTCTAGAGCTCTTAAATAAACGTCTCCTGTCCCAGTTCTTCCCTTCCCTTGAGCAGGACTACCTCATTTTACAAATGAGTAAACTGAGGCGAGACTCGGCCAAATCACTTGCTCTAGGTCAGGACCCCACAGCCCAGGATCTTGGCTACGACTGGACAGCTGCCTTCCAGCCAGGGTCCACTCCTTTTGGAGAAACAAAGCACACAGGAGCGTCACAGGAATGGAGGGAAGGGCACGAGATCTACGGTCTCGGCTCCAGTTCTCGAATGAGATAAAATGCAGGCGGGGAGGGGTGTGTGTGTCTCATTCGTCCCCGCCTCGGTTCTCAGGCCAGTCTCTCCATCCTTTCCGCCGGTCCTTTTGGCCGCAAACGCGGAGCCACGCCCCCATCTGTTTTCGCCTCCGCGCCGCACTTTTTGATCCCAGCGGCCCCCGTAACCCCGCCTACCAGGGAAACGTGCCCGGAACGCCGACTCCGCCCTCGCCGGCATGAAGCCTCCACAGCGGCGGCGAGCGGCCCCGGCGCGCTATCTAGGTGAGGCGACCGGCCCTGCGGCCTGGAGCGCCCNTGCCGGGCCGCAGCGAGGCCGAGGTGAGCAGTCCTGGCAAGGACGTGGGGCTGGAGGCGGGATTAGGATGTGGGCGGAGCATCCTTGCGGTCGAGGGGCGTGGCGTGGGCGGGACGCGCGCGATGCTGGGGGNATGTGAGGAGGAGGGGCGGGGCAAGGTGGAGGCTGAGAGTGGGAGAGGCTGAGAAGTCGGACTCTATAAGGCGGAGTGGAGGCCAGGAACTGGGCGGAAAGGGCATCGGGGCCTGGCGGGAGTGAGGCAGAAGTGAGAGGAAAGGAGGCCGAATGGGTGAAGCGGGGAGGTGAATGGGGTAGTACTTAGCAGGGGGTGGGCCCTGGCTGCGGGGAGGAACCCGAACTGACCTGGGCCTTATCTCTTACTGAGTGGCCGGTCGCACCTGGGGCCTCGTCCCCGTGCAGAGTCACTGAGATCCCAAACACCTAGCGGTAGGCTAGAGAGCGGTGCCGGTCCTGGAGCAGGCGGTCGGCTGTGGCTTCTCTCCCCAGCCCCGGGCGCATAGAAAGCCCATTTGGCCTGCTCTCTTCCCCAGATCCGGGACTTCCTGCGGCAGCTCAAGGGCCGCGTGGCCCGGGAGGCCATTCAGAGGGTGCATCCAGGTGGCCCGCAGGGTCCAAGACGTCGGGAAACACAGACCCCGGCCCCCATCGAGGTGAGGCAGGACAACGTGCCCCCCCACGGCTGGCCCCTGGGACGTGGTGTGGGTGTTGCGGGGGGTGGGGGGGGAGGATGATAACCTGGTCAGGGATCCCCGGGAGGGGCAGGGCTTGGGGACCCCTGAGGGTTGATCCCTAGGCCGACCGTGTACTTTCCGGCCTCCCCATCCAGGTATGGATGGATCTGGCCGAGAAGCTAACAGGCCCGCTGGAGGAAGCCCTGACTGTGGCCTTCTCACAGGTAGGATGGGGTGTACATGTACATGTCTAAATAAGGGGGGTTTGGGGTCCTGGAACCTTCCCCTTTCCAGCTCTGTGACCCCAGCCAGTCACGGAACACGCTGAGCCCCAGCGACCCGGCTTCTGAGGCTTCACCTGAATGTGACGCCTAACAGAGGACGGTGAGCAGGTGGAAGTGGAGGGCTCAGCCTTGTGCAGGGTAGGGGGGTGGCTGATGGGAGGACTGTGCCTTCCCCTCCCTCATGTCTCTTCCCGCCAGGTGCTCACCATCGCAGCCACAGAGCCCACCAGCCTCCTGCACTCCAAGCCCCCCAAACCCACACAGGCGCGTGAGAGGCAACTGCTGCTCAGCGCCCCTGGAGGGCGGGAGGACTCAAGCCCTGAGACCCCTGGCCCCGACCCCAAAACGAATGGTCCCGCCCCTGAGGCCTCTGGCCCCGCCCCTGAGACAAATGACCCCGCCCTCGAGGCGCCTTCCGAATCCCTGGCCGACCCATCGCCTGAAGGAGACTTCTCCGTGGACTTTGAGAAGATCTACAAATATCTGTCCTCCGTCTCTCGCAGTTGCCAGGGCCCTGAACTTTCTGCAGCCGGTGAGGATAATGTGCAGGGGCTGAGCGGGCGGGAGGCCCAGGTAGCAAGCCCCGCCCTCCCCTCACCCTTCTCCTCTCCATCCGTTACCAGAGGCAGCCGTGGTCCTTGACCTGCTGCTGGCACTTCCGGAGGAGCTGACCAGCCTCCCCTGCACCGCCCTGATGACACATCTGTCGAATACGTACGCGCGCCTGACGGCCCCCCAGCTGGACCCCACTGCTGAGGGCCTGGGACCCGGGGCTGAGAATGGTGGGACGAGCCCCAGGGGGCAGGGGGAGGCCAGCCAGGCCATGCCCCGGGGCCCTGACAATGCTGCGCCCAGTGAACCAAGGTCTGCTTGGCAAGCAGCTGGGGTCTGCCCCCTGAACCCGTTCCTGGTGCCCCTGGAATTTCTGGGCCAGGCAGCCACCCCTGCAAGGTGAAGGGACACACCAACCAGAGCAGGCAGAGGACACACCGGACGTCTGTGAGCCCCTGGCCCTCAGTCCTGCCTGGGCTGGCACTGGGTTGTCATCAGTCGTGGCAGAAGGTACTGGACACCGTGGGCGTTCTAGGGTAGCTATTAAGCCGGCTGATCCGGCGGGGCTGCCCGCAACAAGCGCAGCTGGACAGGCGTTTGGCCGTGGAACTGAGGTGGCTCCGGCCAGGCAGGCTTGGCTAAAGCCAGTGTCAAATCCAGCCCCCCTCCCCCAGCTCCTGTCTCTTCCTACGTGCTGTATGCTGTGTCCTGTACCTGTGAGTAAAGTTCTTGTCAATCTGCCTTCTCCCTTTTTCTGTGCATTAAAGATGGGGGTGGAGGCCCCAAGTGCCAGAAGGAGAAGCCAGAGGTGGGAGCGTCAGAGCTGGGTCCCAGGCACCCAGTCGGGGGCACGCAGGGAGGAAGGCCAGTCCTCACTAAAGGCTGCCGCGACCAGGTCTGGTTCGATGCCACCTGGAGTGACCTTGGGCTGGCCGTGAGTGGGACCTTTGGGGACCGTGTAGAGGACAGAGGCCTGATCCTGACAGGTGTGAGTGAAAGGTTTTCAGAGCAGGAGACCTCACATCACACAGATGAAGGGGAGAAGCCAGCAGAGTAGGCAGGTGGGAGGAGCCAGGCCCCAGGTAGGGGCCAAGGGGTAGGAGTGGGCAGGGGCCTCCTGTGGCGGGAGGTGGGAGGGAGGAGAGTCCCTGAGGTGGCCTTAGGGAAGCAAGGAGCAGGGAGGGGGGGAGCTGGAGGGGCCTTAGGAGCAGGGAGGGAGGAGCTGAGCTGGGTAGAGGCAGGGCCCTGGCTGCTGGGTCTCCCAGCAAGGGGTCCCCCTTCATCGGCCTGCCTGGGGGTGTAGATTCGGGACGGGTTGGGGAGAGTGTGGCAGGGGAACTGAGCATCCTCCCACAGCACTGCCCGCTCCCCCCCCGCCCCCAGCCTAACTAGTCCTGAGGGAGCTGGTAAATTCTGTTCGCAGAGCCCGTGCATTCACACAGCCTTCCTTTTATAGAAGCGCCCGCTGCTCCCCACACACATTGCACACGGCTCCCCTGGGGCACAAACACGGCTCCCAGGCGGGTGGAGCAGAGCCGGCCCACTCCCTGCCGCCAGCACCACGGTTCCCAGAGTGCACGTGTGCCGGTGGCCAGCGGGGACCAGGCTCTCAGGGACTTTGCGGTTGCAGGTGTGGTCGCTGCCACCTCCAGCTCCCTCCCCCGGCTAAGCCCCCATTTATTCCGCAGCCTCTAGTTGCCTCAAGTCAAGGGAAAGAAGGGAGGTGGGTCTTGGCTATGCATGGAGCTGGCGGCTCCCAGCTTGTACCTTGGTCACCCCCAGAATGCGGTCTGGCTGTCTTGGCAGCACGGGGCAGCCATTAAGAGCAGGTGGAAGTTAGACCTGGGTTCAAATTCCAGCCACTTAATACAGACTAGTCACTCGGGCTGCCTGGACCTTCCATCCCCTTGCCTGTAGAACAGGGATGCTAACAGGCCTCACTCTGGGTCCCCAAGAAGGAACAGGTCATGCGCAGGGCACGTCAACTCACACGCTGCGTGGCATGTAGTAAGCGCTCAATAATAGCTTTTATTTTCACCAATGGCTCAGGAGCTGGGAGGAGGGAGAAGGCATGGGGAAGGCCGAGGTGGGGGAGGGGAGGAGGGG
>NW_027532882.1:573873-575006 GCF_008692635.1 Crocuta crocuta | reverse complement strand
GAGGCATAGGTGGTGACTGAGGGGGGGCGCTGACCCGTCCTGGGGCCTGGGCTGGAGCTGGAGAGAACCTGCCCGCACTCTGCTCCCACCGAAGGCGCCGCGCATCCTGGACACCACAGCCGTGGTTGCTCTCCAGTCTCCTCCCGGGCAGGCCGCGCAGGGCACACTTGTATGCAGTGTCCACCCCGTGGGCCCAGGAGAGCCCGTCCCGCAGGAGCAGCTCAACACTTACGGAGGGTGGGGGTCGGGTCGGGGTTGGGGGAGTGAGGACGGCCAGACCACGGGGGAGGGAGGGAGGACACGGGAGTCCCCCGCATCAGGGAATGGACACGACACTCATGCTCTGCGGCAGGACTATAGCGGAGCCACCAATACGCCTAGGGGTGGGGGAGGGGTCCTCTTCCCAGTCGCGGGGAGCCAGTCGGGGACCAGCCGGGCCGGTGAGGCAGGGAGCCAGGGCGGGGTGGGATAAAGGCACGAAGTGGGGCTCCGGCCAGGCCGGCAGGAAAGATGGGAGGGGTCTGAGGGGGAGGAGCCGGACTTCTAACGCCCTCCCCGCCTTGGGCTAGGATCTGGGGTGGGATCCTGAGCGCCATCCCGGTCAGGCGGCGCCCGCGTCGGGTCGGCCCTCGGAGAGAAGCCCCGCTCCACTCAGACCAGCGCGTAGTCGAACTGTCCGCGCTCGAGCGCCTCCTTGTGGTCGGTCCAGGACGAGGCGGGCATGCGGCTGTAGGGGTCGAGCAGGATGCGCACGCAGCGCACCATCAGCAGCACCAGCACCACGAGCAGGCAGAGTACGAAGGCGAACACCGTGCGCTGCTCCGCGTCCAGGCCCGCGCCCACCGGGGGCCCCGTCGANGCCGCCCCCTCCTGCCACCGCCCCCTGACCTTGCCGGGATCCAGCCCCCGCCCGGGCCTCCGTTCCCCGGCTACGCCCAAGCCCGGGCCTCGGGCACGCCGCCGCAGGCACTCGGGGACCCAACTCCGGTCGTGCGCGCAGGTGGGGGTGCTGAGAGTGGGGAGAGGGAGCCCGGGCCCGGCCAGCCCGCGTACAACAGGTGCGAACGCACGGCCCGGGCGGCGCGGCGAAACCCTGTCCCCCGCCCGGCTCCCTCTGTCCCCGGCCTCCCGGC
>NW_027532882.1:569476-573745 GCF_008692635.1 Crocuta crocuta | reverse complement strand
ATATTGGCACTCAAGCTCCTCCAGCCCTAGGGACCCCAACCCTCCGAGATCCCAGCCAGGCCTCAGAAAAGCTCCCCAGCTCTTGCGGAGAGGACCCCCTCCCCAGGGGGGCAAGGTCCTGACCAGGCAAGTCTAGGGCTGCAGTTCCTTCGGCGACCTTGACCACCTCCTGTGCCCACCTGGCCAGCTCCCACAACCTATCCTCGGTCCTAGCTGTCTCCCACCCCAGTGACAAACACCTCGGACCACCCAAGTTGCTCTCCTGCACTTTGGCGTTTTATTATTTTCAAACCTCAGGCATATACACAGGATAATAAGGGCGCTGTTCAAATAAAAAATGGAGCCAAAATGGCCTGGCTGGAGCGGCCTGTAGGCTACTCTGAGCGGCAGGGACCTGCTGTCCTGCCCCCTGGAGCCCCTGGGCCAGGGGGCCTCTTGGCACCATGTGGCCTGTGCACCGCGCTGACCCCGCCCAGCACCCCCCCCAAGGGGGACAGGGGCAGTGCCGGGGGGCCCCCCCTTCCCCATCCAGCTGGTTTTGTAGCCACCCTGGGAGACCGGATAGTCCTGGCTTCCCCAGAGGCGCTGCGACAGGTGGACACCAGTCCTCTGTGTGACCACCGCGTGCTGATCCAGCCCAGAAGCCTCTGCTCGTGGCCACCACGCTCAGAGGACCTGCTCCGTGCTAGACGCCGAGATGTCCAGGAGCCGCCAGGCCGCGTAGGGGTTGAGCTCGTCCTGGTCTCGACAGAGCGCCCACACGTACAGCATGCGCAGCACCTTGTCCTGCGGAGGCGGGGAGGGTGAGGCGCGCCGGGGACTGTGGGAGGGGCAGGCGGAACACAGAGGGGGTGCCGGGAGGGACCGAGGAGCCGGGCTGGCGCGTCAGCCGCGGTCTGGGGTCCAGAGGCTACAATGAGGCCTTCACACGGAGTCAGTCACCCCCCAGACTTGTCAGGACGCGGCCTGCTGTTCCCGCACAGTCACACCACCTCCCGACTGTCAGTGCGAGGTGGCTGGAGGCTGCCACCAGGCGGCCTCGCACCAGCCACCCTCCCCCACTCACCGGGTCGCCCTCCACCACCTCGCCTTTGGGGTTCTTGATCACCATCACCAGCTGGGCCTGGAAGGTGATGATCAGCACAGGCCCCTGCTCCATCATCTTGCCCATGGCCAACTGCAGGGGGAGCAGACAGGGCGGGTGGGCTTCAGAGAGCGGCCTCGCCCCTTCCCCGATGCTCGCCTTATGGCTGGTGGGAAGACCCCACTTCCCAGGAGGCGGCCCCAGCCCCAGAAGAACCCCTCGGAGCTGCCCGTCCCCGGGTGGGGGTTACCCACGGGACCCTTCCCAACATGAGCCAGAGTCTGAACTCCTAAGAATCCAGGCAGCCTCCCCAGACGCCGGTGGCTCCTTGTTACCCAGGCCGGGGCTGGGTGGGCGTGCAAGGCCTCACAGAGGGACCACTCCTGCACATGGCAGGGGTAGCAGAAACAGAGGCTGGCATGCCTTCAGCTCTGCGCCCCCGCCACCCAAGAGACACTCACGTCGATGTTGTCGATGTCCAGGATGCGGGAGTGGAACTGCAGGCCCAGTGCCTTGGCCTGCTGGATCGGGTGGGCCAGCTGGCTGTAGGTCTGCGGAGGGAAGCCAGACACACCCCTGCAGCCCGGCCCGCACGCGTGCAAGCCCCACCAAGGTGCCGTGCTGCACCCGCTGGCGAGCCCAGGCGCCGTGAGCGCCATCCTGGGAATCCGTCCCCGCGGACAGGCTCACCGCCCTATTCCGGGCTTTCTGCGCCTGCACCTTCCAGAAACGGCCGCTGGTGCCTGCGAGTGCTCTGCCAGGAGTGGCAGATGCCAGGAGCGCAGGTCCAAGCGGGGAGGCCAGTGCGGCCCATTTGCTGGCCCGAATCATACCCCCTTGTTAGAAAGATAGCGCTGCATCGAGACTCCCAAATGGAATTGGTACTAATCAGTAAAGTAGGTAATTTTCCTGCAACAGGATCTGAGACCCATGCCTGGAGGGAAGTTGAGGCCTCGCTGCCTGATCTTGGACTTCCCATTTTACCGCACTATGAATCTTGGCCTGGAATCAAACGCGTTTTCTAGGATTTGCCCTAACCCGCAGCTGATCTGAAATGAGCTCCCTCGGTCGGTCTCCTCCTCACTGACCGGCCCCGATGGGAAGCTACTGGCCACAGGCAGCCCGTTCTTCCCACGGGATGGCAACACCCCGATGGCACCTCCAGCCCCACTGGGCCTGCTCCCAAGGCCCAGGACACGCGTGCCACCTTGCACCTTTTTGCTGGAGGCTTCTCTGGACTCAGCAGCTATGCTGGAAGCCATTCCAATTAACACTTTTTATAGAAGTAACTGATCCACCAAGAAAAAAAATGGTGCCAATCCTATTTCCTGTGTGGTTCTTAAGAATGGCATTTAAGAAACACTTCTGGGGGTGCCTGGGTGGCTCAGACGGTTGAGCAGCCAACTTCAGCTCAGGTCATGATCTCACAGGTCATGGGTTCAAGTCCTGAGTCGGGCTCTGTGCTGACAGCTCAGACCCTGGAGCCTGTTTCAGATTCTGTATCTCCCTCTCTTTCTGCCCCTCCTCTGCTCTCACTCTGTCCCTCAAAGATAAATAAACACTTAACACACACACACACACACACCCACACACACACACACACACACACACTCTCACTCTCTCTCTCTCTCCTGGCAGCACCTGCATTTCAGGTGCATTTCCAGGGACCCCAGCAGCTCTCTGGCAGAGATAATAATCCACAGCCTAATGATCCCAAAGCATTAAAAAAAAGAAGAAGAAAAAACCACCACCACACACTCCTAAATGCCTGCTGGATTAGTCACCGCGCAGGGGAGTATTAAAAAAAAAAAAAAATCTGACATCTTCTCCTCTGCTTTCTCCAAGTTGTTTGTGAGCTGGAAGCAGAATAGATCAGCCAAAAAAGGCTCTGGATTGCTCAATACACATTCGCTAGAAAAAACCCCATGAAGACACAGGTCAGGGAGCGAGCAGGGTGAGTCGAGGTGGCCAACAGGCGGCTGCCAGGGCCAGGCGGACAGGGTGTGCTCCCAGGGACGGCTGATCTGGGTCCGCGGCCTGGCGCCGTGGGGCCCGGGGACCATGAGCAACGACTCTGGGGAGCCGTCGGCCTCATCAGGACACACGGCTCCTCCCCATGCGGGAAATCTTATCACCGACTGTTTTGATCTATGTTTCGGGAACTCAAAGTGAGAACAGCTATAATGAGTCCAGCCAGCGCTCCGTGCGTTCTGGAGCGCTGCTGCGTCTGTGCTCGCACAGTACCCTCGTGATGCGTATGACATGGTCCAGGGATGAGAGGTGGTGCGTGCCCTCAGGCTGCTTGCCGGCCAGCACCCACCGCCACCATGAGACCCCTGCGCGCTGAGGGAAGGTCACAGCCCCCGCCTCCCCCCCAGCTATTCGTGGCCCCTTTCTGCCCAGCCCTGGACCCTCGGGTCCCCCCACAAGCAGGACACCGGACCCTGTCACCCCTTCCCGGCTCTGCCCAGACTTCCCGACCAAATGTTCTTAGACCTAAATAGAAAAAGTAAAAAGAAACAAAGAAGTACTCACAGCTTCATAGCACCAATCTTTGAGAATCTCAAGCTCTCCAGAAATCATGGCCTAAAAGGGAAAAAACAAAAATAAGCTCGAGACTAAGAGGAGGCTGTCTCGGCGGAGGTCCTGCCCTACAGGCTCCGGCTGGGAAGCAGGGGGCCTCGGGTCGGGCAGCAGCAACAGATGCCCCTCCCCAGGTCCTGGGGACCAAGAGCCTGCGTGTGTGACCCCCGGCAGCCCAGGGTGGCCTCAAGGGCCCCATGTGCGGTGGTGGAAGGCGGCGGTGTACCGGGCTCGGCCAGGCTGGGAAGCTGAGCCAGGGAGGTGGGAGCCGCATTCCAGCTCCATTAGTGCTGGGGGCGTCAGGACAGAGGCAGAGGAGGGGTCCCGGGGCGGCCCCCTAAGGTGCCAGAGGGGTTGCCTCTGCAGGAACTTGGAGGCGGGGTTGACCTACCGAAGGCGAGGGAGGAGCCCAGGGCCAGAGAGAAGAAGACAACTAGGGGCAGGCTGGGGGCTGTGACGTCCTCACTTGCCTGCTGGGGCTGCTGCTTTAAGGGAGCGCCCCCTCTCTCCCTCCTGCTGGCCCTGCCCACAGTGGTGTAGGGGGTGGGAAATTAGGAGGGGACCACAGGAAGGCCCGTGGGATGGAGGAAGGGGGGGGGGGT
>NW_027532882.1:566666-569275 GCF_008692635.1 Crocuta crocuta | reverse complement strand
GGGGGGGACAGGAGGCCACCGGGGCGGGGAGGGGGGGTGGGGCCTTTCTGTGATCTCATCAGGCCCTTCCAGAGGCCTGGCAGACACCCAGGTTCAGGCCGCGTCCCTGGGGCTAGAGGAGCAGACATGGCTGGGTGGAGACAGTCAACCGTGGGCAGGGGCCCTGTGCAGTGCGGGCTGTGGTGGGGCCTCGAGCAAGCCACCCCCTCCTCGGTCATGAACCAAGAGGGGCCAGAAGGTGGGATTCGGGATTCCGCCAGGGAGGGGACCCGGCCCCTGGGAGGAGGAGCTGCAGCCCCAGCAGCCGCTCACTGGAGGCTCTGGGCACCTGCTTCACGAGGTCACGAGGGGAACCAGACAGGAGGCTCCAGGCTGGGTGTCAGGAAAGCAAGAGCTGCTGCCGGACCTCGTGAAAGGGAACCTGGGTGCCTTCGCAGAGGTGCGGGACTAACAAGGGGCGGGTGTCGGGGGCGCGAGGCCTCTGAAGGCCGGAGAGATCTCTGCCCCCGGTGGCAGCGGTTTTCATCAGGCCGAAGCCCGGGCGACGTGCACAGCGGGTCAATCTGGAGTCCGGGGAGACGGGAGGCAGGCAGAGCCCAGGATACGCCAGGCACGGTGCCCACCTCCAGCACGTTGGGGATGATGTCGCTCTCACACTGTCGTAGGAACCGCTCCTTGTCAAAGGCGGGGTCGACTCGCAGGATCTCTGTGAGCACCTCTGACATCTCCGTCTTCGAGAACAGGCCCCCTAGAGGCATCGAGTCGGGAGTGGGCTGGGGCCCGGGACCGTCCCTGCTGCCAGCCCAGGTGGGAGGGACGGTCTGGGGGCAGCCCACTCACCCAGCAGGTCAGTGACCTTGTCTGTCAGCGCGCGGGACGCCCGGATGAGTGCGTTGTCACTCTCGTCATACTTCATCTTCATCTCGAAGAACCCTGCCGGGACGTGGGCTGAGGTCAGGGGTCCCCTCCTGGGACACACCCTTACTCCATGACTTCCGGAGGCTCCTCAAGCAGCCCACTCCCCGAACAGGCAGGGTAAGCAAGCGGTGGGGGGTGCTCTCAGCTGGCTTCCTAGGGGGTGGGCCGAGGGGCCGGGTGAACCACGAGGGGTGGGGCTCTCGCTACCAAGGAAACTGGCCTCTAGCAACTGTCACAGGACAAGGGACAGGGCGTGCAGCACGGCGGTGCTCTGGCTGGCACCCAGGAAGGCCCACCAGTGCCTCCTGTCCCACCCTAGGAGGGAGCCTCTCACGGAGGCAGCCTGGCCGCCCTGCTGCAGCTGCGGACGTGTACCCGGCTGCCCGCCGGCCTGTGCCCCGCTGCTCCCTGGCTGGACGATCCTGTGGAAGTGGCTGGTCCTCTCTGACCCCGGTCTCCTCCTGTGTAAAGTGGGGCTCTGGCTGGTGCCCAGTGCACCGGGAGCACTCGGTAGGCGTCCGCTGGCACGGCTGCGCTGTCAGCAGGGTCTCCGGGACCCGAACACTCACGATTAAATACCACGTTGTTGTCCCGGAAGTCTCTCCACTGCTGGTACCACCTGGAGTCCTTGTGCAGCACGACCCCCACGGCTTCCCTGCGGAGACGGGGTGGTACTGAGCAGCGGCGACGGCCCTCCTGCGGGCAGCCCACTCCCCTGCCTCGGCGTCTGCCTCCTGTCTCCCCTTCCCACCACCCACCACCTCCCCCCAGTTCCCAGGGGGGCAGGAACTCGTGAGCAGAACCGAGGCTGGAGAACGAACTGACTTGGGTAGGAATATTCCAGAGGCGCTCAGACAGCAACAGTATGACTGTGGAGTGGGGCGGGAGCGAAGTGGGGGCACCGGCCGCCTGGCTACCTACTCATTGGGCTCGAACACCTTCTCTTCCTTGAACTTCTCTCCCGCAAACTCCTTCCTCTTCCTGAGGCGCTCCGGCCTCCGATAGGGCCCGGTCTGCCCCAGCACGCTGTCGTCAATCTCCTTCTTCACGGACTCCACCCCCTGGAGGAAAGCAGCCGGCCCCGGGGTGGGCGCTCAGGACCTTCCTGACACTGCAGACCACCGCTGGGGGCCTGTGCGTTTGTGCCCCAAGTCGGGAGGGTGTCTGCTGGGAACCCCAATCCAGGGCCCGACAGCACCAGGGCCTCGGCTTCCCCCGGTCTCGAGGTCACGTGGCTCCGAGCACCCTGCCTGACTTCCCTCCATGGACCACAGGGCTGTTCCAGACGGGCCCCGCTTTCCTTTGGCTGCCCCCCTCTTCTCCCCAGCCTCACCGCAGGGGCTCTGGCCGTGCTAACTGTGCACACCTCCCCTCTGGAGGGCCTCCCCCTCCCCTGTATTTTGCCCTGTCATATGTCGATCAGGAACTGCTCACCCCCCTCTGGGTCCCCCAGGCCCCTCAAGGGCAGGAAGTTGGACTTTCTATCCCGTGGCCCTTGTGGGCAGCAGAGGGCCCAGCATGTGGGAAGATTCAACAGGTGTTGCAGAATGAATCAGGACCTCAGGTCGCCCTGAGTACGACAGGTCCCTGGTTTATGGACACAGGCTGAGGGTGTTAGTGGCTGGGAGGCTCTCCGTGCATTAACCTGCAATGACTAGGGCCTGCGACTTGCTCAAGGCCACCAAGCAGGG
>NW_027532882.1:548577-566660 GCF_008692635.1 Crocuta crocuta | reverse complement strand
GGGGGGGGCGCAGGGGGGTGGGCTGCCTCTCCAGGACTGAGCTCACCACTGAGAACTCTGGCTCCAGACTCCGAGCAGGCCAGGCTGTGAGCCCCGGGCCGACCCACCTGGGAGAGGGCTCTGAAGGCGGCAGTCCTGCCCAGCTTCTCGCTGCCCTTGGACACTGACTCTGCCGACTGCTTGGCAGTCTTGGCGGCTTCCTCCACGCTCTCCTTGATCTTCCGGCCAAGGTCACTTTTACCGACTTCATCGAGACTCTACTGAGACGGAGGGATGGGGGTGTCAGCACAGCACTCCCTGGGGCCCACACAAGCACCCCCGGAGTTAAGACCAGCCCAGTCCTTCAACAGGTGGGAAAAGATGCTCTGAACGCGTCTGGCCTGTGGGGCCCCAACACTCGGGTGCAGCGTCCACAAGGCCTGCAGTGCTGGACCCCTGGGCTCTGGGCTGGACACCAGGTCAAATGGACTCTCCCCGGAACGAGCACGAGCAGCAGCTTGGGGATAAAAGGTTCAAAGAGCCTGTGCCCAACGCTAGACTGGCCTCAGACCCTCACAGGCGGCTCAGAACAGGGCAGAGCCCTGCCCCTCTCTTCCACCCAGAACAAAGCAAAACAGGCAACAAAAAGCAAGCCCCTGGCCTTCCGACACCCCCCTCCCCATCTCCCCTCACCTGGAGCCAAGCAGCCCTTCCCTGTTTGGGGCAGGACGAAGTCACAGGCCCTTCCTAGTAGCACAGATGTGTGAAGGCATCTAGTGCCAGCAGTGAGCTACAGGGCACACGGGCCGGCCGGACTTGGCCCTCCATCCTGGGCGGGTGGGGGACGCGCATCCCAATTCCGGAAGCCGCCCGGCCAGGCTGGCTCTCCCCGGGCTCACCACCCACGCCTCTCCTCCGTGGTGCCAAGTCACGCCCCGCCCAGGCGCCGGCTCTGCCTGCGGCTTCCAACATGGCTCTCNCCTGACCACCCCAGCCCCCTCTCGGCCCCACAGCCTTGCTTTCAGGAGCAGCTGGGGGCTGACGGATGGAGACCCCCAAGGCCCAGCCCTCCAGTCTCTCATTAGGTGTGAGGGTGATCTTGCCCCCCACCCTGCCTCATCCACACTGTTCTGCCCCTCGCTCTGCACCCCTGCAGCTACCAGATCGCCCACAGCCACAGTCCCACCCACCTTGGCTTGCTCTGCCCCCAGCACCCCTCAGCCCACTCCTCTTCCTTACTGGAAAGAGAGGTGCTCATCTGTGGGGGAGGGGGGCCCTCAGAGGGGAGCCAACAGAACAAATCACCACGGGACCCGGAGCAGGTGCCCGCTGGGGAGACCAGGACAGGCCTCCACCTCGCAGAGCCCGCATGCGGCCACGGCTGCCGGACCACTGGGCATGGCGGGCGCCTGGAGGCCGCCCAGTAAGACGTGCGGCAATTAACAATCACACCAGAGGCGTCACCCGCTTGCCACCTGCTTCTCTCGGGGGGCCACAACCGGCTCTCAGGAGCAGCGCATCTCACACCTGCGGCTCAAGGGGTCACTGGGGGAGCCCACACAGCCTGACCCCAACCCAGGAGGTCGGGGAGGGCGCCGAGACCCGGCGTCTCTCACAAACTTCCAGAAGAAGCTGGCGCCGCTGGTGTGCAGAGGACGTGGCTCGGTGTCGCTGCAGAAGCGGGGGGCTGGCACCTGGCTCCTGTCCCCTTGCCCCCCGGTCGGTGGGTGACGTCACCTTCCCCCACCGCGCGGCTCTGGGTGGAAGCCAAGGGACTCACGTATTTCCTCCTGGCCTCCCGCAGCGCATCGGACTCCTCCAGCTTGCGGGCCTCGTCCCGGAACTTCTTTATACTTTCTTTCATTTCTTTGTTTTTGGCTAATTCTTGTTTGATATTATCTAGCAAGCCAGAGAGAAAGCCTTTCCTGTTTCCAGAAGAATAGGATTTGGACTGGAAAGAATGTAAAAGAAACAAAGGATTTTTACTTTCTCCCCTGTGCTGATACAGATTTCACAATGAACAGCTACCTCCATTGTGAGCTACAAAGGTCAAGTTAAAAAAGCATCACGTTGGGGCGCCTGGGTGGCTCAGTCCGTTAAGCGTCCGACTTCGGCTCAGGTCACGATCTCACAGTTCGTGGGTTCGAGCCGCGCGTCCGGCTCTGTGCTGACAGCCAGCTCGGCGCCTGGAGCCTGTTTTGGATTCTGTGTCTCCCTCTCTCTCTGACCCTCCCCTGCTCACGCTGTCTCTCTCTCTCTCTCAGAAATAAATAAAAACATTAAAAAAAAAGAGCATCACGTGAGGGACGCCCAGGTGGCTCAGTTGATTTAAGTGTCCGACTCTTTTTTTTTTTTTTAGTGTTTACTTATTTTTGAGACAGAGAGACTGAGCATGAGCTGGGAGGGGGCAGAGAGAGAGGGAGACACAGAACTTGAAGCAGGCTCCAGTCTCTGAGCTGTCAGCACAGAGCCCGACATGGGGCTTGAACCCATTAACTGTGAGATCATGACCTGAGCCGAAGTCAGACACTTAACCAACTGAGCCACCCAGGCGCCCCAACTGTCTGATTCTTGATTTCGGCTCAGGTCATGATCCCATGTTTCAGGAGATGAAGCTCTGCATCAGGCTCTGAACAGACAGTGCAGAGACTGCTTGGGATTCTCTCTCCCTTTCTCTGACCCCTCACCCAGGCTGTGCACTTTCTGTCTCAGAATATTAAAAAAAAAAAAAAGGCATCAGGGGATAAACTGTGCAACATCCAGTTTCTTTATTATTCAGTAATAAAAAGGAACCAGTTAGCAAGCCATAAAAAGATGTTGAGGTCTTACACGTTATGTATCAACATCTCAATTTAAAAAAAAGACACAGAGGGGGTACCTGGGTGGGTCCGTTAGTTAAGTGTCCGACTGTTGATTTTGGCTCAGGTCACAGTCTCAAGTTTCATGAGTTCAAGCCCCATATCCGGCTCTGTGCTGACATCAAGGAGCCTACTTGGGATTTTCTCTCCTTATCTCTCTCTGTTCCTACCCGAACTGTGCTCTCTCTCAAAATAAATAAACTTAAAAAAAAAAAAAGACACAGAGGAACCTCAAATGCATATTACTAAGTAGGAGAACCTGGTGTGAAGAGACTGCAGGCGGCATGATCCCCACTCTAGGATATTCTGGAAAAGGTGAAACCAGTAAAAGGATCAGTGGTTGTCAGGGGCTGGGGAGATGAACAGGCGGAGCAAAAGAGAAGCTTCTGGGCAGTGAGACTACTCTGTCCAAACTCCCGGAATGAGCTCCCAGCAGGAACATGAAGGTCAACTACGGACCTCGGTTAATAACAATGTATCAATACCGGCTGCCCAGCTGTACCAAACCTACACTCAGCCTGTGGGAAAGGCAGGCCCAGGTGGGAGGAGAAGGGGACAGGAGGTTGATGGAAACTCTCTGTACTTCCTGCTCAAGTTTTCTGTACATCTAAAAGTGCTCAAAAGGATGAAGTCTATTAAAAACAAAACAAAGTAGGGGCGTCTGGGTGGCTCAGTCGGTTGGGCGTCTGACTTCGGCTCAGGTCATGAGCTCACGGTTCGTGGGTTCAAACCCCGCGTCGGGCTCTGTACTGACAGCTCAGAGCCTGGAGCCTGTTTCAGATTCTGTATCTCCCTCTCTCTCTGACCCTCCCCTGCTCACCCTGTCTCTCTCAGAAATAAATAAAACATTAAAAATAATAATACATAAATAAATAAAGTACCAGTCTCCTCCAACAGATCCAGGCGCAGTTTGGAATCCTCACGGAGATTCAAACATGCTCACCCAAAGCACCCAAAGGGGCCCCTGTCCAGGGCTGCAGCTGAAAGGACCCTGTGGTCCCGTATCCGGAAGCAGCTGGCATAGGGCTCCACTCCCTGGGCTTCTGGGGCTGGATAACTTCTTCCTTGGGGGCCACTCTCAAGCCCCACGTTGGAACTCACATGTCACCCCGAGGCTGGGCACAAACCTCCCTTGTCAACCCACAGGACCCCTGTCACCCAGAGCCCAAATAAGCTCAGGGCCTCCCTCGTAGGAAAACCCAACACACCCAGAAAGCCAGGGCCTAGGGAGGCCAGAAGCAAGGCCACGGCCCTCCTGCAGGCACAAGCACCAGTGTCGTACACTGCCCAAGACACAGGCTTCAGGGTCACACTGAGCCCGGTTCAGATCCCTGCTCCCCCAGTGTGGCGACAGGGGGCTCCGGAGAGGGACGTGAGGCCAGCGTGGCCAGCCTTTCCCTGGGGGGCGTCTCCGTTCTAAGACTGTGTGGGACCGCGCCACCTCGCAGTCGCACACAGAGTAGGTGGCTAAGAGGAAAGGCCCCAGCGCACGTTCCACACCCACAAAGGCGCAAGGAGGGGACTAGGGAGATAAGGCCCATGTGAGAGTCTCAGCTGGCTGAGAGGAGACTCAGGGGGAGGGAAGGGTGGTGGGTGCAGGGAAGTATATCTGGTGCCGGGCTTTCTTCCCTGTGCTGGGAATGCACCACCAGAAAGCAGCGTGGCTGAAGACGACTGACGGGGAGGACAAAAGCTCTAGAAAACGCCGGCCATGAGGAACAACGGAAATGGGAAACTGAGCCCCGGGGGTGAGGGGACTCCGCTCAAATGCCTGGAGGGCTGTCACCCAGAAAAGGGAGGAGCCACAGGGAGATGGATTTCAGCTTAGGACAGGGATGCCTTTCCAGCCACAAGAGCGGAGACTGCCTCTTTGTCAGGCAGGAGCTCCACCCCTGGTAATGCCACGCACTTCCCGGGATCCCGAGAGCACCAGCGCGCTGGGCTCTGTGACCCTGAAGGCCTCGGGTGTGGAATGCCAATCAGCGGCCCCTGCCAGTGGGGGCAACGTCCTGCAACCCTGTCTCCTGTCTACCAGGTCTGATCTTTCAGACCTTCCCCCGCTCTCCGCCTGCTGGCATCCCGAGGCACTCACCAGAGGCAGCTCTCCACCGGGCCGGCGTATCTTATAGGCCCCACCGCGCAGCGGCATCAGGTTGTGGCTGGACAAAAACAGAACTCCACTGCCGAGGCATCGCTGTTCAGGGGAGAAAACAGAAAGATCCATTCAGGTAAGGTCACTAGGAAGTAAGCAAGCCACACTAAAGAGTAGGGGTCACCCGAGACTCATTTGCCAATTTTTTTTTAATGTTTATTTTTGAGAGATAGAGTGTGAGCAGGAGAGGGGAAGAGACGGAGGGAGACACAGAATCCGAAGCAGGCTCCAGCCTCTGAGCTGTCAGCACAGAGCCCGATGCTGGGCTCAAACCCACAAACCATGAGATCATGAACTGAGCCAAAGCCAGACGCTTAACTGACTGGGCCACCCCATCATTTGCCGATTTTTACCGCATGCCTGCAGCATCTCAGATGCCCCACCACCTTGCTAAATTCTGAGAAGCCAATGGAATCTTGTGGAAAAGAAGACACTGGATCTGCACCTCCAGGGTCCATATCTACTTTCCTGCCTCTGAACTTGGGAGAAACCAGATGAGTCCCAGGAAATGCCAATCTACGGTGGAAGAAAACTAACCGTGCCAGTCTGATTTAATCTCATTAGGCTGAAATGGGCACCCAAGAGCCTCGATGCTGGCAGTAAGCAGGCTTCTCTCACAACCCTACCCCACCAGCCTGGGAAGACCAGAGACCTGGGCTTTCAGAGGTAAAACACAGGTAACTTGTTCCAGGCACAGTCTTGGAAGAAACCTACCAGATTCTGGTCCAGGGTTGGGATGCAAGAGGAAACACCTGGGCGAAGGCACTAATAACATCACGTGAAAGGCATTTCTTCTCCTACCAAATGAAGAACTGAAGCTCCCTAAGAGAAGGGCCGGTGAAGGTCCTGCTCAATGTTGCACCCAGCGCGGAGCCAGGCACACTGATGCCAATGACCACTCTTCCATTTCCACATTCCCTGGGCCTTTCCTCTCCCTGTTCCACACCTCCTGTCTCCAGGAACTCTAAGCAACACCCCAAACTCATGCAAACGCCACCATCTCCTATAGCTACTTGAAGGGAACTCCTGGGGCACCTGGCTGGCTTGGTCAGAACAGCAGGAGACTCCTGGTCTCCAGGGTCATGAGTCTGAAGCCCACGTTGGGGGTAGAGATTACTCAATGAACTTGAAAGCCCAAACCTGAGGCTGGCTCCCAACCGGTCTTGTGCCCAGATCCAAACACGTGTAAATTCAATCTCTAAACCCTGACTGAAGAGACAAGTAGCTAAGGGAGAAAAAAATCAGCCTGGAGTCAAGGCAGCTTCTTCCTCTCCACACTAGGATCCCTATGAGACACTTTCCTTCATCCAGAGCCTAGCACGGCAGGCAGTCTGACCTAGGCTTTGGATCGGGTCAACTTACCACACGAGCTGAGACTGTGGGCAGGTTGCTTAACCTTTCTGAGCCCCAGTTTCCAAACCTGCGAAACGGCAACAAGCAGCAGCAACGTGAGGTACTACTGTTTGCTGGGCGCGCTGTACACGCTTTAACTCCCACCAGCCCTACAAACTCCAGCTCTAAGCCAGGACGAGAACTACCTCCCGCACTTCCTTCCACACGGAGGGTTAGGAGGAGCAGTGCAGGAAACGCTCTCAGTAGAGGACCTGGCACATAAATGCGAGCCGTGACTGTCATGATATCTTGTCTTCTCCCGGTTGTTTCTCCACGAGGAGCCGGGGCCACCGTGCATTCTCCGGTGCACGTGGAGTCTGAGCAGGAAGTGAGGGGAGATTCGCCGCCCGCCGGGCTCAGCGCACGGCCGCCTCGAACCCGGCACGCTCAGCCCCTCAACTCCAAGCGTCGCTCCGGGACCCCGGCCCCGGCCGACCCAATGACCCAACCCCAAGTCTCCTGCCGAGCTCAAGGAAGGGTCGAGGGGCCAGAGGGCTGAGGAGAAAAAAGCCCTGGAGATCACGGGCTGGGAGCTCCCTAGGCCCGCCCCCAATCCCCCACCCGACCCCGCACGTCCCCTTACCTGCGGGCAGCGGCACCAGCCTCCCCGCAGCGCCGCCGCCGCCATGTTGCAGGATCCCGTGTGACCTTCTTACGACGCGGCCTGATGGCGTCATCCGCCGCGTCTATGTGGCGCGGCGTGGGTCTGGGAAAAGCCGAGCTTAGGGGCGGGGCTTCGGAGAGGGAACGGCCTCTGATTTGACAGGGTTCCCTTGGGGGCGGAGCCTTGGAAAGTGGTCTGGCATAGGGGCGGGACCTAATGAGCTAGAGATTCCTAGAGAGCCAGGCCTCTGATAGGGCAGGATTTTGGGAAGGCGGGGCATGCGTCTTGACGTCACCTGAGGGCGGGCACTTTTTTGAGGCAGAGACCTATGGTTGGATGAGGCTGCGAAGGGGCGGACCGTGAGGACGTGAATTCTGTCCCGTCCGGAGAGGCGATCTCCCAGTCAGATCGTGCAAGATTCCATTGTCCGGAAAGACGAGTAGAGCGACTGACCTCAGGGATCGGCTCGATTGGATTCTGACTGATTGACCCGCGGACCAGCCCAGTAGTGATTGACCCTGGCTCTCACTGACAGTGACCTACTGTGACCGACCGACGGGCAAGTGAGCTGCTCCAAGAGCGAGAGCAAAGGAGCCCACTTTGTACAGCACTTCGAGAAAGCGCCTGTTGGTTTTAGTCCAGAAGAGGAAAATGAAGACCAGGCTGAGTGGAGGGCACTCCTCCGTGGAATCCGCGTGAACTGACACACGTTGCCCTAAAGAAGATTAGGCCTTTGTCTTTTTAGCACTTAGATACGATTTTCCATTTGGAGAATGCCGCCACCAAGTGGCGGTACCTTAACATGGCCATGCAGCCTGAGTCTAGGAGGGATGGGGAGCTGGTATCTCGGGGGAGTTGACTTTTGAGTTACTAAACTGTGACAGGGTCTGTGGGACTTGAAAGGGAGGCAACATAACACTTCCTGGCTTCAGGGTAGGACAGATCCTCCGTCTCTCAGGAGCTCCACCTCGAGGTGGGAGTAAGGGATGAGGGGGTCTTCTGCTCTGGCTTTGTTTGAAACGTCTTTACTCCAAGAAGAGCAAGCTAGTTAAGTAGTTGGGATAAACAGGCTTGTTGCTGAGAAGACCTGGGCTTCTTCGTTGTAGTTGAAGCCATGGAATTGGACAAGGGCACCCAGGAAGGAGTGTGTCAAATGGGTACATGAAAGGCCAAAGTGGAGGAAGAAGAATCCTTAAAGTAGACTGGGCAGGACTGGTCAGCAGGCAGGAAGGGCACCTGGAGGGCCTCGGAGAAGGCAGGTGGGGTAGGCGGTGTTGAATGCTGCACAGACCTCAGGCAAGGCAGGCTAGGCCAGACCTGTGTCCATTGTCCTTGGCATCGTGCAATATGGAGGTCCCTGGTGAGACCAGCAAGAGCTGTTGGTTAAGTGCTACCTGTGAAAGCCAGAGTTCAGTGGGTTGAGATTTTTTTTTTTTACAGAGGTGTGCTGGAGCCAGCTTGTACTGGCTATCAAGACCTAACTGTCAAATTTTTAGGGATTTTGGAGCTAGTTGTTAAACACAGCCATTATTTAAAAGTTGATTGTAGGGACGCCTATGTGGCACAGTCGGTTGAGCGTCTGCCTTTGGCTCAGGTCATGATCTCACAGTTTGTGGGTTTAAGCCCCTCATCGGGCTCTGTGCTGACAGCTCAGAGCCTGGAGCCTGCTTCGGATCTGTCTCCCTCACTCTCTGCCCCTCCTCTACTCATCCTCTGTGTCTGTCTCTCTCAAAAATAATTAAACAGTAAATAATAAAATAAAAGTTTAATTGTATAAACTTCCGACCAAGTGGATTATATTTAGATTTTTTAAAAATCTTNGCCGAAGTTGGACGCTTAACCGACTGAGCCACCCAGGTGCCCCTAGTGGATTATATTTAGACAAAGGTAATAAATATTCAAATTTCAACACTTCCTTTTCTCTTTAAGTTTATTATTTCTTTTGAGAGACAAAGAAAGAACGGGGGTGGGGCAGAGAGAGAGGGGGGATCCCAATCAGGCTCCAAACTATCAGCACAGAGCCTGACTCAGGGCTTGAACCCATGAACCATGAGATCATGACCTGAGCTGAAATCAAGACGCAGATACTTGACTGACTGAGCCACCCAGGCGCCCCAAAACTCAACACTTCCTAATTATTTTTTTTCTACATGTTGCTTCGCCATGCTAGTGAGGGTATTTACACATTTCACATCTGTGTGCCAGAAATAGTTACATGTGTTGCTGTATCTTCTACCAGTTCG
Source organism: Crocuta crocuta (assembly GCF_008692635.1). Taxonomy (NCBI): domain Eukaryota; kingdom Metazoa; phylum Chordata; class Mammalia; order Carnivora; family Hyaenidae; genus Crocuta; species Crocuta crocuta. The sequence continues at coordinate 557,432 of NW_027532882.1, read as the reverse complement.
GTGTTCAGTGACGCCACATGAGTAGCCATGAAATCAGCGGCGAGGGAATATTTACACCACAGGAATTGGCAAACACTACCGATCAGGAGGTTTTGGTTTTGCTTGAAGGACCAGTTATTAAACCTTTAGCCAGCACATAGCGAGCGCGAGTGCGGGCACCTCAGAGGAAACTTGGCTGTGTGTAGAAGGACAGGAAGAGGCACATATGGGGAGGAAGGGGGGTGCTTTGTTTTTCCACCTTTTCCTCTTGAAAATCTAAAAGCTACCAAAAAGTTGCAAGAATGGTACGATGAACACTCGTGTGCTTCGCCTAGATTCTTTTTTTTTTTTTTAATATTTATATTTGAGAGAGAAACTGAGGCCGAGCAGGGGAGGGGCAGAGAGAGAGGGAGACATGGAATCGGAAGCAAGTCCTAGGCTCTGAGCTGTCAGCACAGAGCCTGATGCCAGGCTCCCGCTCTTGATCTTGGCTGTTGGACGAAGAGCCTCCAGTTCTCACTAGCCATAGGCTGGTAACCCTCTTCTGTGTTTGACCCATGTGGGCATGAGCCAGCCTCCAACACGGTGGCCGACTTCCATCCAGCGGTGTAAGAGAGGGCCAGCGGGACGGAAGTGACAGTCTTTTGTAACCCAATCTCGGATGTGACAGCCCATCACATTTATCATATTTTGTTACTTAAAAGGGACACCATAGGTCCTGTCCACACTGCAGGGGAGAGGACCAGAAGGAGCGTGAATATAGGAGATGGGAACCAGGGGAGCCGATTTAGAGCCCCTCCCCCCTTGATAAGTGTTAGAGTGATTTGATTATCCTGCTTGGGGAAGGCGAGACTCAGGGCTCAGGGGTGATGCCCCTTTGTTTCCTACAGTCCTGCCATTCCAGAACCTGGGACCTGGGCAGCGTCTCCTTTTTGTGCTTAGAGATTTCCTTTTTGGCCTATGTGCATTATCATTCTTTGTTACTCTTCCTTGAAAACCCCTGTGATCACTCATGTTTCCAGCATCTACTCTGGGTAGGATTTGATACGATGAAAACGGCCCTTCCCCTCTGGGGTTTTCCTCCCCAAACCCATCACCCTAGTCCACCTGTGAGAAAAGCATCAGGCAGGTGCCAACCGATGGAGAGTCTACAATTCCTGACCACTTCCGCTCACAACTGTCAAGGTCATTACAAACAAGGAAAGTCTGAGAAGGTGTCCCAGACGAGAAGAGGCTAAGGAGACGGGACTAAAGGACCATGTGTGACCCTGGATGGCTTCCTGGGACACAAAAGCACATTAGGAAAAATCTGAAAAAAAATCTGGTATGGGCTTAAGTTGACTAAAATGTATCAATGTTGGTTCATCAATTGTAACAAGTATCCTATATCTTTAGAAGATATTAGGACTGGGGAAAGGTTGTAGGGTGTACAAGACACTGTATCAGCTTTGCAATTTTTCTGTAAATCTAACTCTTCTAAAAGGGAAGTTTGTTTATTTATTTATTTAATTTTTATTGTTTATTTTTGAGAGAGACAGGGTGTGAGTGGGGGAGGGGCAGAGAGAGAGAAAGAGGAGACACAGAATCCGAAGCAGGCTCCAGGCTCCGAGCTGTCAGCACAGAGCCCAATGCAGGACTTAAACTCACCAACTGTGAGGTCATGACCTGAGCTGAAGTCAGACGCTCAACTGACTGAGCCACCCAGGCGCCCAGGGAAGTTTATTTAAAAACAAAACAAAACAAAACAAAAAAACCCTACTTATTATTTGTAATGTATAAACCTGGGTATATGAATTATTCTATTAATTATAACATTCACATTCTCTGTGTCATTTTATATGAATAAGTGTGTACCTTTAATATATTCATCTTCCTTGAGAGTACTGTATTCTCGATATAGGCATTAATGTAAGAAACAATGACCCATGTTTTAAGAAATGAATATATAGGTTAAGTTGGTTAAGTGTCCGACTTGGGCTCAGGTCACGATCTCGCGGTTCCTGAGCTTGAGTCCCACATCCGGCTCTGTGCTGTCAGTGCAGAGCCCACTTCATATCCTCTGTCTCCCTCTCTCTCTCTGGCCCTCCCTTGCTTGTGCACTCGCTCTCTCTAACATAAATAAACATTGGAAGAAAAGAAGTAAATAAAAAATAACATACATTTAGAGCAGTTTTAGGTTCACAGCAAAATTGAGTGGAAAGTAAAGGAAGTTTCCATATGCCCTCTGTCATCCCCACCATCAGTCAGTGAACGCACACTGATACCTCATTACCATCCAGAGTCCATGGTTTATTTAAAAACTCTTTTTATGTTTGTTTGTTTAGAGAGAGAGAAAAAACAAACAAGTGGAGGAGGGACAGAAAAAAGGAGAGAAAGAATCCCAAGCAGGCTCCCCACTGCGTGGAGCCCTATGCGGGGCTCGAAGTCACGAACCATGAGATCATGATCTGAGCCGAGATCAAGAGTCAACGCTTAACTGGCTGAGTCCCCCAGGTGCCCCCGGAGTCGGTGGTTTACACTGGAGTTGACTCTGTGGCTTTGGACAGATGGATAAGGAATGTACCCATCATGGTGGTGACATACGGAGTATTTCATGCCGTGAAAGTCCCGTGTTCCGTCTGTTCATCTCTCCTGCCCTCCACCCCTTGCAGCCACAGATCCTCTTACTGTCTGAACACTTTTACCTTTTCCAGAATGTCACAGAGTTGGAATCATGCAGTGTGTAGCCTTTTCAGACTGGCTTCTCTCGCTTTGCGACATGCCTTTGAGGTTCCTGAGTCTTTTCACAGCTGGAGAGCTCCTTCCTTTTCAGCGCTGAATAGCACCCCCTTGTCTGGAAGTCCCACGGCTTCTCCATCACCCACTGGAGGTTGCTTCCAAGTCTGTGTGGTTATGAATAAAGCTGCCATAAACACCTGTGTGCAGGTTTGTGTGCGGTTGTTAAGTTTTCACCCCATTTGGGTAATACCATGGGGTGTGACTGTTGGGTAGGTTATTTCTATTCTTAAACCCTCAGTTTGCCATAGTTTAGTAAGTTCTCACTGCAGTTACGTTTCTGCCAGTTTATTCTATATTTTCTTTCCTTCTTTCTTTCTTTCTTTCTTTCTTTCTTTCTTTCTTTCTTTCTTTCTTTCCTTCCTTCCTTCCTTCCTTCCTTCCTTCCTTCCTGAGAGAGTGCACGAGCAGGGGAAAGGGGCAGAGGGAGAGAGAGTGAAGGCTCCACACTCAGCACAGAGCCCAATGTGGGGCCTGATCCTACGACCATCAGATCATGACCTGAGTCCAGATCAAGAGTCAGACGCTCAACCAACAGAGCCACCCAGGCGACCTATTCTATTTCTAACATTTTTTTTTTATTTGGGTGTTATATTTTATTTATTAAATGTTTTTAATGTTTGTTTATTTTTGAGAGAGAGAGAGACAGACAGAATGCAAGCAGAGGAGGGGCAGAGAGAGAGGGAGACACAGAATCCGAAGCAGGCTCCAGGCTCTGAGCTGTCAGCACAGAGCCCGACTTGGGGCTTGAACTTGCGGACCACAAGATCATGCTCTGAGCTTCAGTCGGACCGACTGAGCCTCCCCTTGGTATTATATTTTCTGAAGCATATAGTTTTAATAATGCCATGCTTCCAACTTATTGTAATGTTTATCATCACATAATCAGGATCTTTGTCCTTTTGCTCGACCTGGTATTTTTTCTAGATCAATATTGTTGGCCAGAAGATCTTCATTAACAATGAGAGCTGTGATTTATCAAGCTCTTCTAGGCCAGGCTGTGTGCCAAGAGCTTCACAAGACTGGTTTCGTAAGGCCCTTTGTAGCTGAGAGGAACCTGAGTGAGGGACCCCGGCATCTCACCAAGCGGCTAGGGCTCGTGTGCAGAACCGGACGGCCCGCTGGCGTCGCGGAGCCTGGATGGGGACAAGAGAAGTCTGCCGCTTGGAGCCTGGCGCCCCTCCTCCTTCCCTTCTCCCAACACCCCCGTCGACGGCTGTTGTGGGCTGGCTGTCGTCCCAAGTTCATATGTTGACATTCTGACCCCAGCACCTGTGGATGGGACTGTTAGGAGATAAAGCCTGTAATGTGATCCCTGAGTTAGAATGCGATCATTCAGATGGATCCTAACCCACTATGACCTGGGTCCTTCTACGTAGGGGAGGTGGGGACACAGGCGTGCACAGAGGTTATGGCCACGGGAGGACACAGGTGAGCAGGTGGCCGTGTGCAAGCCAAGGAGGGAGGCCTCGGAAGCAACCGAACCTGCCAACGGCTCCATCTCAGACTCCCAGCCTCCGGCGCGGTGAGAAACACGCGTCCGGTGTGTCAGCTGCAATCTGCAAACCGCAGCTACTTGGCGTCCTCTGCTGGGCTCGGGGCCCCTGCCCACGGCCAGCTGCTGCCGCCCGCAGGCCTCCGCGCTCTGTCTGCCTCCTGTCTGGCTTCCTTCCCGCTCCCGCTCCCTCTTGGACCCGCTGGCTCCCTCCTCCGCTCCCCTTCTCCTTCTCGAGGGGTAATAATAGCCGCTGGCGCCGGTGGCGGCTCGGCTCCTCTGTTCCAGACAGCGCGCCAGCCCCCGGGAAGCGCGATCTTCCTTAGCACCCCCACCCCCACCCCGGGGCGGATGCTATCATGAGCTCTCCGCTTGCAGGGGGGAAGGAAGTCACTCACAGCCACTGGCAGCGGCAGAGAGAATGCGGCTGGCCCGGTTAGGGCACCGGCTGTGGTCCCAGGTCATGGCCAAGACTCCTGGCCCCGTGGGCAGGGGGACGTGGAAGCGAGAGCTGTGCACGTGGCAGACGCTGGCTTCGCCTTAAAATCTCGGAAGCTGGCGGCGTTTTCCCCATTTTCTAGTGCCAGGAAGCAAAGGCCCCCAGAAGCGAAGCCGCGATGTGGGGGGAAGGCGACAGATTTGCGAGAAGTGACAAAGAGCAGCTAGAGTCTGGGAGGCTTTGCTGCAGGAGGGGATGTCGGGGCAGGGAATGAGGACCGGGGCCGTCGTTCAGGGCAAGGGGACGGCCTGTACCAATGTCAGGGGTGCAAAGGGGCGTGGAGGGTGTCAGACAGTCCGTTCTGCGTCACCGGGAGATGCCTCCGGCTGCAGTGAGGAGGCCGCTGAGGTCACTGGGAGAGACCATGGCATCTTGAACCAGGGGACCGAGCCGGTGGGGGACTGATGAGAAGCCAGGGGACAGGCCGGACAGGGCGTGGCCGCTGTGGAACAGCACAACCTGCCTGTTGGGGGGAAGGTGGGCAGCGCCGCACATTACTACCCAGCCAGCCTTTATTGGGGTGCCTGGGTGGCTCAGTTGGTTGAGCCCCCACCTTTTGTGAGATTGAGCCCCACGTCACGATTTCGTGAAACTGAGTCCCAAGTCGGGCTCTGCACCAACAGTGTGGAATCTGCTTGGGATTCTCTCTTTCTCTCTGCCCCTCCCCCACTCACATGCGCACATGCGCTCTCTCTCACAAAATAAATGAAAACTTAAAAAAAGAAAATACAGACTTTATTATCATTCAGCTGTGACAAGGCCAAAAGGCCAGTAGGAGATGGTTGGCATTGAAAAGGTAATTGGAGGGGCGCCTGGGGGTTCAGTCGGTTAAGCGTCCAACTTCGGCTCAGGTCATGATCTCACGGTTCGTGGGTTCGAGTCCCACATGAGGCTTTGTGCTGACAGCTCGGAGTCTGGAGCCTGCTTCAGATTCTGTGTCTCCCTCTCTCTCTGACCCTCCCCTGCTCATGCTTTCTCTCTCTCTCAGAAATAAATAAAACATTTAAAAATGAAAAAAAAAAGGTAATTGGAAAAAGAGAAAAAAGGGGGGGCACCAGGGTGCCTCAGTCAGTTAAGCGTCTGACTCTTGATTTCAGCTCAGCTCAGGTCATGATCTCAGGGTCGTGGGGTCAAGCCCCACGTCAGGCTCTGCTGAGCATATGGGTCAGTCAGGAGGCAGAAGGGGCACGGAAATGTGGCTCGGAGCCCTTACTGTGGTCTCCCCGGGGAGGAGTGGGTGAGGGGGGAAGCAGGGTTGAGGCTGCCTCGTTTGAGGGACCTCAGCGGACCCGGGGGTGTCAGCGCTGGCCCCATTGTCTGGCCCCAGGCCCTGGGGTGACGGGGCAGGGGTGGTGGCCCTGAGTGTGACACGAGCCCACGGAGGAGGTGGGGGTGGGGTGGGCTCTGGACTGATGGGTTTGCGTGTACAGGTACAGTTCTGGCAGGTCGTTTGCTGTCTCTGGGATTAGCCGGCCCCGGGAGGCTCTCCCGGTTCAGCGAGCCCCCCCCCCCCACAATGACAGAGCATCAGAACACAGAAAAGTGGGGCGGGGCTGGGAGCCACCAGCCTGTTGGGAGATGGCGCATCTCAACACTGGGAGGAAGTGGGAGGTTGGGGTTCGTCAATGGCGGGACCTTTTCCACCCCCCTCTCCCCTGCCCGCCATGCCCTCTGCCTTTGGGACTTCTCTGGAATGGAGGGTTCGAGGGGATTGCCAGGCTAGAGCTTGGGATCCCGGCCGATGGTGCCGGGGCTCGGTCTTCCCCGGGCTTGCACTCCTGGCTTCTGGCACATTTAGCCGCAATCCCGGGAGCCCTGCCCCACTGCCCTCGGATTCCTCCGTCCTGTTCCACCGGTTGCTTCTCCCTATTCTCGCCCTTCCTGGCTCCACAAAACCTCCCAAGTTTTTGCTTAAGCCCCGTCCAGATGTGGCCCCTGTGGGGATCCTTCTCGCAGCTCAGAGCTCTTCCTGCACAGCGGTCGACCTGGCCTGCGGCTCGTTCGTAAAGCAGCGGTGTGTCCCTCCCATGCACACAGCACCTGTCCTGATGATCTGCGGTGAAGGTTCCGGTCTTGCTTTCTGCTTCTTTTAAAATTTCCAATCCGTGGGGCGCCTGGGTGGCTCAGTCGGCTGAGCGTCCGACTTTGGCTCGGGTCATGATCTCACGGTTTGTGGGTTCGAGCCCCGCGTCGGGCTCTGTGCTGACAGCTAGCTCGGAGCCTGGAGCCTGCTTCGGATTCTGTGTCTCCCTCTCTCTCTGACCCTCCCCTGCTCATGCTGTCATTATCTCTCTCTCAAAAATAAATAAAATATTTAAACAAAAATTTCCAATCCGTTGTGAAGCAATACACGGTTCTACTGTTGCGTGGCCGGTGCACACCTGGGAGTGAGTGAGCTAGGTGTGTGACGCCCACATGGGCTCAGATCCCGGGCAAGGAGACGAGTCATTTGGGAATGCGCTTGAATGTCGCAATGAGGTCAAACTGCTTCCCACGCTTCTAAACACGCCTGCTCAAATCCTGTGCGTCTCCTTTTGAGGATCAACCTTGACCAGCACAGCAGGTGGCCTGTGAGGACAGGGACCGGGTCCTTCTGGCCGTGTCTGTACTCTCACACTGGCACATGGGACGGCTGTGGGTGAACCGTGTGCCCCACAAACCCGTAGGCTGCAGTCCTGACCCTCAGCACCTTGGAATGTGACCCTTTTGGGACGCCTGGGTGGCTCAGTTGGTTAAGTGTCCAACTTTGGCTCAGGTCATGATCTCGAGGTTCGTGCGTTCAACCCCTTGCTTGGATTCTCTCTCTCTCCCTCTTTCTCTCTGTCCCTCCCCTGTCTCTCTCAAAATAAATAAATAAACTTAAAAAATTATCTTAAAAAAAGCAAGAATGTGACCTTACTGGGAAATAGACTCATTGCAGGTGTCATTAGTGAAGATGACGTCATCCTAGAGTAGGGTGGCCCCACATCCACTATAACTGTGTCCTTTTAAAAGGGAAATTCGGACATAGACTCGCACACAAGGAAGCCCCTATGAAGATGGTGCCACCAGAAGCCAGGGGACGCCAGAGAGGACCAGCAACCACAAGCCGGGAGAGATGCCTGGGACAGAGTCTCCCTCACCCTGAGAAGAAACTGACCTGCCTGCACCTCCGTCTCCGACTCCCGGCCTCCTGAACCCAGACAATAAATTTCTGTTTTTTAAGCCACCCCAGCAAATGAATACATACATCTTCAGACTCCCTGTTCCCGTGCGAGCCACCCCATTTGGAGCCCTAAAGGGTGACACCGCCTGGGGTGAGCACCCACGGGTGAGTCAGCTGGCCTCACTCCGGTGCATCAGATCCTTGGCAGTTTAAACACCAGGGATGACTTCTCTCTTTTGTGGTGAAATACACAGAATAGAAAATTCACACGGCCCCTTTTTTAAGTTTATTTATTATTTTGAGAGAGAGAGAGAGCAAGGGAGGAGCAGAGAGCGAGGGGGGGGGAGAGAGAGAGAGAGAGAGAGAGAGAGACAGAATCCCAAGCAGGCTCTGCACCACCAGCAGCGTGGAGCCCGATGCGGGGCTCAAACCCACAAACCCCGAGATTGTGACCTGAGCCGAAATCAAGAGTCAGATGTTTAACTGACTGAGCCACCCAGCGCCCCGAAGATTTGCCCCTTTAAAGCGAGCAATTCAGTGGCATTTAGTGCATTCACAGTGTTGTGTGGCCGCCACACGCTGCAGTTCTAGAACATTCCTGTCACCCTAAAACCTGTCCCCGTGAAGCAGCCGCTCCCAGTCTCTCTTTCCTCAGCCCCTGACAATGACTAGTTTACTTCCTATGGATTTACCTGTTCTGGACATTTCTTATCAATGGATGCAGACAAGTGTGGCCATTTGTGTCCAGCTTATTTTGCGCAGTGTGTGTTCTAGGTTCATCCACGTGGTAGCGGGGCAGCACCTCACCCCTTTCTGCGGCCGAGTCGTAGGCTTCCGTATGGATGGACCACCAACGGCTCTGAGATGTTTTACACCGTGACTATGTGCGGACTGAATACAAGAATGGCTGGAAGGGTAGAGCCTGGGGGGGGGAGGGGGGGCACAAGGGGGCCAGGAGCCAA
>NW_027532882.1:545459-548530 GCF_008692635.1 Crocuta crocuta | reverse complement strand
AAGGAGGGATGTGGGTGGTGACGGGGGAAGGCAGCAAGCCCCGACCCGAGGGCGAGCACATGTGGAGCAGTGGCGGACAGACCGGGGACGGGGGGGTGGGAACAGCAGGTAGCAGTGGGGACAGACCGCCGCCCAGCGGACAGGACAGCGTGATCCCAGACATACCTTCCCGGGGACCTGGCTCCCTCTCCGGCAGAGGGGGCTGGGCTGGGCTGTGGGCTTCCTGCTGCGAGGGGCTCAGGGCCCAGGGCCCACCTGCTGACTCCAGGCTGCCTGAGAGGCAGGGGCCCTCGGGTGGCCTGGGAGCCCAGGGGTGCAGTCCTCCAGGCCGACATCCGGACCGGGTGAGGCCCCGGGAGCCCCATCGCGGCCCATCGTCCTTCTGGCGCTAGTACCGTCCGCTAGCGAACACGCAGTGGCTTTTCCCGTGCACTCACGGGGGCTGGAGACCCCAGCCGCGGGGAGCGGGGTCCCCCCAACCTGGGCACCAAGGGCGAGTCAGCAGGTGGCTTATTTCACACAGTGTGTGTTCCAGGTTCATCCGTGTGGTAGCGTGTCAGCACCCCACTCCTTTTTATGGCCGAGTCAGGCTTCTGTACGGATGGACCACCATACAAGCTACTCCCATGCCCCCGCGGCCCCCAGGAGCCCGTGCTCTGCTCTTGACATCGTAAAGTTCTTAGTAGAGTTTTTACACTTTATTTTTAGTTGTGGTAAAATAGACATAACATTGACCATTGTAACCGTTGTTAAATGTCCAGTTCAGTGGCATCAAGGACACTCACACTGTCAGGCAACCATCCCCCCAATCCGTCTCCAGAACTTTCCATTTCCCCTGACTGAGACCCTGTCCCCATGAAACACAGACTCCCTGCCCCTCGCACCACCCCTGGCTCCCACCATCTACTCTGTCTCTGTGGACGGGACGCCTCTGGGGACCCCTGTGAGTGGGGTCACGCAGGACATGTCCTTCTGTGTCTGGCTTCTGTCACTGTGCACAGTGACCCCCGGGTCCATCCACGTGGTGGCAGGTGTCAGACTGTCCTCCCTTATTAAAGCTGAATATATTCCATTGTTTGAACCACATTTTATCTGAAAATTTTAAGGTAAGCTTTACGCCCAACGTGGGTGGGGTTCAAACTCACGACCCCGAGATCAAAAGTCACAGGCTCCACTGCCTGAGCCAGCCGGGCGCCCCGGATCTGAGATTTTTGAACAATGCGCATTTCCATTCTGCACCGGGCCTCACGAATTACGTGGTCTGTGCTGCGGGCCAAGGTCACATGACATCCAGGGACTGACCAGACAGCTTGGCCAGTCTCCTCTCTGAGAGAGTTTCGAGGGGAACTCAGTGGGGGGCACACGATGAGCCCCCACTGCACTCACTGCTTTGGGGGAGAACAGAGACCTGGTGACAAGCCTTGGAAGGTTGGATTGTGTCCCCTGAAAACTACAGGTTGGCCTCCTGACCCGGAGGACCTTAGCATGTGACCTTACTTGGGGACGAGGTCTTCACAGAGATGAGCGGGTTAGGAGGTCGGTAGGGTGGGTCCTGACTCAATGGACGGAAGCCCTAGAAAGGGGCAGTTTGGACAGACGGGAGACGATGTGAAGGCACAGGGGGACGGCCCCCCCTTCCTCTGAGGCTCACACTGGGGCCGTGACACCCCGCGGGCCGCCGCCGGGGGTGGCTGGGATGGCCCCGCCCTCTCCTTCCGTCCCCTGCCTCCACTGTCCTTGCCAAGCTGCCACATCTCCCATCTGATTCCTGGCTTTTTGGGGATATAACCTGCACTGGGCGGGGGGGGGGTTAAATGCACCCCCTTTTCCACACCATCGCTTTAAATTCAAAACGTTTTAAGGTTGCGTCTTCGTGTGGCTGAAGGGTTTAAAAATAACTTGCTAAACACTGAAATTTTGTTCTTCGGTCACAAAAGCCGATGAGGGAATGTTTTAAGATTTAAAAAACAATTACCGGGGCGCCTGGGTGGCTCAGTTGGTTGGACGTCGACTTCCGCTCAGGTCACGATCTCACCGGTCGTGAGTTCTACTCCCGCGTCGGGCTCTGTGCTGACAGCTCGGAGCCTGGGGCCTGCTTCTGATTCTGTGTCTCCCTCCCTCACTAACCCTCCCCCATTCGTGCTCTGTCTCTCTCTGTCTCTCAATAATAAATAAATGTAAAAAAAAATTAAAAAAAATAATTACCAAAAACAAACAAAACTCTGGAGCCTTCTGACAAGCAGACTTAAGGTCTGTGGGTCTGGGCCCCAGGTGCCTCCATGGCAGACATCTTCTACCTCAGACCAGGTCTCTCGGGAAGCCCTTCTTTTCCGTCCACGGTCCCCGTGGGACTGTGGCCCCTCCATCCTGGACACATCCCTTTCTAAGAGTCCCTATATTCACTCACATCTAATTGTCGCCTGGAACTGCTGTGCTGTGGTCCGTTTGTCCGTCAGCCCGGGGGTCCTCGTCAGCACACGGACCAGATGCCCCATGAGAACCCTCGAGGTGGCCTGGCCGGCCCCCAGCCCTCGTCCCTTCCAAACAACTGCTGGGAGATGGCGGCTGCTCCCAGCAGGGGAGGGACATGGGCACGAGCCCCCCTTCACTGCTGGCCGTGGCCTCGGCATTCGAGGCCTCCACTGCCTTCCTCAGCCAGCTTGCTGGGGAGGCCTGTGAACCTCGACCCTCCCACCCCCGCCCTGTGGAAAGGCAGTGTGCACGTCTACACTTGCCTTCAGAGCCTCTTGTTTGAGCACGTGGGACTCTCCGCAGGAGTCCCGTGGGCCTGGGCCGGGCACCCCGGCTTTCGGAGGGGCCTCTGTGGGAACTTTCATGTCACATCATGCCCACCACGCCATCCACACTCAGTGACGACCCATGCAGGTTCCCGTGGGACGCAGCAATTTTATTTATGTGACTGGAACAGAGTGCTTACATTCATCTGTAGGTGAACACTGGGAGGGATTCCAGAGTCTTTCCTGAGGGGCCCCTGGGTGGTCCTCTGCAGCTCCAGGCTCTGCACACAGTGTTTCTGGAACCTCATTCTCACAAAACTAAGGGGCAGCCCA
>NW_027532882.1:527436-545349 GCF_008692635.1 Crocuta crocuta | reverse complement strand
GGGCGCCTGGGTGGCTTAGTCGGTTAAGCGTCCGACTTTCGCTTAGGTCATGATCTCGCGGTTCGTGGGTTCGAGCCCCGCATCAGGCTCTGTGCTGACTGCCAGCTCAGAGCCTGGAGCCTGTTTCAGTCTGACTCCCTCTCTGACCCTCCCCTGCTCACGCTGTCTCTCTCTCTCTCTCTCTCTCTCTCCTAGAAATAAATAAAAAAATATTAAAAAAAAAAAATTCACCAGCACTTTTCCAACCAGAAAAGCTTCAGTTGTTATCATCTGTAAAATGGGTACATGAACAACACTACGGGTAACAAACACCCTCCTCACAGGGATGTGCCCATGAAGGGCAGTACTTTGTAACATGAACAGCATGACTAACAGTTAATAGTCACGGATCGTGGCCCATCACCACCTTCTAGCCGCTGGGAACCCTCCCCTCGGGGCCCGCACGCCCCACCCTCGGCGCTCCGACACGGGCAGGGGGTCTCCAGCTGGCTCTCCCTGGCTCTGCCAGGCTCTGGCATGTGGGAAGGCAGGGTGTCGACCTGGGGTAAGCGCTCCCAGGCCAGCGTTACCGGAGGTGCAGGGCTCCCCCGTGGCTTCCCGAAGCTGGGTGGAGGCTCCCTGCCAGCGGCAGACAGATCGGGGGTCGGTTCGCGGCGCCCCCACCTCCCACGAGAAAACGTTCTCTCGGCACAACTTGGTTCTTCTTATTAAACACAAACTGTGGCTCCCCAGACAACACTGGTGGCTGATTTTCTTCCTTTCTCTTCTGATTTTTAAACTGTGCTGAGAGATTACTGAAGTTAAGCAAAAAAACCCAAAATTCAAAGATGAAGGGATGCAGGTCCTCAGAACCTTGACCTTGAACGGAGAGAGAAACAAAAGTGGCCCGAGGAGACAGTCTGGTGACAAGAGCCACTTGTCTGTCTGGTGACAGACGTGGGTCTGCTTCTCAGGGCTCCATGTTCTGGGGTGGCGGGGAGGCGGAAGACATCACTACAGGNNGAAGAAAACACTACAGGTGGGGGTGGGGGGCTGGGAGGCTTTGCTAAAGCACCTTACAGACTCCTCCTAAACCTCCTGCTTCTCAAAGTGGGGCGTTGGAGCATGAGATCCACCGGTGGGTTGGGGGCGTGCACGTTAGAAATTCAGACAGGCAGTTTCGCCCCAGACCTGCTGAAGCCAAATCTGTTTTTATTTTATTTATGTTTTAATATTAAAACAATTTTTTAATGTTTAATTTATTTCTGAAAGAGAGAGACAGACAGACAGTGTGAGCAGAGGAGGGTCAGAGAGAGAGGGAGACACAGAATCTGAAACAGGCTCCAGGCTCTGGGCTGTCAGTACAGAGCTCGACATGGGGCTCGAACCCACGAACCGTAAGATCATGACCTGAGCCGAAGTCGGATGCTTAACCGACTGAGCCCCTCCAGGTGCCCCGAAGCCAAATCTGCTTTTAAACACAGTTCCTGGGGGAGGTGGCTGCACCCTCCGGTCCAGCAAGCCCTGCTGTCCCACGCACGCGGAAGGGCTGACGCCCGGGTTCCTCCTCCCTGTTGCCCAGAAGCCCCAGGAGCTCCTGCTGGGAGCCCCAAGCTGGCCACTGGGTCTCAGTAACTGAGGGACACCCTCGGAGCCACCTCCTGCTGGAGTGCCATCCATGGGGCCATTTAGCCACATCTGGAAAAGAGGGAGATTGGTGGGCGTTACGGACCCCATTTCGTAGAGGGGGGAACAGAGACCCAGAGAGACGGTGGCTTGCCCGCACTGCACACACCAGGGGGTGGGCAGAACCAGGGTTCGAACTGAGGACTCTGACCCTGAGGAGTTAGCACTCACTCTCCCGTCACCAAAGGGGATTAGCGTCAGAAGACACAATGGCCACAGGGCCATGGGGAGGGGATGGACAGGCAACGCCCAGGGACCATACAGGGGGCCCACAAGCCTTTGAGAGGAGCGCTGAAGAAGAGGGGCCCCTGGGTCCCACAGCGGAGGGGCTGGCTCGTGAGTGCGTCCAGGGAAGGGGGTCCCCCGGGGGGAAAGCCGGTCACGCAGTCCCGGGGCCTTCCTCCCCCCACCCCTGTCCCCCGGGCGGGCTGTCCCAGGGCTCCGTGGCCTGGCACACGGGGGACAGCCTGGTGGGAGGCCGCCCTCGCTCACCTAGGCCCCTGCAGGCGCCTCGCTCAGCTTGGCCGCCAACGCTCACACACCATCACCCCCACACCACCACGTCTCAACGAGCCCACTTCGTTTATTACCAAAATAGCACAGAATTCCAGTCACGGTTAACATACAGCGTTTGACACGAACCTGATCCCTGTGGAGAGGTCGAAGTATCTGGACAGTCGAGTCACTGGGAAGCGTAAGCAACACCCCAACCCGATTATCGCTCCATACTCCAAAAATACGCTTCGAGAGCTTTGGAGGCTGAATTAAAATGTCTACACAGCTATGAACAATTGTTTAATAAAACGTTTTCATGTTTCCATTACATGTAAATATATCAATTTGGCATCTCTATAAAAACTCTGAAAATGGTGCAAAAGTGTCACTCTCTTCGAGAAAGCGGTTGACAGAAAATAGTCACACTTCACTAAAATTTTGAAAAACGGTCTTCTTTCAAAGCTTCCTTAGTAAGCTGAAATCTCCTGGATTATCAAAATCTAGGTTTGCTTTTTCCTCCTAGAACACTAAAGAACATTTATTCACAAGGATAAAAAGGCAAATGGGGAGAGGGAGAACTGAGGAGGGCTTTTTTTTTTTTTTTTTTTTTTTTTTTTTTTCCCCCCTGGAAATAATAATTAAAAAAAGAGCTAGTTACATAAACATTCCTCAAAAGAACACAAGGGGATTCGTTTTATTGGTGGCTTTTGGACAGCAGTGTCATACTTTATTGAAAACAAACCCATGTAAAAACAAAGTTAAAAGGAAAGATGGTACCTGCAAAATAAATTATTTTATATAAAACAAATCAATAACTTAAAACACGCTAATATACAAAACGTCTGCCCATCTAATGCACAACATGGGAGCCGGCTGGCCAAGCGCCCCGCCCCCCAGAGCAAGTCACTGTAAACGCAACGTTACACGGTAAAGAGGTGGCCCCGGCCAACGGACGAGCCTGGTCTCCTGGCGGAATGCAACACAATCCTCTCCAAGCCGCTGCTCGAACCATCCGTGAGCCTAGCCTAGGTCCCTGCGGTGCCATACAAGTAACTTGTTGGGTTTTTGTTTGTTTGTTTTTAATGACCAAGCAGAAAACTAAAAACCATGGCCTCGAAAGGCCGTGGGAGAATATGCGATACAATCATCAGAAGTCAGAGGCAAATGAAAAGGTTGGGAGATGTGAACCTTCTGGGAGGAAGGGGGTAGTGCGGGGAGGGCAGGGGTCCGGGACTCAGGTTCTATCTACCGCTACTGCAAGCGAGGGTCAGTCATCGATGCCACTCAACGGAGAGCACTTGGGACTTCAGGTGGGGGCGGGGCCTGGGAATCTGACGGACAGCGGGAGGTGTTTCCTGAGGAGCTGCCTCGGGTCCCAGAGGTGCCAGAGGTCCTGGGAAGGGGTGGGGGGAGGGTTTCAGACGGAGGGCTGGGGAACACACACCTTTGGCAGCTTATTCTCTCCCTCATCCAACCCAGGGAGGCTGCGAAAAGCACAGAGAAATAAAGCCAGGCTGGATCAGATGCGAAATGCAACAGCTAGGTGACGTTGACTTTGATTTTCAAGTCCCACAGCGGACTCGGATTTGGGGGACGGTCAACAGCCCTCGTTTGGATGCAGACCAGGATGCGTTATTGCCAGGAACCGTCTTCGGGTTCATTGACTTATCTGAGCCGCAGGGACTGCGCCCTGCCCGGCCGGCAGCTCAGAGCAGCGCGGTTCAGACCCTGTGCGCTAACGCCAAGTGCAGACTCTCAAAGGTTAAGGCAGCTGCCCTTGGCAAAGGGAGAAGACTCACCTTCGGGGGACAAAGAAGGTGGAGCCCACACAGCACCATCTGCCTAGCGGCCAAGAAAGCCCGTCTGGCAGCTGGCTTCAAGATGGCAAGATGGTGGCGGCGGGGGTGGGGGTGGGGAGGAGACTGGGATCCCAGTCACAGGGCTGGCGACCAGAGGCACAGCCAGCGCAGAAAACCACCGCTTGGCATATTACAATTTAAAACTAAAGAAGGGCAGAGGCAGGGCGTAAAAAAATGAATAGCTCAACTGGAACCAGGTTCACGAGTTCGGGAAGCTTCTCAGCAAACAACTATCAGGGGAAGTTACGCAGGCCAAAAGAAAATTCTATCAAAGCCTCTTTGGTGTTTGTGTACCGAACCAAACTTTCGATAAATTAACATTATCTACTCTTTATTCTTTTTCATCAAAATTCCCAAATAAAAGGAGAGCACTCATTTTGCGAAATACAAACGTGACTGATCTATGTAAAAAATTGTTTAAAAAACGGTTTCTTTTGGATCCTGACTTTTAAAAAAATGGGATCTTCCTTTTGCAAACAGGCCTGAGGAAGATATAACGGGACTCTTCAGACACAGGGCCACCATCTGGTGCCTCAATGGGAGCGACAATTGCTTTTCAGGGTTCAGTCGCATGAGAGTGAAATCCTGCCACACAGTTCACAAAGTAGCACTCCCAAGGAAATGCACAGGGGTTTTAGCTAGAAGGCTGTTTAAAGAGTGGAGACCACGTAAAAGGAGAATTTTACTGAACTGGGACCCCTCAGGCCGCTTTCAAAGGCTCATTTCCTCTTCCTCCTTGGTGCCAGCATCAGAATGGTCGATATGGTGCAGATGTGGCAGGGAGAGGAGGGAGCAGTCGTGGTCTTTTCACAGTGTACCCTTCCGATGGAATCTAAGAAATCGAACACTAGTGAGGGGGGGCACGAATGCGTGTCAAGAAGAGACCCAAGGGTCGCTTTTGGGATGGGGAATCTCATCTTCGCAGAGAAGATGCTTGGCCCAAGGCTAGCACAACCTGAAAGGCATACTCTTCCAGGAAAACATCCTGGTCTGTGGTGAAGGGCGCCCAGGTGGACAGAGTGGAAAACCTGGCTCTGTGTCAAATACAGCCAAACGGGCCTCGGTTCTAGGTTCCAGGAGGCGGCCCGTAAGCTGGCTTTGACTCAGGATCTGGAAACTTCTGCTAGGGGTGAGGTGGGGGGGGAGGTCCTCCATGGCACATGGCCAACTTCTGAGAAGGCCTCAAGGTATGCACTTGGCCCTTCTGTGGGAAGAGAGCACGCCACCATCTCAAGTTGGGGGAGGATGATGCAGGGGGTCGGCAGGCCCTCGGTGGAGTCTGGGAGGAACGGGGAGCCTCCAACTGTCCGGGGGCTTCCCGGAACACTGACCTGCTCTGGAGAAGGCTGTGCCCATTTTCTTCCACTTAAATAAATAAATAAATAAATAAATAAATAAATAAATAAGTAGGTAGGTAGGTAGATAAATAGATAATGCCGCAATTCCACGATACTAATCAACTAAAACTGCCCATCGGGATGCGTTTTTAGCCTTCTGTTAGAGGCTAAAAACTGCTGGTACTGAGTTCTCCGGTTTCTGGTCCTCTCTAAACACTAGACAGTCATAAAAGTCAGCTCACACTCCCGAGGTGCCCGGAGAGCTGGCCCTGCCCCTTCTCAGGCTTGCGCCCTGCCTCTCCCTACTGGCTCCCCCATTTTAAAGCTGAGTGCCATCTGGGACCGCACAGTCCTGCGTCACAGATGTGCAAATGCTTGGTCTCCAGGCAAGTCTTGGTTTCCTAAGGTCTTACAAATCCTCCCTGAACGCTGGCCGTCTGCACCTTACCTAGCCAAAAAGAAAGAAAAGGTAAAATAAAAAACAAAACAAAATTCGAGCAAAACAAAATCAAATTTAATGGTCTTAAATGCAAAAGTAAAAACAAACAAAAAACACAAAAAAGCAAAAGAAAATTAACAGAACAGAACAACCCAAAAGTCAAGGCAGTTATGAAGAGAACTTGGGAGGGTTAATCTTTAAAACTACAAATCAAAAGGGCATTTTTTTTTTCGTTCTTGTTAATAGATAACTGGCAAGGAGTAAGTACTTTTCTGCTGAGTGTTCATACGAAAGCAAAGTTTCAAAACAAAATCTGACTAAAATAGAAAAAAAAACAACAACAACAACAAAGTCTAGCGCTCACGAGAAGGGATGCGAGAAATACAATGCTCAAATGTTTCCGGGGTCGTAAAATACGCAGCAGTCTTCCGCACTCGCGCTGTGTGAGGTGCGCTGGGGGGCTGGGGACGCGGCAGGGCACCGCGCGTGCCTGTGTGGGGACAGAAACTCGGGATGTCCGGGAAGCGAGCCTGGAGCTAGGTCTGACTGGGGAATATACTGGAGTTTCCCTGAAACTCTTTGGTCCGTTCCCACTGGCGCCTGGGCTTTGGGAGACGTGTTCGTGTCCTTCCGTGGAGGGCCCAGCGTGCGGCCCCCTCCCCGGCGGTGGCTGCCCCAACCCCGCGGGGGTCCGGGGTGGGGGTGATCTGGGGGAGCAGGAGGTGGTGACGGCACCTGCTTGGGAAAGCAATTTCCCGTCAACCAAAAGCAGAAATCGCTTACAAATGGTGAAGCGGCTGAGGAAAGCACACACTCAGCATCTGTCTAACATCTTTAGTCTGGAAACTAGAACTAAAAGGTCAGGTCTTTTTTTTTTTTTCTCTCCCCCTTTTCCTTTTTTTTTTTAATCCAGTTTGCGGAGACACCGAATGAAATGAGTGTTAGACAGTCTTAGAGGGTAAAGCATGCTTCAGGTTCACCACCGTCCCGAGGGACTGGTTAGTCAATGCAGTCTACTTAGATTTCTGTTTAATATATATTTTAAAGGAAATAACTTAAGAAACTTAAATTGGTCTAACATTGTGGGATTTCAAACATTTGAACATGTCGGTTGCATCCCCGAGTATAAAAACCTCTTCACTTCTCATTTAGACTAGGACAAACACTTGTGAAAATTGGCGCAAAATGAGTTGTACACTAACAAAAAAGTTTCAACTTCTTCACTCTTAATTATCTATTCCGTACAAAAAAAAGCATGAGCGAGTTATTTGTGGGACTTGTTGGTTTTGAAGGAAACCTGTAAGATTTTGTCCCCCAGGCGGTAGCCGTTCAGACTTGCTATGGCCATGGCGGCTTCTTCATAGTTTGTCATGGTCACAAAGCCAAAGCCTTTGCACTTGTTGGTGTTGAAGTCGCGAATCACTTTCACATTGGTGACCGCCCCAAAGGGGCCAAACATCTGCCAGAGGATCCCCTCATCGGCGTCCTGCCCGAGGTTGTAGATGAAGATGCACCAGCCCGAAGACGCGTTGCTCGGGACATTGACACCAGAAAGCCCACTCATGTGATCTACACCCATAGGGGAGAACCTAGCAAACAGAGAGCACAGCACGCAGGTCAAGGTCATGCAGGCCGGTGCGCCCAACGGTCACGAACAGGCATTCGATAGTGGGAAGGAGGCTCCTTGCGCTGCAGACAGTGGACTCTGAGGAGAGACACTGCCTGCACAAGGTCAGATCCTCAACCAACTGCCCTTGGAGCCGTGCTCCCTCCAGCACCTTCTATCGCTGGGGGCGGGGGGCGGGGTGGTGGGTCCCAGGCTTCCCACATCTAAATGCCGGAAGCTTCTCCACGTCCTCTCGGGTGTCGTTGCACCCTCGGATCTCCCTGGAGGAAGCGTCACCCTCATACTCCCTGCCTCTATATGTGTCATGTGGGTGGGGGAGGGGCAGGGACAGGGTTGGTTTTTTTTACTTTTCTTTTTCCAAAATCTTATCATGCCTTCATCTTGGCTGCCCTTGTTGGAGGGTCCCAGGGAAGCACACCCACCCCCTGAAGGGCCACCACAGGGCACAGGGAATTCCTTCCCCTAGCTCCAGGGGACCCTCCGCCACTGGCTCATAGCATCGCAGAAGGGCCAGGGCCCAGAGTGACGCCTGTGGACTGCAGGTGCGCCCAGCTGTACGCAAAGTGTGGGCCTCTTTCCAAAGCAATGCTTTCAGCTGCATAAGCCTTCTACCAACGTGTGGCCACTGCGGTAGGAGGAAGGGAGAAGATCCCATCGCTACTGAAGCCACACGGCCCTCTGAAACGTTTCGGAAACGAAAAAGGAACGCTCTTAGGGTCAGTTTAAGACTACTGAAGTGTGACAGAATGCCTGGGGGGCCACACCGTGCAAGAAACATGACTTGCCTAAAAAAAAGCCGCGGGGCTGACCCAAGGGCAAGCAGGTGCTTTCAAATGCCACCAAACAGATTAATCCTTCTGACAGACGTTAAGGCAAGACTGACGGACTGGCTCCCCAGGTGCTGCCTCCTTATCCAGGGGGCCTCTTCAAGGCAGGTGTGAAGGAATGAAGACACGTCCCTGGCCATGGCTTTGAATGTACGGAAGTAACTTTAATCAGCCTACACCAGGATGTCAGAGTTGCTTAAATGACTCAAGTGGCTTGTCAGTGGTCTCGAGTTGGCCTGCAGCCATGGCCACGAGGGCCCTGAAGCGGGGGTGGGGAAAGGCACCCTTGTGTCTGTGGGACATTAAGCCAAGTTGGTTTTCAATAAAAACTGGAAAGAGGTTTTGACCTTAACAGACCTGTGCCTGCCTGCCCCCGTCCGGTTTTGTGGGAAGCCAAACATGGGTCCGATTACAGTTAACCCGAATCTTCATGTACCTGTTATACTGGAAATAACCTGAGACCTTATTTTACTGTCTTCCGTCGATGTGGTTCTCATTCCTATTAATTATTGTTAGCTGGTTTTTCTCCTGCTAATTGGAGGGGATTTCTTCCATCCTGACTACAATGAAAACCACCTCCCATTCTTTTCTCCGATGTACGAAGGAGACCTGAGCCTGCCTTTATTATTTGGGGTGCTTTGCTGCTGCGAGACGCAGACTGCACACTGTCCCCTCAGCTGGGCCTCTCTCCCTCCTGCTCTCATCTTCGTCTGCCTTCCGGGGGCCGGTCTTTCCTCGCACCTCCCCCGCCGCCCTCGCTTCCCTTCGTCTCTTCTCGCTGCGAACCTCTGGCTGTCGAGACCCCTTTCCTGCCCGGCCAGCAGTGCTGGCCACTCTGGTCCCCTTTCTTTTCTGTTCCTCCTTCCTGTGACCAGAGTCTCCCCTCCTGCTGCACCCTCTCCCCTGCTCACCCAGGCTAGTTGCTGGGAACCTGAACGCTGCCGTGCACACATCCCACCAGACCAGGGGTGACACAGACTATGTCAGCTGATGCTCGAACATGGATTTAGCTCGCTTCCGTCCCAGATGTTCCCCTGGCCTTTGTCTTTAAGCTAGAAAAGCCAATGGGGGAAGGCTAGCTCTAGAGCCCGAGCCAAGCTGCGAACGTTGTGTTACTAGCTACTGAGGACAGCGCCTCCCAGGAGGCGTCTGTGCAGCATGTCGCCCAACCTCACTGTTTAGGACAAAGATGGGGAACTGGCAAAGCCGCAGAGATGAAGATCCCTAACAAGCCTGACGTAAACCCTCCTGCCACGGCTGGAGGTTTTGACAAAAACAAAACCCAAGTGGCCCGTGCCACTTGTGAGGCAGAACACGCCTGATTTTGGAGCCCAAGTTCCAAAACCCTCATTGTCTCTGTTCTCCTAGATCCTGGCACCTGGAGTCATTTTCGGTCTGGAAAGGCGAAGGAATGTCAGAAAACCATTTGCTTCCAGGGCAGGGCTTTTAACCAGAAGCCACGTGGTATTTGGAGATGCAAGTGAGCGCCCAGGTGAGGGAGGGAGGGAGGGCTGCCTGAGGACTGGGAGCCAGGGGGCAGCTCTCTGCTAAGCACAGCTGAGGCGGCATCTTCTGGCTTCTACACTCACAGGCTGCGCTTCGGCCAGTGACACCAGACCCTGGGGTGCTATGCACCTTGCCCCCCTATAGGGAGGGGTCCTGGCCGGAGACAGAACCACCTTTCAGATTCCACTTTAGACAATACTCGGATGGACACTAACGCCTTTCATAAAGATACCATTGATGGGGGCAGGGGCGTGGAGACACGTGGTGTCTGAGCGCAACCGTGTGACCAGCCAGGGGGACCCAGCTGGCCCACAGTGGGAAGAGCCCGGTTGGTGAGAGCGCCGCCTGCCGACCCACCTGAATCTCTGCGCCTGGTGGTGGACGGGGCCTCCGAAGCGTCTGGCCGGCGAGTGGTAGAGCTGGGAGAGAAGCGCCATGTTTTTGTTCTGGTTGGGGTTGGCTGCAAACTTCACTGTAATGGGCTCGGAGGAACCTGGGGGTTTATGACCATTGAAACTGGTAATTGCCTCTTCTGCTTCCGAACGTTTGTCAAACCGGATAAACGCAACCCCTCTGGACAAACCTTTTTAACAGACCAACAAAAACGGAGTTAGGCGGGAAGATGCGAGGATTTTTAAAACTGAAAAGCAAAAGTCAAGTCAGTCAGTCTGTGTGGTTTCAAATCAGATAACGTGGCAAACAAGAATAAAGACTAAATGTGGAAACGAAAGGACAAACTTAAAAAAACGATGACCAGTAAGATTAAGGTTTCAGACTTTCTTCTGAGTCGAAGCAGCAACTACACAGTCTCGGTGCCCATAGACATTGTAGTGACAGATGTCCCAGACAGATACCCCCGATTGCTCTCTGCGCCCACCAGGGAGGGTCTGCGGGATTCTCCCTACGCTCCGGGGCCCTGCGGCCTGCCCTGTGAACAAGGAGCAACGGTGGCTTGTGCAGCCCAGCCAGAGGCTGTCCTCTTCCCAGCCTGCCTGAGTCCCTCTCGCTTAGTCTTCAGTTCAGGGAACAAGCCTCAGCCCACAGCCCTCTCCTCCTACCCTGACCTCACTCACCTTCTGGATCTTCCACTGTAAGGTCCTAGGACTGCCTAGAATGGAGGGAAGCCGCTTACTCTCCCTCAGAAAACTGCCCAGAGGTGTGCTGCCACCTGCCCGCAGACTCCTCACAGGCCGGAAATCCCTGCCCAGGGCCCACGCCACCCCTGTCCTTATTCTAGGAGGGCTGGGGCCCCCTGCCCTGGCATGCACCATCTCTTGCCACCGAGTCCGAGCCACCTGAAGTCAAGCCCTGGTTCCCTGCTGTAACCCGATCCCTCGACAGAGCAAGAATGTGGACCGGGACCAGGCTGCCTGAGACCTGGGGCCCCGCGGAAGGTGTGGTCAGCCCAGCACGAGTGCGAGACCCGCGCAAGGCAGGCAGAAGAGGGCTCGGCCGCCCTCCACCCTGATCTGTCCACGCTCTAGGCCTGGGAGGAATGAGGACAACTGTCCCTTGCAGAACTAGAGGAACAGGGTGGGGTTGGGGAAGAGGACCAGCTCCTTCTCCTGGGGGAAATAGGGGTCAGGTGTGAAGATCAAAGTGCAGCAGAGAGGTGACAGGAGGGCGAGTCCTGGATGTGCCTGGGGACGGAGGGGGGGCTACAGCAGACGGCCCCATCCTACACACTCTTGTCCTCACCGCTGGTCACAGCCTGCCTTGAGTCACATTTCCTTCTCTAGACAAAGGCCTTCGGCTCCCAATGAATGACAATTACCAAAGCAGGATGGCCCAGGGCCTGGGGGTCAGCGAAGTGAGCACAACAGACGCCCCCCACCTCCACCCCAGGCACCTCCATCCCCGCAACTTTCCTTACCCTTCCTGCAGAGTCCCACCAAGTGTCCCACGATGGGCACAGGGGGTGGGTCTCCCCAGCTGGCCCAAGGGCTGCAGAGGGGCACAGTGAGGCTCAGGCATGCCAGGTGGAATGCTGCAGTGACGAGTGTCACGGTGAGGCCTGGCCACCCACCATGCACCTAGAGTCCCATGCCTGGGCCTGACCGGATGCGGTGCTGTGGGCCCCATCCAAGCGGCCAGACAGCAGTCAGAGAGCCTCGGGCCAAGGATGCTCTGTTTACAGCTGTAACGTCCAGCGGACACTCCATGGGGAGCCTGAAAGCACGTACCCCAGCTCGCCCAGCTGGAACCCCTCCCCCCACAGTACAGCGCCCTGGGAGGCCACACGGCTGCCCCTAGTGGCCTCAAGGCTGCCTCCTCCTTGACTCCATGATCTTTTAAATGTATATAGATTTAAAATTCACACAACCAGAGACACTCATTGAATTAATGAGATCTGACCCAGCAATTCACATGAATACCAAGAAAATTCTAGAGCCTCAACTCATTTTCCAATTCCAGTTCAGAAGGAACACCTAAAAACACACACACTCAACACACACTGCTTTTATTTACTCTTGAACGGCACAAATGACAGCTCTGACAGCCAGCCACCTGAACGGATATTAACTTCAGGCCAACAACGGACAGCTGTAGCCAGGGCCCCGGCGGGAAGCAGCCCTCGGGGAGACCGTTCCATCCCAGTGATAAGGAGCTCGCGATGGAACAGAGAGCAAGTGTGTGTGTGGTGTGGCTTCCCAGTTTGGTTTTGTAAAATGGCTTTCAAATGGAAACGGCCCAAGTGAAACGAAGACCACCCAAGGGAAAAAACGTTAGCGTGAGGGGGAGCACGTTCACTCAATGATCCGATGAGCAGACGCCCTTTGAAGGGGCCCCGTGGTTTTTTCCCTGTTTTTAGAATCAAGAGCAGAGGTCAACAAATGGCATGATCTCCAGATGAGTAACCTATAGGGTTAACAATGAAAACAGATGAGAAAACACAGAAAATGTAAGAAGTAAGTTCTGTCAGCTATTAAGCGTTGCCCTCAGCGCTGCCCCGTCCCTTTAACGCTCCAGGGCACATCACACAAGGCAAACGACCCGCTGAACAAACCTGGCAGCGTCACTGGTCTCTGCCTTGGCCCCCTGGGACCCCCTGGGTCCTGGTAGAGAGGCCTACTGAGTGGCCACCTCTGGAGCAGAGGTGGGAATGGAAGCCCACAGTCCTGGGGCTCCACCTTTCTAACTCCTCAATTCACCACCCAGGGCCAGGGCAGGGCTGTGGACAGGGAGCCCTGGGGACTCCCTCACGGCACCCCTCCTTCTGCCCCTCGCAAAGATTCTGAAGACAGTCCCTCTGCTGAGCAGCAGAGGCTGGTGGGATGCCTGAAAGAGCAGGACATTCCCATGGACGCCACCCTGAGGTCATAGCTGAGCCTGGGGGGCAATCCCGGGGTGCCCACAACGCTCTAAGAGACACCAGCCCTACAGAGAGAAGGGAGGCCAGATGCCCCACAAATGGCTGAGGGCAATTGTCTGCATAAGTGACCTCCTCAGGGTGGCGGGAGCCCCTGGGGAAAGCTGGACGGCCAGGGTGGGGGTGTCCCTGGAGAAGGCAGCTCCACTCAGTTGTGCCCGGCTGGAGAGAGACAAGCAGAGGCGAAGTGGTATGTGCGACACGTAGAAAAGGATGGCCACGGAAACAGAATGTGGAACAGCGTGGTCACACCATCCGGGGCCCCAGGCAGCCCACGCTGGTGCTCCTATGCAGGTGGGGCTGGGGGTAAACACGTGCACTGACTGGCCCACTGCACTGTTCTTTCTCAACTGGCACTTGAAGGTGAGGGAGGGGGGGCTTCAAGGACCACGGGACAGTGTCCTGGTGCGGACCAAAGGGGTTGATACCATGTAAATGGGACCCTCACCCCCGCCGCCATGCCTGACCCAGGGCACAGGTGCAGAACAGAGGCCGCAGTGTGGTCCCTGTCCCTCCGGCAGAACCAGGCGTCTGGGTGGGCATCCGCACCAGGCACGGGGCTCCCCGGTGACAGTGCACCTCGCTCCAATGCCCCCCTCCCACTCAGGCCCCAGGGCACTCGGGTTTACCCCCTGGGCCTGAGCTCAGGACCGCAGCCCCAGAAGCAGGGCCAGCACGTGCAGGGCGGAGCGCGGAGAAGGGAGGGCAAGTGGCGAGGCTGCCACCCCAAAGTACACAGCTCAGGGGGACAAGGAAAATGTGCGCATCTCCACCCCCATCTGTCACAGGCCAGGAAGGCCCAGCCCACCCACGCTCCGGGAGCTGCTCTGCAGCCTCCGGGGGGCACTGCTGGCCTCTCGGAAGGGAGGTCACCTCGAAGTCATGGCTTCCTGTGACCAAACTACCCTGTGTTTGTTTTCTGTTTTCACACCACAGCCGAGGGCATGGGGAATGCACTCCACTGGAAGAACATGAACATCAAACGCAAATAATTCCGATGGCTTCTCGAAGCCCCATGAGTGGTCTGTCAGCAGATTCCCACCCCGGGAGGGGAAGAAGCCGAGGAGTGCTGCAGCAGACTGGACCAAGCTCACCGCCGCCCAGACAGAGCCATGCACAGGGCTTAGCAACGAACGTCCCGAGCCCGGTGCCCAGGCCTGTGGGGCGGATGGACTGCACCGTCAGCACCGGGCCCCGCCTCGTGCGACGGGCCCTCCTGTGGGGGCAGGTCCCGGGCCTCCCCTCCACTGTGCCTGACGGCCTCACACAAAGCCCAGAGCCCAGGCTGCTCACGTCCCGGGCGGAGAGGACCTGAGAGGCGCTGGCGAAGTGGCCAGGCTGGTCAGTGAGGGGGATTCACTGCCTGAGGCTCTCTGAGCTCTGAGCATGCTATGAGGGGGACAGCCACATCATGGGGACGAGGACGGCTCCTCAGAAGCAGCCACTTGTGGCTTTAGGCCAGTGGAAAGTGGGGGCTCCAGGTCATGAGTGCAGGCTGTCCCACACTGCACCCCGAGTGCCTGCAATAAGCAGCGGCCAATGGCCCACTGGCGGCCTTTCTGCCCACTTAGGCCAGGCTGGGCCATCTGGGTGCCCAAGGAAAGGTGCCAGGAGTCTTATTTTCACCACACGACGCACAAAACCGCACTTGACCTCCCCAGACTCGTGCAGCAAAAGCCAGTGTCCGCATTCTGGTTCTGTGCTCCCTGGCGGAGCAACACTGACGCCGAGCGTCAAGCTGCCAGCCGTCTCCTTGGCAACGCTGGCGCCGCCTGGAGGGGAAGCCCAGCCCACACGCGGGCCACCCCCCCGTACCTGTGGTCTGGTCCACGAGCACCCGGGAGTTGATGATTCGCCCGAACCGAGAGAACATGTCCTCCACATCCTTCTGGGTCATGGTCCTCGGGAGCCCGCTGATGTACAGGTTGGCGTCTTTGATGACCTCTGAGCTGGGGCGAGCATACGACACCTTGAAAACAAAGGTGGGCTTTGTTCCTAAGCTGGGCTTAGGGCAGGTGTGTGCTCAAAGCATTGGGGAGGCGGGGTTAGATATGGGGGCATGAAAAAGCCCCCCTCCTGGTGAGAAGCTGCGCCAACGCTCACCATCTGTGACACTGCGCCCGAGTAGCTCACGCGGGCCAAGCAGCGAGCCAGATGGACGCCCTGCGGCCTTTTCTCACCTGGACTTCACACCCCACACCGAGGCAGACACAGTCTTAGTTCTCACAGCCGAGAGACTGAGGGCCACGGTTGGCTGCAGACAAGGCCAGGACTCAACTGCAGCTGTCTCTTCTCCTACTGTGGCCTCTGCCTGCTCCCAGGGATAGGACCCAGTCCTGCCTGTGAAGAGCCCGAAGGAGCTGCCACCTGCCAACAGGCAAAGCTGCTACTGGAGCCCATAGGGGACCCCGGGGTCTGGGGAGTCCGCCGTCCAACACTTGCTGTTCGACGTTAAACGACCCCATGCCTTTTGGGGGTTTTGCGGAACTGAATAAAGCCTGTAAGGAACGTCTGCTGGGCTGAGATACGCGGGAGGCCGCAGGGGCCAGTGGCAAGCTAGGCCTTCGTGCCTTCCCAGGCCAGGGTGACGGCCGTGGACGGCCATGGGCCATGCAGGCCAGGAGCAAAGGGAGGGGCGCCCGGGTGCCTCAGTCGGTGAAGTCGATTTCAGCTCGGATCATGATCCCACAGCACGACACAGAGCCCTCTCGCCTCTGAGCTGGAGGAGCCTGGAGCCCACTTAAGATTCTCTCTCCCTCTACCCCTCCCCTCACTCATACAGGGACACTTGGGCCCTCTCTCTCTCTCAAAAATGAATGAATGATGAATAAATGGAGGAATGAGACTAAGGTCACACCCCTGCTGGGAAGGAGCAGCTGGGACACAGGGCCCCTCTGTTTCTAAAGGGGCGGCCTGAAGGGACAGGCCTCAATCACACCCAGTGGAGTGAGATCTGAGTCAGGAGGCTGGGGAATGAGAAGGGGAGGAGGATCCTAGAGAAGTGTGTTCTGGAAGGTGAGGGACTGAAGCCTGTGCACGATAATGCTCTCCCAGAGGGTCAAAAGCTGAGGAGACGAAGAGCCTGAGACCATAACCCAGGAGCAGACACAACCTCTCAGGTGTCACCAGGCAGCACGAGGTACAGACAACAGGTGTGTTCTCACTGCAATGCTCAGGCCTGCCAGAAGGGGCAGAAGTGTGGTTCCTTGTGCCAAACACACCAGCACGCCCTCCCCTCCCGCCGCACCCCTGCATTCATGTGCTTGTTGAGTCGGAATCTATGACAGTCCCTAGGAGGCAACAGGAGACACAACCTTTGCCAGCAGAGCAGGGTGTGGTCCAGGGGAAGAGAGAACGAAAGAGAAATTACATGGTGTGGTCAGAGCCCAGCTTCCCCCGAAGAGGTGCGAGGATCGTGCAGGTTGAACGTCAGAGGAGTGTGAAATGGAAGTGGCCCCCATCTGATCGGGAAGATGTCCCAGAGCACTAGGGCCCATTGGGGACAGACGGCCTCCACGCAAGTGGGGCAGATGTGGCACTGTCCCCTGAGATAAAGAGGCCACTTTGGCCTGTGGGGTCTCCCTGTCACCCTCCACAGAGGCAGGTGGCTGACCAGTCAGTCGGGGCTTGGTCACCCTCCTCAACTTCCAGAGAAGGATGTCACCTCTCACATCTAGGCCTAAACCCTCCAGGTCTGCATCAGCAGCCCACAGAATACTCCAAACTCCTGCCAGAGAGTGTGGCTGCAATTTTTGGCTGCCCCATTTTACCAAAGGCCCCAGGCAGTGATGTTGTGTTTCGGGCAGGATGGCTTAAGGGGAGGCTAGGCCTCCCAGGGCCATCTGGTCTGGCCCTTTGCAGACCTGTCTGGATGGGGCTGTATCTGGGGTCGCCCTTGGCTTTTAATGAAGGACACTGTGGGCAAGAGCACCCCCAGCCCAAGACCCTGGCACCGGGGAAGCAGTGCAGACACTGGTACTGACATGACCCTCCCTCAATGAAGCCCCAGAAAGAAAAATGCATTCTCCAGCCGAAGGTGCTTCGACTCCTCTGACACCAGGTCCGTTGAGGCCCCTGACCACCAGCGCAGCTTTCCCTCCTTCTCCGGCCACTATCAAGTTCCGAGGCTGGTCGGCCTCCAAGGAGACGGCACTGGAGCACCTGGTGTTCCAGGGGCTCCATGACACGGGGTCTCAGCATCACCTGCTCCTCTGTCGCAGGCAGGGCTTTTCGTGTCACGTGCTCAAGAAACCTTCCTATAAAGGCTAAACTATGTCCCCCAACAAATTCCCATGTCACAGTCCTAACCTCACCCCGCATAGAAGAACGTGACCCTACTGGGAAAGAGTTGTCACAGATATAATTCATGAACATGAGGACATGCCAGAGCAGGATGGGCCTCAATCCAGTAACTGCGTCCTCAGAAAAAGGGGGAATTTGGACAGAGATGCGCACAGGGAGAATGCCAGGCGAAGCTGCAGGCAGAGGTCCGGGTGACGTTTCCATGAGCCCAGGAACGCCAGAGTGGCCGCAACTCCTGGGCCAGGGGACAGCCGGGGACAGACTCCCTCCCAGCCTCAGAAGGAACTATCCTGGCCACACCTCAATCTCCGGCGTTCGGCCTCCAGAGCTGTGAGCATGAATCCCTGTTGTTTAACAACCACCCCAACACCGTTTGAGGTGCTCTGTCATGATAGTCCTAAGAAACAAATCCACCGGCCCGACCACCTGATTTGCCCCAGAGCCACACTGGCCCCCCAGGCAGTGCCCAGCCCCCTCCACCCCCGC
>NW_027532882.1:518130-527313 GCF_008692635.1 Crocuta crocuta | reverse complement strand
ATGTACATTTTCCCCATGGCATTTATCTTGATCTGACCTCCTACGTGTTCTACTTATTTAACTGTGTGCAACACTTGATGAGGGCAAAACTTTTGTGTTTGCTGCCACATCACCAGCACCTAGAAGAGATGCAGGTGGATAGCAGGCATTCGGTGAATCATGGCTGAATGAGGGAATAAAAGCAATAGCCGTTATTACTAATAACACCCGCCTAACTGCGCTGCGGTCTCCTGGGCCCTGTTTATGGCTAATCCAAGCTATACTGGTCTGGTTTCTGGTGTCCACCGCCCACGCTGGGCCGGGGAAGCTGCCAGGCAGTGGTGTTAAATGCCCAGAACCACAGGCACCCATTTCAAACCCTGACTTTGCCCTTCTTTACTTGTGTGGCCTTGGGAGACCTGTCACAACTCTACACAACTCTTCTTCAAGCCTAAATTGGGGATCATCTCTCCCAGGCTGTGGTGAGGAAAACAGAGACAGGGTATGGAAGGACCTGACCCATCAGAAGCCCCTGACAGGTACCATGTCAATCACACAGGATTGGCACTTGCGCCACACGCAGCCTGTCACCTCCACCCCCTCTCCTCACTGGGGGTTGCCTGGGCTGCTGTCACAGAGCACAGGGACAGGGAGACTCCTCACCCCCTGCTCAGATCAAGGAATGACATTACAACCAGAGAGATCAGAGAGAACGCCAATGAGATCAAGGGCACATCCAGGGGGGCCGTGGGATGCCTCGATCTCAGAGCCTGGAGGGCAGACGAGCCTTTGTGGGTGAGAAGTGGGGCTTCAACCTTGGGGATAGCCTGCAGTTCCCGTGACATGCTGGCCACTGCGTCCCCTCCGGCATACCTGTGTCCGTAAGCGGCACACCTGGCCTCTGACGACACTTCTGCTCAGAACACCCTCACGTCCCCACCCTGGCCCTTCTTACCCTTACCTCCTCCTGCTCTCCTCCATCTCAACACTGACTTTCTTGAGAGACCCTCTCGGTGCTCCCCAAGTTGGGTGGAGCCCATGTGAGGTACCATCATATAGGGGTCTAGGAGTTACCACCGTGTCAGCACGTGGGCTGTCTGAGGACAGCCGTGGGCTGGGACCCAGCGCCAGCAGAGGGCTTGGACCCTGAAACAAACTTGTGTAATGATGAATTTTCAGCATTTGAATAAGAGTAACTGTCTGCCCTCCTGGCATTAGCAACCATTTTCTAAATACAAGAGATCTTTCCTAAGAGACTGGGAGCTCTGGGCTGAGAATAAAGAATCCAGAGCTGGCGGAGAGGAACAAAAGTCACCGGACACGCAGAAAGGCTATGACATGTGGCCTCCGCCAGCCTCCACAGTGGAAGGCGCCTCCGGGAGCCCATGCTGGCCACAGAGGTTGTGAGGGCTGCGCTCCTGCCGCCAGGGAGCACGTGACAGGGCCTGTGTGCATGCAGGTCTAGTCCACAGGGGGCTCAGGGTTGATTAAACCAGCGAGCAATCCGTGTCACAAACACGTCAACAGCAGAAATGGAACACCACCCTCCGAACTGAACGTGTGCTCTAAGAGCTCGCCGGCAGGCGGGAGGAAATGTGGGTGCCCAGGGCCACCCCACAGCATGACTGGGGAGGCCCGAGCTGCAGTCCTGGGAACCTTTATGGCAGAAGCACCCCTGGCGGTCCTGATGTCCAGGGAAGTCTGGGAAGCCCAGCCCTGGTGTAAGGCCCAAGGGGGACCTTTCTGGGCACCCATAGGCATCAGACGGATGGAAGGTGGGGTGGGAGGACCTGGCAAGTCCAAGAGCTCAGAGAACAATCTTACTCCAGGTGGCTTCCTGCTGAGGGTGAGGATGCCGGCAGGCATGCGTCTCAGAGACAACAGCCGACCTGCCAGGTCTATAGGCGACACAGGTGGGCACGGTGCCTGCCAGGCTGCTGCAGGAAGCCAGGTCAGGGCACCAGCCTGCGGCAGTGGGAGGAGGCCTGTGCTAAAGGAGGGCTCAGCAGGGAGTAAAGGCCGGGTCTGGAGCTGCACAAGATCACGGGAGCCCGAAGACAGACACTTGCGGACGGGGCGGAGGTGGGGCTCTGGGCCGAGAGGAGGAGGAGGGGGTGGTAAGTGGCAGCAGGCTGAGAAGAACATGAGGGTGGGGGAAGCCACCACAGCCCTTGAACTGGGAGTGACCTGGTGGCTCCCTGGCGTCCCTCAAGTCACCGTCCATGCGAAGCCAGCTCACAGAACATCCCCCGCCATGTACCTCTGCGACACTTACCTCTGCCACATGTGACTTGTGGAGTTTTCGTTTATTTTTTGGAGTGTGCTCACGCACATGTGTGCACACACACACGCCCCTCCGTGAGAGCGGGAATTCATCTGCTCACTGCCTGATACACAGTAGGTACTCCATAAACATTAGCAAAATGAATGCTGAATACCCTGGCTGTGACCGGGCAGGAGGGGAGAGACCTCGGCAGGGAGGGCGTGAGGGACAGTGTTGCTGCTGCCGCTGCGGCAATAAGCCAGGAGGGAACAGGAGGGCAAGGCTGGACACACGCTTGCTCGGCCCAAGGAAAGCACACCCCGGGCTGGGGAGAGGCCTGTCCTCATTTAAGTGCCCTTCACAGTGACCCTCCCTTTGCTCAGAGGGCTGAGGAGGCTGAGAGGCACCCGCGCGGCCTGGGGCGATGTGATGTGCGATGTTTCCGCTCCGAGCGGACAGGAGGCACCCCAGATTTGCCCAGCGCACCAGGGCTCCGAGAAACGGCCCAGCCAGTGGTCCCCTTGATAGCGACGGGGAGGCAAGGGGAAGATCCCTCAGCCAGGTGAGGTCAGGGGAGGTCACCCCGCCCAGGCCAGGGGCCCGGCACAGACCCTCGGCGGCAACGGCAGCTCTTTACCTTGATCGTTTTTGACTGGAGCCGCAGGCCATTCAGGGTGTTGATCGCTCTCTCCGCATCCTTGGCAGTCACGTAGTTCACGAAGCCGTAGCCCAAGCTGTGCCCTGCGGGGGAGAACACGTGCACACTGGTAAGCCGGCCGAGAGCCAGGGAGGGTGAACAGGACCATGTGCCACTGGGCTCCAAAGGACAAGGTCGCTAAAAGCCATGGCTTCCCGAAAGTGGGGTGACAAGACCCATGGTCACCACCTATACGGTTTGCTTGTTACGTTTCTTTAGCCGACGTGTAAATTTTCTACAACAGACAAATGTTACTTTTAATGATTTCTTTTCTTTATAAGAGTCATTTAAAAAGAAACACTGTGCTAATGCCATCCCGTGGAACCCGTCACCAAAGCAAGGAGGACATCAGTCCCATGCCCCTGCCCTGTCCCAGCTGAGATGTGGGGACTCCAGGGGCGAGGAGAGGACGGTCGTGAGTGGGTGAGACGGGCAGGTGGGGACAGCTGCGTGATGGCCGCCTGTCTGCGTCCAGAGGTTTCTCCATGGCTCGCGCCCTGGCAGCGGGAAGACTTGCTGGGCTCTAGTGCCACCCAGTGTTGGTTCCCTCACTTGCCCGAATGCCGACAACTCAAGCTAAAAAGCAGATGACATGGAGCACAAAGGGCAGCTGGAGCTGAGGGAAGGTCCCCAGCGAGCTGTGTACCTGCCTTCAGGGCTCCGGCCAGGCCCCCAGGCTCCCCCTGGCGGCACTATCAGAGTCTGGGGGATTAGAACACCTGAGCTCTTCCCAGAGAAATCCAGGCTTACAGGTGGGTGTAACATTCAAGTGGCAGGAGTGACCAGCAACGGCATGCCACGGGAGGGACGCAGCCCAGCAGGGGAGGGGCTGTCGGTTCTCAGGAGCCCAGAGAGGGCCAAGGCCGAGGGGCCCAGTGGAAGGAGCCCCGTCCTTTCGCTGCAGAGGATGGGCAGAGGCAGCCGGAGAGGAGAACCAACATGCCCAGCTCCTACCCACCCACACGCCGTGAAGGCGGGCAGCCATTGAGTGCTGGGCACAGAGCTTCGCTCCCTTCCCCTGCTTGGTGGAGGGCGACAACAAGCGGGTAGAGAACCTGCCAGGCCTTGAGCTGCATGGGGCAGGGGTCTCTGGGTGCCAGACGAACCCAGACCCTCAGGGTTGATAATGAGATGTGAACCCAGCAGAGAGCCTAACCCTAACCCAGTTTTGCCATTTTCTTAAAGAGTTCCCACAGACCCCATACCCCGTTTCTCCTGGTAGTAACATCTTGCAATCGGATGGGAACATTTGTCACAACCGAGGAACCAATACTAATATGTTACTGTTAACCACAGTCCATGCTTGGTTCAGATTGCCTCAGTTTCCCCCCAAAGTCCTTTTCTGTCCCAGGAGGCCACCCAGGATTCTATGTGACA
This sequence comes from Crocuta crocuta, assembly GCF_008692635.1. Lineage (NCBI taxonomy): Eukaryota > Metazoa > Chordata > Mammalia > Carnivora > Hyaenidae > Crocuta > Crocuta crocuta. Next base: position 522,997 of record NW_027532882.1, on the reverse strand, counting down.
TGTAGTTGTAATATCTCCTTGGGCTGCTCTTGGCTGGGACAGCTTCTCATACTTTCCCTGTTTTTGATGACCTTGAGAGTTTCAAGGACGACTGGTCGGGGATTCTGTAGAATCTCTTGCAGCTTGGGTTTGTCAGACATTTTGCTCCTGGTGAAGCCACAGTGGGTGACGGGTTTTGGGAGAAAGACCCCACAGTGAGGGACCCTCCTCCTGACACAGTACCAGGGGCTGCGTGCTGTCACATGACCTATCACTTTGCCAGGTTCCTTCATTGTAAAGTCCCCCCCGCCCCGCCGAAACTGTAGGCTTTGGAAGGAAGTCTGTGCACCCCAGGAGCACCTCGCAGAGGCATACTCTCCCTCCTTCAGGGCAGAGCAGCTACATGAGCCACCTGCAGTGCTGCACGGGCCGCTTTCCTTTTTAGAGAAACAAACCCCAAAGCTGACCTTCCACAACCATATTTCTAACAAAATCCCACAGGTCTCAGAGACGTACTAGCTCCTAAACTCTGGACAGCTAGGAGCCCAGAGCAGTGGGGCTGTGGGGCTGGGACCCCAACCAGTAGGAAAGTCAGACTCAGAAGTTCAGAAAACAGTCCAGAAAACCACACTCAACTCCAGGCTGCAAACTCAGAGCCCTCGCAAACGGACCAGGCCACAAGCATTACAGCTGAATGCAGAAAGTCTGTGGTATAGACTTCTGACCCAACTCCAGGCTTGTCGGGATTCTTACTCCCAAACACCTGCTCTCTAACTCCTGTTCAGCCCATCTGTCACCACACCCAGGCCATGGAGCCCGTCGGCTCAGCTGGCTGCCGGATGGGCTCCTCTGCCTCTTTGGTCAGCACGACACACACCTGTGTCTTCTCATCTTTCTGCTCTTCCTGCGAGGCCAAGCCCAACCCTGGACCAACTGTCTCCTCCACTGCCAGTGCCGCGGGTGGCCCGAGTCCTGCTAGGGAAGACCAGACACCCATGAGGACTCGTGACCAGGCCACACTCCTATGTCTCAGCCACAGCTGGCTGCTCTCAGCACAAACACGGGTCCTGCCCGGCCCCAGGTCCTGATTCCTTGCCTCTCAGGTGCTCGGTGGCCCGGCCCCAGGGTGGTCACTGCAGACTGCCAGTCTATCGAGGCCATCCAGCCGTCAGGTGCCGCCCCACAGACAGGGTCAGGACGCTGCTCCCCGAGCTCTCAGCAGCACTGGGCACGGCCGACTCACTTGAGGGGCCACTTCCTCCAGGATGGGAGAGCAACACCTGGTTTTCTTTCTCTCTGGGTTTTCCTTCTCCCCGGCTGTCCCTCCTCAAGCTCTTACTCTTCCAGCCGTCCCACTGAGATGGCCCCCAGGTTTCCGCCGCTGGCTCTGTGTCAGCCATACGCTCTCCCTGGGTAGCCTCCTGGACCACCACGTGGCCACAACTGCCAGTGTCACCCAGGAAGTCACACACCCTCAAGCGGCCACTGCGTCCTGCCTCCACTCTGGTTCTGGTTCTCGTCAATGAGTTGACAAGTATTGAGTGAGCACCTACTATGTGCCAGGCCCCTGGCCAGGGGGTTTGATGATGATCATAGTGGAGGACGGTCTGTGGCTTAATGGCCACTGGGCCAGCTGGACGACAGAGCAGCAGGAAACTAACCAGCAAAACCTGCGCCCAGGTGCTACAAGGGTAGTTTCCGCTGTGGTGTGTGGGCTCACGGGGCAGGCCTGTGGTGGACAGGGCAGTCAGAAGTGCCCTGTGAGGACATAACTCTTGTGGCATGACCCTGGGATGGCCAGGGGCAAGTGGTATAGACGGAAGAGCAGGTGCCAAGCCCGTGAGGCAGAGGAGACTCAGTGTGTTCCAGGAAACGAAAGGCAGCAGTGCACTTGAACGAGACGAGCTGGGGAACGGCCCAGAGACAGTTGCTGGGTGGAGGGGGCCTCCAGGCAGAGCCTGGGAGCGAGGCTGGGTAGGGAGGCGCCGGGGTGGGGGTGGGAAGGCAGGGAGGGGAACAGCAGAGCAGGAGGAGCCTCTGAGAAGCCCCGCAGATGGGCTGCTGCAGAAGGGAGCACCGTGGGGAGTGATCTCTATATACCCCGTTCTGGGGCTGGGCCTGCCCCTGAGTCTCTCCAACCCCCTGTAGTGGGCACCTGTGTGCGGTGGAGGGAAGGCTGGTGAGGAATGAAGGGGAGCCCCTGGACTGCACCCACCAAGTGAGGGCACTGGCGGGAATGCCTAACACAGTGCCGAGCCACCGCCTCCACCCAGCCGCTCCCCAGAGACCAAGTGCTCTGGGCTTCGGCTGCTCGCCAGCATCACAGGGCAGCTTCTAAAAACCATCGTGCCCAGGCCAGAGCCAGAGCCAGCACCGGCACGGGGTGGGGTGGGGCAGGAGTGCGGGTGGCTTCAGCAGTGTTTAAAGCCTCCCAATGATCCCAATGTGGAGCCCAGGTTGAGAGTTGCTGCTGGAAGTGAATGAGGAGAGCGGGGCTCCTCAGTTCTGCAGACGCTTGACTGTCTATGCTCAGAGCAGGCACCTGGGGGAGCCCCTCTCTTCCCAAAGCAGCCCCCAAGTTCCTGCTTCTCTACCAGGGTCCATAAGCCGTGCAGGGGAACAACACAGTTCCTGAGGGCCTGCCTCAGCTCCAGGGCCAGGGTCAGGTAGGTGTGCTTGCGACATCCTTACAGATGGTCCTCCTGCCCCCAGACACGGTGAACCTGTCAAAATCGAGGCCACGAAGACCCATTGGGTGCTGCCCCTCCTCATTTAGGGCAGTGGAAGACAAGCCCCGACAGAGGAAGCTCTGAAGGGTGGTGCTGGAGCAGGGGCGGGGCTCAGGCAGGGCACGGGTCCTGCGCAGGCTGCTGGGACTTAACGGAGCGCAGGCGCGGACTGCCTGGGGTCAGTGCTGGCACGGGAGGCCAACCAGACCCCAGTGTGTAGATCTGGGGGAGGGGCAGGGGCAGCAGATGCGAGAAAGAGAGAGGAGAGGGAGAACGGCCAAGGAGGAAACAGGGATAAACTCTGGGTGTGAGGCTGAGGGACCTCCCAGAAGCCTGCACTCCCCCAGCTCATGCCATCCCCGCACTGCGGGCAGAACTCTGCTTCTCTCGCTTGGTCCTGGACCAGCACTGCCATCCTCCAGGAAGGGGACGTCGCACATGTTCGAATGGCCTGGACGGCCTGGACTGGCCGGCTGAGCAGGCCTGGGTGGCATCTGACACGCGAGGGTCTCCTGGCAGCCAGCAGGCCAAGACCGCTGCCTGGAGAATACCGAGGCTGCCTCCAGGCAAGCACTCTTCCGCCTGCCAGGGGGCCCCTGAGCCAGTGCTCTCCCATTTCCAAACATTGCTCTCTCCAGACACGGTAATTTATCTTAAGAGAGAGAGAGCAAGGGAGTGGCAGAGAGAAAGGGAGACAGAATCCCAAGCAGGCTCTACGCGCCAGAGCAGAGCCTGACGTGGAGCTCGAGCTCACCAACTGCGAGATCATGACCCGACCCATGAGATCATAACCGACTGAGCCCCCCAGGCACCCCGAGACGAAGTTAAAACCTAGAGACGATGCCCTGGCACCTCGTGCTACATTCGCCACCCAGAGCAGCCAGACGTAAGGTTTTCATCCCTTGATGTTTCTCAAACTGACTTAGAATGGGTGGCTGAGGGAGGGGAGCGCCCCACAGACAAGTCCTCCCCTGTAACGTGAGGGGGCCCATACAGTCCAGTTCTTCCTTCATTTTTTTTTTTTAAATTCTTTTTAAATTACTTTCCTCTGTTTTTCTTTTAAGTTTATTTGCTTATCTTGCAGGGGAGGGGGAGGGGCAGAGAGAAAGGGGAAGAGAGAGAATTCCAAGCAGGCTCCACGCTGTCAGCACAGAGCCTAACGCAGGGCTCAATCCCACGAACTGTTGAGATCATGACCTAAGGTGAAATCAAGACTCGGACACTTAACCGACTGAGCCACCCAGGTGCCCCCAGAGCTCTTGCTTTAAATGTCTGTGGGGGCTCAAGGGAAGACTTCACAGGGGGAAGGCCAGGTCTTGGGTGAGTTAATGAGACAAGAAGTAAGAGGAGCAAATGCCCCACAAGAAAGAAAATGGGCAAAGGACAAGAAGGGTATTTTACAAAAGAAGAGTACAGACAGCCACTAGAACCCCATTAGAAAGAAAATGACCACCCCAATCAGATGTCACTTTTCACTTAGGCTGGACAAGAGGAGAACCCCCCGCACCCCGCCCCAGCCCAGGGGACAGCAGGGGTGGGCAGAATGGGTCTCAGCTGGTGACAGGGTCCAGGAAGGTACACACTCTCCCGTCTACTGGCTCACTTCTCGGAAGACTTCCAGTGGACGCCACCGTGAGTGAAGGTTTGCACCAGGATACTTCTCCCAGTGGGGTTTATAAATATCGAAATATGGTTACAACCTGTGGTGAACTCAATCTCCAGATGACAGAACACCACGGAGCTGTTCTGACGAGATGGCTTATGTTCAGTGACAGAAAAACATTCGCAGGTGCAGGAAGAAAAGTTTTCACCACAGCTTGAGTGGGGTGAGCCCAGTGGTTCTAGAAGCACGTAGTTGCTTACGACCACAAATATGGGCAGAAGAAAGCATGTAAGGACAAAAACCACAAAGCTAACCGTGGTAGGACGTGGGGTAATTTAAACTTTTCCTTTTTGTCTTGCACTGTTGTTGTTGTTGTTTATATAAGGAACAAAGGTGATTCCCACCAAGAACACAAGCAGTGGTCAGGCTGGCTTGGTGTAGAAGGGCTCTCCTGCAGAGGGAACAACTTTGCAAAGTCGCGAGACTGGAAGAGAAGGGCCTGTCTGGGGAATGCCAAGCAGCTCAGTCGGGGCTGAGGAGGGTGAGTGGAGAGCAC